>NW_027316389.1:17546176-17576176 GCF_026437365.1 Eucyclogobius newberryi
GGTGGACAGGTGAGCACAGAGGCCTCTTTGTCCTGCTTTAATCAGACAGGTGCGCACCCTGCTCACCCTGCTCACCCTGCTCACCCTGCTCACCCGCTCACCCCGGCTGCATCACCAGTCCTCTGTCTCTGTGTCACATCTACTGTAATTGTATGGGTCGATTTTGTCTAAAAAGTCTACCCCTAGTCTAACCCTAACCCTGCTCACAAAGAGATGGGCATTTGATTTACAAAACAAAAGGGGTTAAATTACTCTGGAGGTTTCATGTTAAACAACTTGGCAAAAGGTTTTGTTTGCTCCTGCTCACTGTGCTTTATTGTGTTTGTTTTATGCTTTTGTTAATGCATGCTGAACTTTACTAAGCTGACCAGCCAGTCCCTCCCACATTATGTTCAAATACAGAAAGGTCTGGATTCGGACAATTGGGGGGCGTCAAAAAAACGCTCCAGCATTGGAGCCAACCACCGCCGCTAAATTGTGTCACGTGTCTCTCAAATGCGGAAGACGTCTCTCAAATATTTTCAGAACATTCAGAACAAAATCTATAACTTCATTTACCTCAGATTTACAGAGTTTAGTGCGTCGCTTGTTGACTCAGCAGAAGTCGGCAACGTTTCTCAGTCTGTGTTATTTTTATTCTTTCCTCGTAATCCACCATGTTTGTTTAGACATGAACGGACAATGCGTTTGTCTGATTGGTTAATCCGCCTGTCAATCACTCCCTTTGGAAATTGGATCGACTGGGTTGGATCCCAGACCCTCACAGTTTTGTAAAGTAGTCTGTCAAAACGTGTTGGGAATGGCTGGTCAGGCAAGAACTTTACAGTTTGTTCAGTAAAATAGCTGCTTTAAACCTCTCGCTTTAGGGTACGATTAAATGTATTTTGTGTGCAATAAAAAGGGCTGTCTTGCTTTTTTAAAACCGAAACATTCTTTTCCGTAAAGTACAGCTGCACATATAATGTGAATACTGTAAATACAACGCTCTGCAGCAGTGCGGGGGCTGTCTCACCCTTCATCATATGTATGTCAGTGGCCCGTGGTTGAGCTGTCATCTGAAATTCATCTCAGGCTCGGTGCGGTCATGGGGACTTAGGCCCACATTAGTGCACGAGGCTGAAGATCATGGAGGGGTAAGTGAGTGAAATACAGCAGCAGATACAGTAGAATGCAGGTCTAGTGGTCCATCTGTCAGCTGCTCACATCCAGGTTAGTGGAAGACTTGACTCTGAGCTCCAGCTGCTTGGCTCTGGTCCAGGACGTACTCCAGACTGTTGGAGCGGGGCCAGGGTGGGTGTTTGGTGAGCTCACGCCCTTCTCTACCAGCGGACTTCCTCCTGGCACTGCGCCCACTCTGTCGTACCGCTTTGCTCCTCTGTCTGCACGCCTGCTTATTTAGACTTTATTAGACTCTTATGGAGCAGAGTATTTTCACATGGAAATCAGATATCCCATTTAGTGTCATTAAGATCATTACAGCTTAATTATTATTGATTACCTCGAGCTTAAAGGTGAGAAAATTCTTTGAAGGGCGTCAGGATATGTGGTTAGAGGTTAGTAGATTAGTCTCCTTGTGCTAAAGTGCTTTATGTCACATTTTTGTTGAAGTGTCCGCCACGTGATTGTCTCCATGGATATGTAACAGTTGTCCAGAATGTTCCACAATATTGCATTAAATTGAACTATTGCCATAAATAAAAGCATGTAGGGCTAGGCTAAGTTACAGAGAGGCAGAGTGCATGGCTTTCATGGTGTTTTTTATTTTTTTATTTGCTCATGTCTGTATAAAACACCGTTCAAAAGCAGCATTTTGAGCATGAATAGGTTAGATCTACTTTATTTGTAGAAATGTGCATAGGTTGAGATAAAGTGCCCTAAAATCACCCCCCAGAATAAGTTAGTCTTAAGTGTGGCTGGCCATTGTTTGAGGAGTTTATTCAATGACAAACAGACCACAGAGGACACTTTTGAACAGCATACTTTACTAGTGTGGTTATCTGTCAAGAGTCCCAGAGATTTCATGCAGTTGATGCTTTGTCCTTCTCCTTGACCTTTAGTTTGTCTCATGCCAAAGCCGGATTGTGTTTTGGGAATAGTGGTGCTACATTTAGAGACCGCTGGTCTCAAAATCTGGCCATTCTCTTGTTTAACCGCGGTGAGACTGAAGCCCTTTTCCAGTCCATGTGACTCTGGGCCAGTGTTCTCGTGGTTTTGTAGAACTTTTGTCGCAAGTTTTTCAATGGCACTGCTGTTGTTTTTCTGGCAACTGCCTCGCGCATGCTTTCTATCCACAGGCTTTTTGGGGGGACTGCTAATTCTCTGGGGTAATTAGACATTCTCTTTTGTTTCAGTCGCCCAAATTATATCCAGCGCTGACGCAATGGATGTGCAATGCATGAGTATGACAGGCCTTCTGGTGCAGTGCAGCTCATTTGCAGTTCAAAAAGACGTTCCATCAAAGTGAGCGCACCTGAAAGATGACAGCTCGAGACATGTTCACCTGGCGCTTTCTCCCAGTGTCATTCTGAGCAAAAAGTGTGCACCTTTTTACTTTTAAATTGAATTAAAGCTCCCAATATTACGCACTACCCAGACTTTTTATAGTACTTTTGCCATGGACTGTTAACTAGTTAATTTATCTGTTTAGCTGATGATTTCTGGTTTGCCTGCTTAGCGAGTGCTTGAATTGCCACATAGTTTGGTGATTTATCTTTTAAATCCTGGAGGAGCTTCCTGGATTATCACCAGATGCATTCAACTGGAAATGCAAAAACACTAATAATCCAGGCCAAATAAATACATCTAAAGTGATCAAGATAAATAGGATTCATTTTATTTAACTAATATGCAAATCACGAACATCAGACCGTTCAACTAGAAACGTGTACATGCATCAAAGACACACAATAAAACTATCATCAAAAGCATCCGGAAATTACCCTCCAACTTTTTAAACATCTAATCTTAGAATTTTAAAAGAACACAAATCACTTCTTCCTGTCAAGGTAACATCCATGTTGTTTGCAGGGAAGAAGGTTCATGACATGTTTTTGTGTGGCTCTATTTGTCTCAGGGGTGAGGTAAATTTCATTTAATTGTTGTTGCTAGGCATTGACACTGGTTTGGCCTCCCAGACATATTCTCAGTATATCCACATGTCATTTAACTAAAGAATTGACATTGTTTTTCTCTTTCCTTTTTGCTCTCTTTTTCTCTCTCTCCATCTCTGTCTTTCTCTCTTATTTTAATGCGGTGTGGCGTGGAACACATACTTTAGGTGGTGGTAAATTGACATTTTCAGTTGGCTGCCAACCGCCATTAAAATGAACACAACAACAACAACAACAAAACTTTTATCTGAGATTTTTTTATTTGGTTGTTTTTTATGTTTTTTCCTCCACAGAAACCTGGAACTGTGTTTTCATTCATTTTCAAGTTTGGATTGGGGTTGTCAAAACATGATACCCTGAAACAAATTCTTACTAAAACTTGATTTAACCAATATCAATACTAAAAAAAAAGATCTCTTTAAGGTCAGAATTTGACCTTTCTTGCAAGTTTGAGAAATATTACAGAAACTGCTATTATGTTGTGTTGAAATGCTATTGTATTTTCATAAAATTGTGGCTTTTATAATTAATATGTCAACATGTTTCTTTTAGTTTTGTAAACAACACTAGTTTGACTAATGAAATAGCAAGACTTAAGATTAGTTTTCAAAAGTTTAAATGATGCATAGTACCTTTAAGTACATAAGAGCTAGCATTTTAACTGAAGTCTTGACAAATCATTATTAGTCAAACAATGTAAGGCAATCCTTCAACAACAACAGTAGCTAATGTCCACAAAGCAAACTGCTCATGCCGGACATGCTATATTTATTCTCACTGATTTACGGGCCTATCAAGGTCTGTGAGGTTGGGTGAAGAGGTCAGGTTTCACTCTTTATTGCCCAGGTAAAGCAAACACGGGAAGAATGCTCCAGGCCCGAGTGACTGTGCTCCAGCGGCAGCACCAACACAAAACAGGAAGGCCCCCGATGCCAGTTTATTTGCAAGAATCACTAACAGCGCCTGCAACGGGCTCTCGTAAAACCCACACTACGGTAAAATACTGTAAACGTGCTGTGATTGGTTGTTCTGTTGTCTGAGATGAGGCCTTTTCACTTCTGCTGTTATGGTTAATATCTCTGTAATTAGTGGGCGTATCCATAAGAAACCAAAACTCTTCAATGTCTTCTCTAAATAAACAAAAAGAGAAGCAATTTATTCTCAATTGTTCTCAGTTGAAAGGGCTTTAAGTTGTAAGACTAATTAATAAAGTTTCTAGTGCCAACTACTAACAAATAATGATATGGTTCAACGTTTGTGGATATTAAGTTTTGAAAAACAGTACATTTCCCCTTGTTTTTTGTTTTTGTTTTTTAATTTGAAATTATGACATCCATCAAATTCTAGACAGTGAACGCACAATATTGTCTTAGTTCACTCTTGCACAAACACATTCAAATTGAGACTAAATCAGGACTAGAACAGGACCAAAACAAGTGTGAGCTCACTCAAAACCAAACTCACTCTTGAATAAGTCATTTATTTGCCATAATTTAAGGCCAGACACTGCAGGTGAATAGGGAAACATTTGAAGCCTCTTTTGTATTTACAAGTTTTTCATCATATAATGTTAATAAATAAGGCATTTTATTTGTTAAAATTGACCACATTGTGGATATTTGGGACATACAAATCTGTAAAATGGAAGGAGCCAGGTTTATATGTCTGATTTTGGATATCTTATTCAGTATTTGAGATAAAACTTTGAATAAATCAGGCTTGGAATTAGATTTTTGGTGTGTGCGGGTGCTACTTTAATAGCTGATCTTTACTGTAAATCTATGTTAGAAAAAGGCATTTTGAGAAAACTGCCTTTAAAATTACAATGTCCCTCTGAATAAAATGGGATTAAATAACATAATTGTACATCTGTAAGAGCAGATTGAACAATGCTGTTGTTTCCAGGTGAAGACTTATGTTGAGAGATAATTTGACCAATAAATAATATTTTTTTTGTTTTACCTGTTGTGTCTCACCTTAAATTATAAAGGAAAAGACAGGAATACTTCACCCTTTTCTAATTAACACAAGGCATTGAGTTTGTCCCACTCATTTGTACCTCGGCTTGTTTCCCTGATGCCTCCCTGAGTGAACCCTGATGCCAACAGTCCTTCAATTATCTTATCATAAAGTCTGCTTATGTTGGCCATGACCCGACTGTTGACTGTAGCGTGGTGACGGCAGCCAGATTGACATTGTTTGGATGTACCCTTTATCCTGAGCCTTGATGGGCAGGTGAGGCTCAACAGGCTGAAGCCGACTGGGCTCAGGGCCAGCTGAGGAACAGGTAACAAGAAAATCAGTGATGAGTGCAGTCAAAATGAGCCTTCCCCAGAGCATCACAAAGAAGCCTCTGTGTCTCCTGTGCTGGCTAACCACATGTGACTGATGAGGCTCAAATGATTAGCAAACATCAGACTCATTAGATGCACATGCCTGCTTATTGCTCCAGCTTTAGAGCATTATTTCATTGATTACTTCATATTAATAATGACTGTTCATGGGTATTGTGTGTTTTTGTGTAAACGAGGGGCATCCAAGACATCAACAATACTGAGATACGACTTAACACTACTACTGTATTTTCCGGATGATAAGTCGCTCCGGAGTATAAGTTGCACCAGCCAAAAAATGCATACCGTATTTTCCGGACTATAAGTCGCACCGTTTTTCATAGTTTTGGCCGGGGTGCAACTTACACTTATATTTATACTCATATACTTATACTCCAGAGCGACTTAAATGTGATATTATTTGTTATTTTCACACTTGCAACCGCATTTCATACTCCAGTGCGGCTTATACTCCGGTGCGACTTATAGTGTGGAAAATACGGTAATAGAGAAGAAAAAAACACATATAAGTCGCACTGGAGTTTAAGTCGCATTTTGGGGGAAAATGTATTTGATAAAAGACCTTTTAGCTACATGATGCACAGACAGAACTGTGGTAAGTGTCTGGTATGTTAACGTAACATATTAACAGTTATTCAGATAACTATAGCATAAAGAACATGCTAACAAGTTTACCAAAGCATCAGTTTTACCCCAAATCACTAAATCCATTGAATTCTTCTTCCTCGGTGTCACTTCTAAACAGCAGTGTCCGCGGTCTGTTCTTCAACACCAGACAAAAGGCTAAAGCACATGCATCGACGCAGAGTTCAGTTTACAGTCGTGCGCTGAAGCGAAAGCTGCATTCATACCTCATACATCGTCCTCGTTAAAGACTTTGGTTTGGTCCTGTTCTAGTCCTGGTTCAGTCCTGGTCCAGTCCAGGTTTAGTTCCAGGATTAGCCTCGGTTTAGTCCCAATTTTGATGCAGTGTTTGTGTAAGTGTGAACGCAGCCTCTGCACAACTAATCACAACCTGGGTGTCACTTCTAAATAACTCCTCAAACTCCGGAGGTAGAGGAAAGGCCGATTCTTCTTCTGCGTCGCTTAGAACCTAGAGCGCCCTCTTGCGGTTGTCATGTGAAATGCGGTTGCCAGTGTGAAAATAACAAAAATATCACAAATAAGTCGCTCTGGAGTATAAGTCACACCCCAGCCAAAACGATGTAAAAAAAAAGTGCGACTTGTAATCTGGACAATGCGGTAATCGAAACAAAATACTTATTTGAGCAACTATCGATACTGACACAATAAATCTGAACAAACAACAATCTACACCCACAGCTTTTCAGACTGGTCTTTGATGAATATTCCTCTAAAACGGGGTGTCCAGACGTTTTTTTCTGAGGGCCACATATTAAAGCATCTGTGGGAGGGGCCACAGACAGATGCTCAATATAGTGAGTCATTCAGGTGCATTTAACACAGCTTTGACACAGCCACTGCACCTTTAATATGGCTTGGGAAATTAACTTAAGGTATCAAAAGGCAACGTTTGTTATTGGTGATAAAAATACATGAATTTGCAGAAAAACTAGCTATAATCATGTGGGGAAATTCTGCAGAATCTCAGAGCTGGTCTGAGGGCGGCACTTGGACGTCCCTCCTCTAAAATGTCCAAAGTCTGATGCCTGTTTATGTTTGGACATTAGTGAAATGAGGCATTCAAGATCTTTTGCTTTCAACAGTGCATTGTGTCAGATCCAGCCAACTGTACTGTAATACATCACATACTATGCCCATATGAGGGAGTACATGTATACTTCATATCAGTTATACAGTCAAAACCTCTCTAAAGGCTTATAAACACATCCTTCACGCACATTTGCTTAATTTCTAACAAAGGCTAGAATCCGATATTTTGACATCTGCATAGCACCTGTTTGAACCAAAAAGCTTTTCTTTCAACTTCCAAGGCCACGCCCGCCACATGCCATATTTTAATTATTGTGAGTAATTTCAAATGAGTCATAAACAGTGACCCCGATGGCCTGACCCATTTGTGACTGCAATCCCGAGCCTATTCAAATTACATTAGCCCCGTTTAATCTAATTTTCAGCCGTTTGTTGAGGTTTGACTCGGGGTATGTGGAAACAAAAATATTTGAAGTGATAACAGGTAGCTTGCCATCTCTCCTCGTTTTTCTGCTAAAATATACTGGGGTAAGAGCCAAGACACACACCAGTCGGCTGCTCTGACTTTGACAGATAGGCAATCGCTGTATAATACACCACTTATAGTTCAGGCAGATTTCAACAAGATCTGGAAAAAACAAAACAAATACAGTATGAAAGGTTTTATGTTTGTTGACAATATGGTTCGAGAAAGCCCAAAAAGTGATGTTCCTACGGGTCAAAGTATGTCCAAACCTGCAGCTGTCATTATCAGTCAAAAGAGGATCAAGGGAAGTGGTGAATGAGAAGGGAAGGTTATTTTAGCCAAATGATTTAAAGCCACGCTGCAACTTTTCTATATACCTGCTTGTCTTCATCGAGATGCATTGGCATGTAACTTTATTCCAGATTTATTTGATTTGTATTGTTTTTATGGTTGAAAAACACCCGGCAAAACATGCATTCTTACTGTCAGTGGGCTTGGTGGTGTTACTTGTCTTCATAGAGGTAGATCCAGCTCTATTTTATTCTATGCTATACTAACGTCATACTTTTAAAACATGATTCTGTGAAACATTCCAGTCGAAGCAATAAAACGTTGGCATGGAGACGAGCCGGAAATAGATAAAAGTTCCACAGTGCAACTTTGATATCAGACCAGATATAAATTGCGCGCCCAAACCATACTTTAATTGATTGTACATATTATAATTTGCTGCAATCACAGTTAGAGCTTGTATCTTAACTAGTTACATCTTTACAACTTAAATGACTGATTTTAATAAATGTGTTAAAACTTGTGGGGTAAGTTTTAACACACGATCATAGATTCACACCTCATCAAAACAGCGTTGCTTAGTACGTTTGTTGTGTCACACTTCACTCACATTGCATTCTTCAGTTACTTTATGGCAAGCAAGAGGAAAGCACACACAATAAATACTCGTTATAAAAGCTGACGAAATATAGGCCAGACTTCCCCTTGGACCCCCATCATAAAGTTGCGCTCCAGCTCTGACCAGTATTGTTGTTGAGAGTCTATAACCGGGTCAAGTCCTCGTAGCTCACACATTTATATCTCAGGTGTGGAGACGTGGGGAAACTGCACATTAGTGGCAGGAGGTCAGGTTTGTTGTTTCTGTGTGGATCAGGCCGTGTTACTGAGGTCCCCCTTATGTCTTTTATATAGTGCCGACAGCTCTCCCTGGTTTTCACCTGCTTTTACAAGCGCCCAACGCTCCACGACTTAATCCCACCGGAGCCACTGACCCCTGGCCCCATACTGTGATAACCCCCCCACCCCCTACCCCCCCTGTGGTGTAGTGCGAGTTCACTGTTGATTTCTAATGATGTTAAAGTTAAATGTGCACTAAACAATTACTGGTATGCATTAATTTAGCATTTAATTATTGGGTTATCGTATTATTTATATTATAGACATACTGTAATCTAATTAACATGGCCATACTTGAGGATGCCTGATACATTGCTTTGTGCTCGTATGTCATTGCGTTTAAGTCTTAATGATTCACCAAACCATGAAACTATATTTTCAATAAACAAAACAAACAAACTACTCCCACTTGATTCATTTCTGTGGTACGCTTACTTCAGTTCACTGCATGGCTTCCCTTTGACCTCCCACTCCAAGTCCTCTTCCACGGCACCTGTACCCACTGTTATGTTATGTTTCATGCACAAAACACACATATCACACTGTCATTGCTGCAGATTCGGGTTGTTTATTATACAGTGCAGTGCGTGCGGCGGCAGAGGTGGTAGTTGTGAGCCTGCTTTGAGGTGGCCGCTGCAGTGCTGGAGTTGTGGGTGGGCTGGACAGATTGTCGTGCTCGGCAGATGGTAATTTTGGGCTGAGTCTGTGGTTAGTATCGGGGTGAGGATGTAAGTTATGGCGGCTGCTGGTATGGACTTGGAGGAAGTGAGCGGAGCAGGACGGTAGCACCAAAAAGCTCTTCCAGACTATGGCTTTTCGGATGTGTCGTGCTTATGGTATGTGATAAATACATCCATGAGTAATACTGACACAAAGGTCTTGTATTGTGCATCGTTACATCTTTTTGGAAACAAAATTGTGACACTATCAAACCAAGTATTGTTTAGCAGGAGGTCATTTTGGGGTCAAAATGGGCCGATGCATGCTGTCTGCATCAACTTCTAAAGTGTTTTATTGTCTGAGAACCAGGTCGTGCATTGTGGAATGGGCTTTCTCTAGCACACGTCTGCCCAGACCAGGTAAACAAACCAGTCCTAAAGTCTAATTTTGACCAAATGATCTATTCCTACACCAAGACCTAACCCTAATCTATAACCTATCCATAACCTGATAAAATAACCTGGAAAAAGATATTTCATCACAAATAAACTTTTGCGAGCGGTGGATGTGTGGCATAACTGTGTTGGGAGACAAATGAAGCTGCATGGAATTCCTTTGAACCTCTGCAAACAGTTTAATAAACTAGTTCTGTTTTTCATGATTTTTATACAGTATGTGGGAAATTTGTAGGCTATACGTAAAACGCCATTAGAGGGCGCTAAGAATGCATCTGTTTGGCAACCGGAGTGCTATAGAAACAAAGAGTAATACTCTGCTCTGGGCTTGGAAGTGGTGAAGAGGAAGCGCTGAGGAGGCTGGTGGTTCTACTGCAGTGGAGACTGGGTCATGGCGCATGATTGATTGATTGAATGATTGATGGAGGGTACATTTGCAAAAAAGGCTTCAGATGTGATTGGTTGAGAGGAAACGGTATAGCAGGCTGTGACTGTCAGATATTCATGTGACACACTCGTTGCTACTGCCATATTGTGGAAGAAAGCTGCATGCTGTGCTGTGAGCTGTGCCAAGAAAAATACTCAAATCAAACAATTCCTCTTATGTAACATCCATAAAGATCAGTAATGTATTACTGTGGTCAGGAGGAACCAGTGGACTTCAGAAATCACCTCAGACTGAGTGCTTAGCTGTTCTGTCTGCTTGAAGTATCAGTTTTATTTAATATTCAATGTAAATGCTCTGTTTTTCATGACTACCTAACAGCAGAGAGAGGCAACAGCATGCAGTCTTCAAAATAGCGATGACAACAAATAAGTCACGTGACTGAAACCCATGAATAGGCAGGTAACAGGATAGGAATGAGTTAGGAAATACAAACTTCCTGGTTGAATTTACATTAAACTTTACTTTGTGAGGAATATTGTTACAAAGTGTTTTTGGAAAGGTTTAACATTACAGAAACAAAACATAATCTGCTTACATTTTCCGGTGTCCTAAATCAGAATTGGCTCAGCAGCAGCAGCTAAAGTCACACAGGAGATTGAAAAAGGGGGGCAGGAAGTACTTACCCCCCTTTACCCCATCAGAAGAGCCTCACTGTGTTTGAAGTTAAACAAAAAAACGTCTGCGTATCCTCAGGAAGTGGCTGGTTCCTCGAAATCTGTGTGCACACATGATTATGCGGCCCATCTACTGTATGTGTACTCACATGCCACTTGGCTTACTTCTGCCAGGTCTATACTTAACCAGCCTGGAGGGGGGCAAATAAAGAGGGCTTAGGGTTCAAATGGAGTGCTCAATGCCCAGAGGTGTGGTTTTCCCTTTCCCCTACTCCATAAATGAGCAGTAGATCAGGTGCTAACAAGCGGCTCTTCATTGATTTCGGATAGCAAGGCTTGTGCCTGAGCTGCAGTGGTTTGTAAAGTCCTCAGGGTCTCGTATTAGATGTAATAATGTGAGCATGTGAAGCAGGCCAGCAGCATGTACGGCATGTTGAAAAGTAATGTATTCAGTGATGCCCGGTGGTCGAGTGGTGCAGCCGGCCGCAGTGTCGTGAGTATGTACTGCATCTTTAGTCGCAGAGAGTGGGACAGGGGAGGTGTTAAGCCTGGCATTAGCGTCCCGTAATGACACATGCAGAGGAATCCCACGGCCCCCCACCAAACTCTCCCTGCTCAGCACCGAGTGGGCGTGGACGCGCTCCCCGCTCTGCTCCCGTCTAGACTCTCTAACTACCCTGTTGTGAAATGCCTGATCAACACACAGCCCGAGCAGCGCTGGTGGGAAAAGAGGAAGTTGTGAAGAGAGAGGTCAATCTCAGGGGGAAGTACCGTACTTTTTGGGCAATACAGCGCTGCTGAATAAAAGCCACGCACACGATATTTATGAAGAAAATAGAACTTGTCCATATACGGGCCGCACCTGACAATAAACCGCAGGTGCACCCAAGGACCGCTGTACCGCGTTACTAATTGTAACGCATTAAAAAAGTGAATAGGAGTAGGATTGTAATAAAACACACACCATATGATAGTGATGCACATGTGTTTTGTGTTTTGACCCATGAGTCAGGTCTGGCCAAGAAAGTTTCATTTCAATGCTGCAGGTTCTGCAGACCGCCCTGTATCACATGTGCGTGCTCCGTGTGTCTTTGTATTCTGCCGCGTCCACATTCACTTCCTCATTAAACTAATTTCTCAGTGAATACGAGTCTGATGGCCGTTTGCCAGTAAAAATCCATAACTTAGTTGAGCAATTTTTTTCTCACAAAACCGACTGCAGTAACATTTGATATTGGGACATCTTTAAATGAGACTAAGACATCATTAGCTTGTTTGTCGCATTTTCATCAGACCTGAGACTTTTTGCCCCCTGAGGCATTGGTCATACTACAAATTGTTGAGGTAATAAACGGTTCTGATTTCCGCTACAAACATCATAATTGAAGTGGGTAGTTTTATCCACTACCCTATAACTGAAGGTTGGTGGTTAGATACTAGCTCCTACCAGGCTTTTCCGCCATTGTAATCGGGCAAGACACTTCACCTACCTTGTCTAAGAATGTGCTTGTGTGACTGTGAGTTCTGTCCCAGCCTGCCCCATGGCGAGTGTGACTGAATGATACATGTCAACTTTGAAAAGCAGCTCTCATTGCTAAAACATAGATCCATGTGGTTTTAGGAATGATGTGTGTGCGAAAACAGAGCGTCAGCCTTTTCAGCAGATACTCAGATACGTTGATTAATATTACCTTGGCCAACTGCCAATCACTCCAGTTCTCTTCATCTTGTTTTTAACTGTCTTTTCTTGGAGACGTCTCAGACCTGTGATCCCAGGCTTGAATGATGAAATAAATGTAAAATATAAAGTTCTTTACCACATCAGAAGGTTTCACGACATGCATACTTAATAGTGAGGCTTTTGCTTGCGTGTTTGTACAGGATTGTATGGATTATGTGGATATCCTTTCTATTAGTTCATGCTCCTTGGATGTCCTTGGGGGACCTGTTCAAGTGTATTCAGATTTTGTTCTGTTATGTTATGTCTTTAATGGGCTCTTTTTGTAGGATCTGCATAAGTTTTTACCTTAACTGTTGTCTTTGCTGTTTGCAATATTAATTTTTATTATCACCTAACAATTACATTACATGCAGGCAGTTAAAAAGTTATAAAATTGTACTTATAAGATAAGATAAGATATTCCTTTATTGTCCCACATGGGGAAATTTCATTGTTGCAACGCAAGTAGATACAGAGGTAGATACAGAAGAACAGAACAGATCACTTATAGGAAGTTTGAAAAAACACTTTCAGTAGAAGATCTCTTATAAACAAAAACTCCCATAGACAAAAGCCAACAAGGGATGGAGGGGAAAAAATAATAAAGATAAAAATAAATAAATACATAAATACCATTGCATGTGATCACGACAGTAATTGCACATGAATATGTTTCACGACGACACATGAACTCCTACTTGAGCAATAGAGTATATTTGACAATCTTACACAAATAAACTTTTTGTTACTCGTTTCAACTGTGAGTAAAAGTATTTAATGATGATTAATTTAATGATGAAATTATTTTTTTTGTTCTGCTTCTTCAGATATTATTATTATTAGGCCCGAGCGCCACAAGCTGGCGAGAGGCCTATTAGTCCCTATTTTGTGCAAAGCACGGCCCACTTCCAAACACTCACTAACGCACTCCTCCACTCATGCACGCCCCGTGCATACTAATTAGTAGTAGGAAAATGGAACATTAACGTTGTAAACGGGCGAAGCCCGTGCAAAAGTACGCACTAAACGAGCACTTTACATTCGCGGTCGTCATCCCCATATAAAGCACTTATTTGCGCTAAGTGGCTCCTGAATACGTTCCCCATCTCTTGCATGTTCCGTACATATAAGCATGTAATGCAAAAATTGAACATTATTACTGTATAGAAGGCCAAAAACACAAAGTGGGCGGAGCCCACTCAAAATTAACGAAAGTACCCGTCAGTGACCAGGGACCCACACCATGAGGTAGGAAAGCGCGAGCGCTTTCCGAAAATGTATAGTTTATGATATTTGAAAATGGGAAACATTGTTTTCGCATCGGAATATTATTCTTTCTTTCTTCTTTTTTTCTTTCTTCTCGGGACCAACCCCCCTATTTTTCACCCAGTGAACATTGACGAAAAGTCACAAAAAATTGCACACCTCTAAAAATCGTGCCTCTCTACATTCTGGCTATTTCCCTTTTCTAAAATAAAAAAATTGGCGCGTCAGCGCCCCCAAATGTACCCAGAATGCATTGAGAGATGGGAAATGACCCAAAAAAAATCTGATCGTAGAATCATGAAATTTGGCGCAGAGGTAGATGGTGACAAGAGAAGTAAAAAATATTAATACGGCAACGCCGTCCGCCCAACCAAATGTCGGCCATATTGCTTCAAAAATGGCTAAGCAGGACTCTGGAGTTTTTCCAAACGTCGTACTTTTACGAACTCCTCCCAGGGCGTTGGCTCTAAAAAGCTGAAATTTGTGAAAATGCTACTGAGGAGTGGGACATCAAAAGTTATTCAAATTACATTGATACCTGTCACGGTCTCTGTGCGGCGAAGCTGCAAACTTTAGCTAGAATTTCAGAAATCTCCCAAATTTAACATTTCTGCCTTTTGCGCAGATAAAGTCCGAATTGCGTCAAATTAGAATCAGTTGTTGCCCTAAACCTACTTGAAGTGAAATTAATTAATTTGGCGCCACAGCGCCCCCTACAGATTTTATATGGAAGTTAAATGTTTAGTTTTGCGAAATTATCTGAAATTTGACACAAAACTCAATTTTGGCATCCCCATCAAAAAAGTCAATGAGACCCATGTCATAATTGTTATGGTTTTGCCGTAGCGATGACCGAAACCTCCCACTTTATTCCAATGGGGAAATCGCCAGAACATGTTTACACTTTATATTTTCACCAACTCCTCCCAGGGCGTCAGCCCTATTAACCTGAAATTTGGTGAGACTCATCTTCAGGTGTGGACCATCAAAAGTTATCCACATTTTTATTCAAAGAGTCACGGTTATCCACATTTTTATTCAAAGAGTCACGGTGTCTGTGTGGCAAAGCCGCACATTTTGCCAAGAATTCAAAATAAAATTGCCTTTTGATGGTAAAACAAAGGGGAGAAGATGTGACAGCGTCACAGATTCAGCAGTAGGCGTAATAAAAGGACAATTGGGGCGCGTTAGCGCCCCCTCCTCTTGCAGCGTGGCGGCGGCGTGGCGAGGGCCGATCATTGCTATATTTTTTACTTATTTCTGTTGTATCTTCTGGCAGTTCATTGGTTTTTAGTGGCCAAATCATATGGGTTATTTATGTTTGACTGATTTCATTTGTGTACAGCACTTTGGCTGTGTTTAAAGTGATCTAGAGTGGATTGGATAGATGTCAAACTATTCACAAAATGGCTAATGCTAATTTGTTATTACAGTACCGATATATTTGTATTTCTTGGCTAGGGATTCTAATGGCAAGGCATTTTTGCAGGACTAAAATATGTGTGCAGTTTTAGAGCTCATGTATCACTGATGACATTTGTATTGTAAACATACAGTGATTTCTACTATGAGGATATACAGTACAATGTTTTTATTAGATTCCAAAATCACATGAGGAGGGTGAGTGAAAAGATCACATGAATGACAACAGGCTCTGTGCTGTAATGGTTTTACTGTGTGTTGTCATTCAGGAAATAACTACTCATCCTTGTGTGCCTCGAGGATTCATCTGTTTAGTTATTTATCCGACAGACACGAGATCTTTGGCCTTTGTGTCTGCTGCAGAGAAAGTGCCCTTTCAGCTGTTCAGAAGGACTCTGTCTCCGGCCTTGTCTGTCCTGCTCACTCATGGGACTTATGAAAGAGAGGCACTGTTCAGAGTGTGCAAGGTTCAACCAGTAGCAGTGGTACTTGTAGTAGAGTAGTGGATGTTTTGGTGAAGTTTAATGTTTCTGCCCCACAGCAGGAAGGTCTTGAGGTTGATTTTGTGTCCGGTGTGGTTTTTGTGTGGAGTTTGCCTGACCTCCCCATCCTTCAGTGTCTAAAGGTGTACAACAAGGTTTAAAGTTTACTGTGATTTGATTAGGTGTTGCCTTTACAGCTGCTCTCAGACCCAACAGCAACGTTTTTATTCATTCTTTATTTTTCATCTTTAACAAGCATTCAGCCATGGGATAGAATCTGGCCACAGGCTTTGACAATTCTTTATAAAGACATTGCAGTCTGGAATCATATCCTGTCTCCCTGATTTCTAATGATTGTGATTGACAGGTGGCTTAACCAAATGCGCATGGTCCATTTGTGTCTAAACAAACATGGGAGCTAACAAGGAAAAAAAGAAACAAAAATAACAGAGGATTTAGAAAAGGAGCCAAGAAGCAAAACAGTAAAGTCAAATCTGAGGTAAAAGAAGTTCTATATTTTGTTGTGAATGTTGCGAGGAGATTCAGAGGAGATGTCTTCCGCATTTGAGAGACATGTATTACAAATTAGTGGCTGTTGTTTGACCATCCCAAGTTTAGGATTCCAGACCCTTCTGCATTCTAACAGAATGAAAATGAATGACTGGCAACCGTTCCTTCCTTATGCTTCATGCTACAAGGGCAACAACCCACATCGTTGCAAGGGCGGTTTGAGCAATGCAAACAATAGTCAACGACATTGTTAGTTGGGAGGTAAAGGAAGCTGAGAGGCTGATGTTTCTGCTGCTGCGGTGGAGACTGGCTGGAGGAAGTGTGGCCTGAGAGGTAATTGCTTGGAAGGTAAAGGTAGCCACTTGTGTTTGGCTGGCACTAGTAGACAACAACATAACAAATACAGTCACCCCTGTTGAATTTTTAGCTTCATTCAGCAATCTCACTGCCAGAGCATTGTGAGTCACAGTTGGACTTTTTCCTTATTCGTTATTTACAAAGTTGGGACTGGCCTGTGGGTGTGCTGCGCAGATGTTTTGTAGTGTGATTCATCAATGATCTGACTTTTCGGTGGACAATGTGTCTGCTGACTGCATTCAGAAATGTATTATAAAAAAGGAAATCACAACCCTTTTTACAAGCTACTTCTGGCAATTGTATTGTCCAATTCTATTCAAGAAACATCTTTTCTTCCTCCAAAAATATGTTCTCTGGATTCGACCTTTTATACGGTGCAACCTGTCAAGAGCTGTGGATAAAATTCGCCGCTTGGAAACAATTTTTTTTTTTATGTAACAAAAATAATCAAAAACATGATAAAAGTGTAGCTGAAATAATCTGAAAAAATCTACAAGGTCTGACATATATCGTTTGGTATTTGTCCCATTCATACCATTGTTTGGTAAATATGTCAAATTAACAGCGAAGGTGATTTTTGTCAATGGTTATTAGAGATTAGAGGGAGTTGGTTCATCCGGTTTCAGCCAGATCTTTATGAAAGCTTTGTTCCCCCCGGCCAGTTCATCGCAGGAAAGAACTCTTTTGCTTGGTTAGTTAAACAATTTCATGGCTGCAGCTGAAGCACCAAAAACTTGTCACTTTATCCACAATTCAATCCATCACTGCACTGTTCACTTTCTGCACCACATCTGTGAATTTAACTGTACATTTTGTGTACATAGAAAGCCTATTTTTATTCTATTTTCATCCCATAGCAGATTTAAATAGTTTTTCTTTTTATTTTATATAGGTTGTTTTATCATTGTTCATTGTTTTATGTTGCACCGAATCGCCAAAGCAAGTTCCTATGTTTGTGAATTCTGTTCATTGACAATGGCAATAAACCTTTTCTGATTCTGATTCTGATTCTGAAATGTTTTTGAGCCCATTCTATCCAGGCAGTGACACAGAAGAGGGCTGCCAAAACAAAGCTTGTAAGTGACATATTGGTGGAATAGCGCAGTATTGTGTCGAAGTCCATTCCAATTTTTTTATGAAAACACGAGACAATTGAGATTTTATGCATGTAAAATCTATATCATCTCTCTATATTATTTTGCCAAGTCCACACGTAGTGGGGTTTCTGATAAAACGCATGTTGTTCACTCATAACCAGAGGATTATGCCTTTTGGAAAACACAGACCAAAGTGAAGATTTTGGAAAACTCCGGTTTTGTGTTTGAGTGAGGACATCGATAAACAGCGTTTTAAGTTCCCAAACGTCACTATCTGTGACACAGTTGTAGTCATCTGGACTCTGTTTTTTTGGGGAAAAAACAAAACGTTTCGACACTTATCCGAGAGTCATTCTCAATCTGCGAATCAAAACCGGGAACTCAGATATTTATCCTACTCTGAGTAGGCCCTGCCCACTGGGCGGGACCTCCTGATACAGGGTGTTACAGGTACAGGTTTGAATTTTTTTCTACAATGGAACACTCCTGGACGAATGAGGGATTTCACCGACACAATCTTCAACAATAAATGAATACACGTCACATGCTTATGCCTGACAGTGGACAACATGGATCATTTGAGAAGTGTGTTGCTTTTGTTGGTACAAATGTACAAATATTTGCTTGTGTCTTGTTGACTTTATACTCCAAAACAAGGATTAAGAGCCACCTCTTTGAGTAAACTACCTGGCGCTATGCTTCTTATTTTGAGGAAGTGACCACGAGAAAAGGCTTGCTCTCATTGGATAGATTGGGTCTAACTTTCAGGTAAACATAGCCAACTATTGGTCTGACTGCACTCAAGAGCGCAATTATACGGGTTTGTGTGGATGGACATATATTACGCAATACTTTTTATAATACGAAGGGCAGCAGATATACCCGCCTACGTGTGTACATGGCCCAAGGTGAAGTTCGCACATCCTTAAGAGTAGGTTTCTGTAGAAAACAAGTATCCAAAGTGTTTGACAAACCAAAACGTTTTTTTACAAACATTAAATGATCTTGATTATCTTCTTGACTTACCAAATTAGAGGCGTTTCAACTACCTGATTCAGTTTAGTCTTTTTTTACAAACTCAAATCAAGACAAATATCCAAACCAGATTTCTAAGTCAATACTCATCATTCCTGCAGTGTGAGTGTTTCTTTGCGTGTCCATCTAACACCCAATTTTACTCAGAGTTGGGAGTACATTATAAGTCTATCTTTTCTAGCATTAAAAATATATCAATACGCTTTAGAGGGTAGTAGTGGGTGCTCCAGCCTTTGCATGATAGCATTCTTCTTGGCGGTAATGTCACACTTAGATACCAACCGCAATAAAAAACATCAAAGAAGAAGAAGATAGCGTGCATCATGATGTCACCTGCATTCCTTTCTTGTTCCTCTTCTTTCCTCTTTGCAAGGGTGCTCCCTATAAAACGAAGAAGAAGAAGAAGAAGAAGAAGAAGAAGAAGAAGAAGAAGAAGAAGAAGAAGAAGAAGAAGAAGAAGAAGAAGAAGAAGAAGAAGAAGAAGAAGAAGAAGAAGAAGAAGAAGAAGAAGAAGAAGAAGAAGAAGAAGAAGAAGAAGAAGAAGAAGAAGAAGAAGAAGAAGAAGAAGAAGAAGAAGAAGAAGAAGAAGAAGAAGAAGAAGAAGAAGAAGAAGAAGAAGAAGAAGAAGAAGAAGAAGAAGAAGAAGAAGAAGAAGAAGAAGAAGAAGAAGAAGAAGAAGAAGAAGAAGAAGAAGAAGAAGAAGAAGAAGAAGAAGAAGAAGAAGAAGAAGAAGAAGAAGAAGAAGAAGAAATGCTTTATGACATCCCTGTGCTGATGAAATCGCATGTGCTTTGAAGTTAAAGGTATTCAAGTTATATAAGCTGCGGTACGGTACGAGTCTGAGGAATAAAGTCTGGCGGTAATGCAACACTCGGATGCCAACCGCCATAAAACAACAACAACAATTCTACCTAATGCAACACTCGGATGCCAACCGCCATAAAACAACAACAATTCCACCTAAGTTACAGTCAGAGAATCAGAAAGCAATCTGCGTGTACCTGTGACATTCAATAATGTTGTCTCCACCTACCAGAATATCCATGCGGGTTTTAAGTAGTGCTCTGGCCGGCACTGCAGAGCAGTGACAGCTACACACCTACACCATCACCTTGCAGTCCACACAGTCCGAAGTTGTCTGTCCAACATTAATGGTCCTTCGAGCCAGATGTAAGCTGTTTCTGCCTTAGAAGATGGATGATATTCAAAACATTTGCCCTCGTAATCATGGACTTCGACCCCGTGGAGAACTACAGCTGGAAGGACTCCGGTTTCTGCAGTCCCAGGAACTTGTGAGTGCAATATTTGCTGACTACGATGCTAGTCATTCCAGAGTGCTGCAACTGCTCAACCGTGCGGAGAGTCTGCAGCTCACCCTACAGCTCACCCTACCACCACAGACCGATGCTGGTCCTCTCTTGCTAGATCCTACTTTAGAGGAAGAGAACAGGGCACCACCCTCTCCCGGGCTAGCTGAGATTGAGGAGGAACCAGACCCAAGCCAAAGCTCAGTTATAGGCTTTGATACAATTAGGAATCAGTTGCAGAGCCTGAAGAGGGCGGTTAAGGCTGAACAGAGTAGAAGATATTCCCAACATGGATCCAGGTCTGGGCCTCCCAATCCTCCATTAAAGCCTAGAGCACACCAGCTCCAACCTCCTCCCCCCACTCCTGAGCCATCATGGAGGGCACCACTTGTTGGGGAAACCCTCCGACTGTTCACAGCTCCAGAGTATAATTATCGAGGGCCTCGACCAAGTATCCTAAACATCACACGTGGTGATCCTTGGGAGCTGGCCCGTCTGAAGATTGCACTGGAGAACCTACTGCCCCCAGAGAGAACTGTGACTGTCAAGTATCAGATCCTGTTGTATCATTTACAGCTAGAAGAGGCGAAGTTGATAGCCGATGCATACTTTTACTCTACAACACCCTTCTGCAACACCATGAAGACCTTGAACACGAAGCTGATGGAAACCCCTGACATTCGCCGAGGGGATGCGGCCGCGTTTGCGCGATTTGCCATCCAAATCCAGTCACTCGTGGGCATCCTGAAGACCCTAGGCCCAGACGGTGCGGTTGAGCTCCAGTGCGGCTCCTATGTGACTCGACTCCTGAGCAAGCTTCCAGCAGAGCAGAGAGTGGAGTTCTACCGGTACATGTGCAACCGCCCGGATCAGATTGGGACCCTTGAAGACCTGGCCAAATGGTTGGAGGATGAATCCTCGTGCCTGGATTTAGTCAGACTGCCCACTCCAAGGAGCATTACAGAGAAGCAAGTTGAAGATCTCCTGAAGAAGCTAGAGAGGCTTCAGTGGGAGAAACAGTGCAAGATCTGCATGGACCGAGACATTTGTATGGTATTTGTCCCATGTGGTCACCTGGTCTCCTGCCAGTATTGCTCCGGCGTGCTCATCAATTGTCCCATCTGCTGCCGCGCGATCACACAAAAAATCAAGACCTATATCTCTTAAACAAACCACAGTCCCCTGCTGCACTTAAATTCTCCTCTACTTTTTTCCCTCATACTTTAAATGGGACATGTTATCAAGTAATTGTAGATGGACTGTAATATATTTAAATATATTTGGATGTAGAATAATCAGGTGTAAACAAAATAAACACTATTTTTTACAATCAATGATTTCAATACATTTTGAGTCAATGTAAAAAGCAGAAGCCAATACTTAAGGTCTTTTAC
Organism: Eucyclogobius newberryi; assembly: GCF_026437365.1. Taxonomy (NCBI): domain Eukaryota; kingdom Metazoa; phylum Chordata; class Actinopteri; order Gobiiformes; family Gobiidae; genus Eucyclogobius; species Eucyclogobius newberryi. The sequence continues at coordinate 17,567,736 of NW_027316389.1, forward strand.
AAGAAGCAGTCTGTGTGAACCTGTGAGCGTCTCATTGTTTTCAACCATCCGAATATTCATCCAGGCCTAAGTAGTGCTCTGGCCGACAGCTACTCACCTAAACCAGCACCTTACAGTCCATGCAGTCCGGAGTTATCTCTCCAACAATGAGGCTTGTCGGCGTAGAAGAAGGAGAGGAAGGAAAGGACACAGAAAGATTTTTGGAGAAGAGCACATGACCTGGGCAAACTAAGACTGAGCAGCTTCTGATAAACCACGAGGCCTGATAATGAGGTTTCTTAGCGATCCTGTGAAGGAACGTGTCTTGAAAGACTGCAAGGGTTAGGAGACCTCTAGTACAAAGACAAGCACGTCTTCTTTGCTCCAGATATTCCATACGAGATTCGTCAACAACGGCAAAAGTTCCACCACATCTGTGAAGAGCTCAGGAGGAGAAACTGAGACATGGGTTCTCTTTCCACCATGACTCTTTTGGTGACTTTTGAAGGTAAAAATCACATGCTCAGAACACCAGGAGAAGCAGAGGTACTATTAAGAAAGATGCAAAACATAAAGAAATGAACAGTACAAAGGATGGAGCCACCAGCTTGGGGTATGCGAGTTTGGGTTGTGGTCACATGGTGCTACATTGCTGTTAATTTGAAGAGATTGATGACATGATCAAGTCGATTGTCGTATATACACCTCAATTATGTCCATAAGAATGGAACAAATACTCCCAAACCTAATCCACAATGATCAAACAGGATTCATTAACAAACGACAAACAGAACATAACATAAGACGATCCTTATACATAATGAGCCAAATACAAAAACAACAAAACAAAGCAGTAATAATTAGTTTGGGGGCTGAGAAGGCTTTTGATTCTGCTAGCTGGCCTTTTTTTATTTTAGTGCTAAACAAATTTCAAATCGACATCTTATGACTCATCCGTACAGCTGCGTCTTGTATTTTTTTTTGTCTTACTTCTCATGCTTGAACCCTGACCTCTGGCAATTTCCTGTTGGGCTCACATCAACTGTTTGGATTGAGCCGATTTGGCCTTGACAATGCAGCCGTGCTCCAGCCGGGATAGCCCTTCTGGATTCCAATGTTTACCCTAACTCTCCAATGCTGGGGTGGTCCCTCGCCTTACAACTAATGACCTCACAGTGCTATCGCTCAGCTGTGCGTGGACTCGCTCACACCAGACACTAAACTACATCCCGCAGGGTTTTGCCCGGTTCAAAAACTACCAAAATTACCTCTGATACGAGCTCTATTTGAAATTGCAGTTCTCCAAATGCTCTTTTTTTCTGTCCACAATAAAGGTTATAATTTGAATCAAGCCCCTCTGGTATGTAATATGTGGCACAGATGTTTCTTCAGCTCAAACATACTCGATCATTTCTTATGTCTTACTGTGCGTTAGTGTTTGGCTAGTATTTCAGAAAACACAGGCGGAATTCCTTGGCGTTTTTATTGATAGAATTGCTAGAGCTGTTGGATACATGGCTCTGTTTGTTTACCCATTCAAATGACATTTTGCTCGGAAAAAAAAGACACATGCCAAACATAAAAGTTAAAAGGTCAAGTTATGAAATGATTCTCCTGCCAAAGCAATGGGGTTGTCTTGCACTGGCTCTGGCGACACATAGACGTAAAGTAATTGTGTCCAGAGTTGCACAGACTCAGAGATAGGACACATTTTATGCATTATTTGTATTGCTCTTGATCTTTGATAATATTCTGCTTTGGCATCTTGTTTTAGAACTTAAAATGATGTATCTACTGAAAGCATATTACTTTTGATCTGTGAGGCAATTCCTCATCTAGATGGGTGTTACCACTGTCTATTGACAGCAGATGCCAGTAGATGGAGCGCTATCCCTCTATCAACGGGAATTTAACAAAAGCTAGCATGCTCTCGACAGTCTAATGTAGCACACAGTTGTTTTGAATGCAATTTGATGACAAATGCTCAGAATTGTTGTTGTTGTTGTTGTTGTTGTTGTTGTTGTTTTATGGCGGTTGGCATCCAATTGTTGCATTACCGCCAGACTTTATTCCTCAGACTTTTCGTAGTCCTCAGACTGTCGTAGTCCGTAAAAGTACTCCTTCCATTGCTTTGGTGTTACAAAGCCCATGAGGTCATGATATGTCTTTGTGACTAGAATAGTTGTTGTTGTTTCAGAGACCAACCAACCGCCATTATTGTACAAAACTGTGAGGAGACCTTGCTCAACACCCGGTCTGGAGAGACGGGAGATGGCGGAGGAGAGTGGATCGGGGATGGAAGACGTTCTGGACGGCGTGGAGGAGCAGCCTTTTCTGCCTGCACGTGCCCGGAAACGTAAAAAGTCCCTTAGCTCGTCCGAGGGTTCTGGGAATGAGCAGCAGGATGAGGCTGAAGCTATTGATATCCGGGGTGAGAGCAGAGACTGTAAGGTGATCATAAAGCTTGCACAGGATAGTGCATCCTTTAAGGAGTGGAATTCAGTGGCATTGTCAAAGAGCCTAACTGTAGCTGTGGGAGTGATCAAGAGTGCGAGTGTCCTTAGAGATGGCTCGCTGCTGGTCGTGTGCAAGGACGCGGCTCAGCAACGGAAGGCGATTGGAACTAAACGTCTGGGTGGAAAGGACATTCTTGTGTCTAATGCTGAAAGAAACACGGTCAGAGGAGTTATCGTAGGTGTCCCTACGGCGACGTCTGTGGATGAAGTTAAGGAGAATTTGACGGGAGTTACGGTGGTGGACGCTAGGCGTTTGAAGGTGACCCGGTTTGGGGTAAGATGTGACAGCTTGTTGGTAATGGTAACACTTGAAGGGAGGTGCCTGCCTAGTAAGGTGTTCATTGGGTACATGTGCTATAGCGTCAGGCCATATGTTCCGCCGCCCCTGCGTTGCTTTAAGTGCCAGCGCTTTGGGCATATTGCAGCGGTCTGTAGAGGGAGGCAAAGGTGTGGTAAATGTGCAGGAGATCATGAGTATGGGAAGTGTGACGTGGGAGCAAAACTGAAGTGCTGTAACTGGGGGGAAGAACATAGCTCTGCCTACGGGGGATGCAGGTTTAGCAAAAGAGCTGCTGAGGTGCAGAAAATAAAGGTCTACAGTTAGGCTCTTTGACAATGCCACTGAATTCCACTCCTTAAAGGATGCACTATCCTGTGCAAGCTTTATGATCACCTTACAGTCTCTGCTCTCACTCCGCATATCAATAGCTTCAGCCTCATCCTGCTGCTCATTCCCAGAACCCTCGGACGAGCTAAGGGACTTTTTACGTTTCCGGGCACGTGCAGCCAGAAAAGGCTGCTCCTCCACGCCGTCCAGAATGTCTTCGACCACCGATCCACTCCCCTCCGCCATCTCCCGTCTCTCCAGACCGGAGACTCAGAATTAGTCTGGCGATGAGTTATGGACTTGAAAACAGTGCCCTCCGTATCTCTAACTATGATGTCACAAAACTAAGAATTGTGTGTGTTTTCTGAACCTCAGAGGGGACAGGTCTTACTAAACAGGAGTCGTCAAACAAGCATGAATGAATAATTACATCTCCAGATATAACTCAAGCTCGAAAAAGTGAATTTTGCATATGTAATCTTTAATATTTGGCTTCAAAGCCCCATATGCCCGGATGGTACCTAACTCTGCCGCATGTGCATAATCTTACCCAGAAATATATAAAGAAAGGCTGTAGCATTCATTTGTCCAGTCAAGTAATGTGAACTACATGTTATGAGCCTTAATGAATCCTGTGTCTTATAAATCTTAAATGTTTATAATAATCACAGAACACAGTGCAGAGTGGGCCATGTGGATGAGTTGCAACAACAATACCCACTAAACCCCACTTGCCCCATTCATTTTAATAAAACTAGACCAAAGTGAGAGCTGGATTCCACACTTAAAGAAGCATTTGTGTACTTCAGTTAAACCTGCGACAGGTACTGTCTTCCTGACTGTACTTTGGAGGTGCTCTGGTCTGCCTGCTCCTGCCTGAGCTCTGTTTGTTCAGGCTGGGCTTAAACATAACTGTCCGTAGATGGGTGCTGTCTTGCATTTTTCTAAGCCTTTGAAGTTCTTTTCTGTGGCTCTTCTTCTTTTATTCGTCTAACTCTCCTCAGGTTGGAGCCACATGTGGAATTGTGTGCTGCTTTGAAAATGTGCATGGTGGGTTAAGCCTCTGTCTGCCTGGGCCCATGTGAAATATGCCAGAACTTAGGTCCTCACCGTTCACTTAAATAAATATTTAGACAAACAATCATTTATTACGATCATTGTGAGGTGTCTGCCCTACTTTGGACTTTGGAAGGACAAAGTTTAGTGGTTGGTTGGTTGGTTAGTTAAACAGTTTCTAAGGCTGCAGCTGAAATGTTTTGGAGCCCATTCTATTCCTGCAGTGACACGGACGAGGGCTGACAAAAAAAAGCTTGTAAGGGACATTTTGGTGGAATGTGTTGCGTTGAATTCCATTAGGATTTTGATGAAAACTATAGACAATCGACATTTGACACATGTCTTACTCTATAATATATTATTAGATTAATTTGGACTTTGTCAGGGTGAATATCACCCCTCAAGACTCGATGATTGCCAAACCCAAAAAGGTTAACAATGATACATTTTCAAAGGGTTGCACTTCTTAATATAATATCAAAAGAGAATCAGGAAAGATATACTCACAAGTTGGGATAAGACGTTAACACCGGTATTAAGGTAAACCGCGTATTAAAATGCTACAGTATCAATACTGACAGTATTGACTGAGCTAATTTATTTGACTATCTGTGGTATAAGCAGCAGTCTTAAGATGAGTTCACCCCGTTTTTGAGTTTAAATTCAAAGTCTATGTGTCGCCAGAGCCAGAATCCTGTGTGAATTCTCTCTTAGCAGCCTTGAGTTTATTTAACAATGAACGCGTGATATTAGACCTGAAAAACACTCAATTATCTGCTTCTTAACGCTGGAGACTTCTGAGCAGATACTCACACTGGACAATGTCAGTGTTGCCTCCAGTTCCAATAAACATATATATCAAGCCTGTAAAACAGCCTACTTTATTTTTTTAAAGAATGCTATGGCCCGTAGTCTTTATTAGACAGTACAGCTGAAATGGGGATGAGAGAGAAGGGAGGACATACAGTAAATTGTCAGAGCCAGGATTTGAAATCACGACACTGCGGTCGCACATAGACCCTGGCATTTGTGCTGCTGTCTTATCCACTCGACCAAGCACAAAACAGCCTACTTTCATCTGTGTAATATAACTAAAACCAGAAAAATCTTGCCTAAAAGTCAACTGTATCGCCCTGCCTGCAACCTGCCCTAAAAGCTCTCAAAATGCAGCAGCAAGTAAACTAGCATTTTGTCTCTAAAAGCACAGTAACCTACTGTTTCCCAGCTACGCTGCCCTAGGAGTAACTATGCTAGGGACAGTGTGGCAGCTTGAGCACTATCCTCTGATATCCTACATTTTCGTTTAACAAAATTTAATATTTTAGTTGACCTGTAGTCTGTCCATTGTTCAAATGTTTTTCACTTTCTTTCACTCCCCACGGGGAGGGGTATGGATGAACTCTCTTAACTGCAAATGAACATTTGCAGCCGCCCCGTCCATGGGAGTAGGATCTCTCTTTCACTGTGGTTCTCCCCAAGATTTCTTCTTTTTCTCACAGGGTTTTTTTTCTGAGCTGAGAAGGATCTATTTGCTAATATCCTGTGAACATTGTTTATTCTGCTTCTCTCTTCCATTGTCTCCCATCAAGTCAACTGCTTTTGTGATTTTGGGTGTTACATTCTACTTGTAGTTTACTTGTTTTTGTGTTTCCCCAAATCCCTCCACTGTGAAGTAGGGCCTAACAAAAGAGCAATACTGACACATTTTGTATTGTTGACATTATGCATTATAAAATATGTAACATTGTATACAATAATACTTGTCTCACGGTTATCATACCGTGGACATTTCATACTGTCCGACCCCTATAGTCACCCGTAAACGCTGACACATTTCATTAGTTTATTGTTTAGGAATGACATAAAGTTTTATTTTTTTTGAAATGTTATTTGTTTAATTTTTTATATTTTATAAACATACAAAACAAACACAGGGAACAAGAATAAAACTAGAGAGAAAAGACATGAACAATAATAAGCAGATATCCAACAGCAACTAAAAAACAGAACAAATCCTGACACGCCAAACCCAAAGAAAACTTCCCATTTAGTCCCAAGTCTGTCGAATTTGTCCATTTTAAAATTAAGCCTGAATGTAATCCTTTCCATTTTATGAATGTCTATTATAATGTCGGTCCAGTCCTTGATTTTCGTTGCATTTTGTGTCATCCATCTTTTTGTGAAGGCATTTTTTGCTGCTGTCAGGAGGATGCTCCAGAGAGAGCTGCTGGTTGTGTCCGTGGCAGGAGTCCTGAGGCCCAAATACATCCTCCTGAAATCCAGTGTGATGGTTATGTCATAAATTGTCTGTACGGCTTTATTGATCTCAGTCCAAAACGTCAGAGCAACAAGACACTCCCAAGAAGTGATAGTGTTTTTTCCCTCCTGGCTGCCACATGGTATTATAAAGAAACGGGAGAATTATCTTCAAACATGTGATTTTGTGGTTCTCCACGGAGATGTTCATATTTTTCCTCATTCTTCCTCAGACAGAACAATGATATAGTTTTCAATATATACTGTAGGTGGATGGAAAGCAAATCAACTCCTAATTGCACATATGTTTTACCTATTGACAGAATAGGGTACTATCAATTCAACTCACTGTGCATGTTTGGGACTTTTGAATGTCATTTTTCAAACGGTTCTGTTTTGATGTTGCTGTTTTAGCAGTGGTTTGGGAGTGACTTTCTTTTTTTCTAAGTTGAAAGAAAAAAAAGTTTTCTCAGCAGGAAGTTATGTTATGTCACCCTTGTTATTCCCACGGCCAATTGAGAGTGCAAAAGTGCTCTCATATCAGAGAAGCAAAAACAAATGATTTCGTCTCTACAAAATAACCTCACCAGCTTTTCCCGGACCACAGGCTGATCTTTTATGGAGCATATTTACACAAATGTATTTCCTCTTCTCTGTTGTTTATAGGTAACGGTTTCTTTGAATCCTGGCCCTCTGGCAAACTGGTACATCAATGGTAAGTCCACTGCACTCTTTGAGTTTCAAACTGCATTGCTGCTCTGTTTTGTCAAAAAAAAAAACATGTTTAGCTGTGGTTATCACTGTAAGATACCATATTTATATGAACCATTATTCCATATTTGTATTGCACTTGTTTTACATAGACAATAGTATTTATTTACACTGCTAATTGATCACCGTTTTGTTCATAAAATCCCAAAATATGTGTATCCATAAAACATTTTAATGATTGGTATTGAAAGTATCAATACTCAGCATCGAATCACTAGTTGCCATTCTTGTCTCACTGAACCTTTCTTCCCACAGAGCTAAACACAGAGATAAAGTACTGACTACAATCCTCAAAATATGACCTGGTCAGAGTTTTATATCATATCATATTATATAATCATCTTAACTCCTCAGTTAAGATGGCAGACTCCTTTAGTTGGAAAAGGTCTGTAAGTCAGGCCACTCTTCTGGCTCACTCTTATTGGGATGGGCTCTAGTCGGCTCCTGGAAACTTTGTCGTATTTAAGTGTGTGTTTCAGAGGTGACAGTGCTGCTTTGAAAACCACTGTGACCTATACACAACTTATGAAACAAATTAAGAAGGACAATAAACAGCTTTATATTTACTCTAAAATGAACAAAATAGATGCTCCATATTTGACGTAAATATGTATTTACGTCGTGCGTGTCTGTCTGTGCCGCTAACACCCACGGGTGACCACAGCCAATGCTGGATAATGCATGGTTCACACTTGGCCCCTCCTTGCATGATATAAATCCTGTTTTTTCTGTTCTGACCATCACGCTCCCAGGAAAAGGACAACCATCCTCCAAATGACACAGTTGTAGACTTCCGATTACAAGCTTGTCACTGCAGAGAGCGAGGCAGAGCGGCAGAGAGTGTGAGAGAGGAAGAGAAAGAGAGAGAGAAAGAGAGGAAGAGAGAGAAAGAGAGAGTGAGAGAGAGTGAGAGGGAGTGAGAGGGAGCGACAGAGAGAGTGTGTGTGTGAGAGAGAGGAAGAGAGGGAGCGACAGAGAGAGTGTGAGAGAGAGGAAAAGAGAGAGCGAGAGAGAGAGTGTGAGAGAGAGGAAGAGAGAGAGAGTGTGAGAGAGAGGAAAAGAGAGAGCGAGAGAGAGAGTGTGAGAGAGAGGAAGAGAGAGAGTGAGAGAGAGAATGAGCAACAGAGAGAGATTGAGAGCGCAAGATAGAGGGAGCGACAGAGAGAGAGTGAGAGAGAGGAAAAGAGAGAGCGAGAGAGAGAGTGTGAGAGAGAGGAAGAGAGAGAGAGTGTGAGAGAGAGGAAGAGAGAGAGTGA
>NW_027316389.1:17581176-17698676 GCF_026437365.1 Eucyclogobius newberryi
TAAGTGGGCTGTGGTTTTAGAGTTTCACTGCCGTTACATTTTAAATAGTCATAAAACAGTGTGTAAACTTTCACTTTTACCTAAAAATCCACTACATTTCTCACAATGAGACTGACAGCTGGCATTGTCCACCTGACATATCTGTGCACATATGTCAAGGGAATGTGCAATTAAAACTGAACTTAAGACTATGAAATACATCTGAGAATTTGTGTGAATAATTACAATTATTCTGTGGCAAATCAGTATTCTCATTTTCTTTGGTTTATAACTTATAAACTTGTGATGGATGCTGTTCTATGTGCCTCATTTTACATTTTAATCTCACCATTCATATTTTGTACATTTTTCATCCACAAGGATCCAATCAGAATGGGACAGTGCAGTTTCTGCACACATCTAGGGTCACGACCTTTGGCCATTACATAAGGCCAGATGTTGATATGGCGCCTCTGCTCATCTGGAACGTGTAGGGCGTTGAACCAGCACACAGCGGGCTTTGATCAGCCTTGTCCTGCCTCCTCACACTCTGGGTGGATGGAGCTGGATCTACTTTAGGTTGAAATAACATGAGCAAATATGGTAAAACATATTGTGTGGCACCCTATAGTCCTTTCTACCATGAACATCTTGTATATATATGGCACTGTTTTCACTGTAACACCATCTACAAATTCAAAATGTAATCAATTAGGTTCTTTAAATTTGGTTTGGCGCTCCCTAACTTTAGACATTTGCAAGCTCATGTGCTACCAAGTAAAAAAGTCCATTTTGAGCCTTGGAGTGACTGAAAGTGAGCGACCAATTTGCGCTAAAGGCCTCTCTGACCTCCATCGATCACTGACGTGCGCCACACTCACACTTCAGTGGGTGAGATGTCTTGTTGGAGCGTTCTCTGTAGCCTCAGGCAGCCTTAATCACAGACCATTTGTGTGATGCTGTGTTGAAAGCTGTTGACATAAGTACCTCTTTGTATAGCTCCGTGAATTTAACCCTGTGGCTGCCAGGTATGTATAACGGTGCAGTGCGATAAGGGTTCGATGTCATACAATTGCAGACTGGTCCATGGGTTTCATCCTCGTGCTGTTTGTCTTTTGAATGGGAAAAAGTCAAATGTTGCATATAACAGGAAGCTTAAATGAATAAAAAGTGTTGTGGCAAAGGAACAAGGAACTTCAATGCCATATAATGTTCAAGGCAAAGATACACCAGATAATTTACATAGTGCTGCTTTAATATCATTTCTGTTATGTTGCTTTGTTTTTCTGCAAATCTCCTAATATAATATTTTTTTGTGAATATAATACCAAAAATGCGACTTATACTCCTGTGCGACTTATACTCCTGTGCGACTTGTATATGTTTTTTTCTTCTCTAGTATGCATTTTTTGGCTGGTGTGACTTATAATCTGGAAAATACGATAATAATTTTGCATCGGACTATCTATTGTTGTAAATTGTTGTATTGTTGCAAAACTGACGCTGATAATGCATATGTAGCTAAAACATCATTATTGACAGACGTACCATTAGTTTTACCTCTTCGTTGTCGTCACTGAGCCTTAAAAGGGAAATCCAAACTTTGGGCCAATGCTTTGTTGTTTGCATATGAAGTAGCCATGCGCTCTCAGGCTTTTCACCTTTTACAGGCCTCAAACTTAAATAATATGGGGGAAAACATCACTTTTATAAACAGAGGGATAAAACTGTACTGTACTGTAGGGGAGCAAAATTGTACAAACATTATAACTCGTAACTGGGCTATTTTAAGTAAACCTATTTTATACGGGCAATCATTTACTCTAAAATGAAGATATCAAATCAGTTTGGGAGATATCAAAGTATAGAAAATTAGATTGGGAGCCAAAAAAAATATTGTTGTATGACCCGTGATGCGTCGTGATTTGGGGTTAGCTCAAACTGAATCGCATCGTTAGTTGCAAGAAATGCATCTTAATGAAATCGAGGTTCATTTCGTAGCGCACAGAAATCTGAGATCCCCCTCATTGCGTGTTGCGTGTCGGCTCCGTCCGTGCACTTGATCCAGGGGTACGGACTCCACACAGCAGTGACGTACGGCGCTGGCGGTGCTGCTTCTTGTCAGGACGCTCACAGAGGAGGTTGTCCTGGCTCGTTCTTGTTTGGGATAATTGTACGCTGCAGAGTACTGTGATCCTCTCCATGTCTCTCTGTGGCTGTCTCATCCGTCCTCCGTCCCACAGCCTCCACGTTCAGAGGCGGCGGACAAAGGAAGGTGGCTTTCAATGTATTAGAGCAGGGGTTCCCAAACTTTTCTGCCCAGGACACTGAAAATAACCATGTAACTGACCGGAACCCCCACCGCGAGATTAAAAAGAACACAAAACTTGACACAGAGAGGAAGTAAATGATTTAGAACTGCTTTTTAAACTGCTACGAACATACTGGTCAACACAGAAGTCTCTTTTAGCCCTAAATTTATCGCATTTTGTCCATGTTCAGATTAAGTTCAAATGTCATTTATCTGTTACTATGTCAGTCCAGTCTTTGATCGTTGATGAGGTTTGTGTCATCCATTTAATATTACTAATAATAATAATAAGTATAATACATACATACAATTTTTTTGTGATGGTATTTTTTCCTGCAGCCAAAAGTATGTTCCAAATGTATCCAATTATTCTGTCCATGGGAGGAGTTTTGAGGCTCAAATGCTTAGTTTGAAAATTGAGTGGGAGGGCTATGTCAACAGGTCAGTCCCAAAACATGACATTTAGCATTTCTCTGTGAATAATGACCACTTTGACATGGGGAAATGAAAAAACGGGAGACGCTTCCGGGTATGGTGCAGACTGTTTACATGCTCCCGACATTTGCCTTTAAAATCTCCTTTTCACCCACAAAAGGAGGAGCAAAACACTCTGAGAGATGAGTAAAGAGAGATGAGTAATCATGGAAGGAAACAGGAAGATTTCTCTGTCAAAGCTGATCTTACAGACAGATGACAATGGTTGAGTTGTTTGGAGGAAAAAGAGAATCCCTGGGTGGAGTCTGTGCTCGCGACATGGACGGGGCTAATAAAAACATATAATCCATAGAAAATATTCAAATCTTAAACTGGGTGGGCAGTGACCAAAGTTTTACACTGAGAAGAACAGATCAGAGATTTAAGGTCTGGGTAAAAAAAAAAAGGTATAAAAGATAATCAAATGAAAAGCTATGTTGAAAAAATCATTTGACTTTGAGAAATAGGACATTTATTTTTTATTTTAGGTATTTGCAAATAAGGACAAAGCCAAGAAATTAAACACAGCAACGACCATTATAACCCTCATAAACCCAACGTTTTAAGGACTGGACCAACATTATATTTGAGATTCAGACTCAATACAAATATAAGACTACTTGTATCGGTTTTATCTTAACTCTCTGTGTCATTTGTGTTGTATATTTTTTTAAAAAGCTGTCCTGTCAAGTATACATTTCTGGGCATAATATCTAAAACAAAGAAAACCCCAATACAAAATACAAAAAAGTTTATGTTGACCGTGTTGAATCTGGTTGTGAGCCACGCTTGAGTCACTCTCCCTCGACCCCTCTGCTCCTCTTTCCTCTTGGGTCACTCAACGTACACTTTTTATTACCATTACAGCTGCTGCATGGAATCTCCTTATCTCTGGGTGAATACAGGAGCACTGTGCTTTGGACATTATCGGGGGGATTCATGTCACTCCATTGTCACGTAGACTTCTTTGATCCTAGCTTGGAAGAGAATAAGCCCAGTTCTCCAGCTAATCGCTGCTAATTTAGAATATGAGCACTGGAAATATTGTGCTAGTGTTCCATCTGCTACTGTCTTATAAAAACAAACATGAGCCCTGATTGATGGAAAAAGAAAAAGCTTTAGGGAATGTTGTGCGAAAGACTGAAATGGATGATGATTAAGTGCTTTGCAATCTTCCTATAACTCCAATATGATACAAAAATAAAAGAGGTAATTTAGTTAGTAATGTTAGTGCCCTTAATCTATGCTGCAAGTTGGATTGTCATCAGATTTAACTCTAATCTCTCTGTTATGCTGGCGGATGGTTTTGCAGATTTTGCTTAGTTAAATCTTTCTTGATACAATGCTAAAAAGGTCACTCAAACGGTTATATTTTTGCAATTATTTTCTATTCTGTTGCTATGAATAAGTTAAGGTAATTGCACTTGATCCGTCCAGCTCCTTATACTATGCAGAAAGTCCTAAACTTTATTTATTTGGAACCTTTTCTGAAAGCAGAAGATGTAGGCTTGTTGGGAAGAATAAACAGTCGGTCAATTTGACTTCTACACCTCTTTTAGTCTCTTGATTTTGTTGGCAAACTTTTATTAAGATAAGATAAGATAAGATAAGATATTCCTTTATTGTCCCACATGGGGAAATTTCATTGGTGCAACGCAGGTAGATACAGAGGTAGATACAGAAGAACAGATCACTTATAGGAAGTCTGAAAAACACTTTCAGTAGAAGATCTCCTATAAATAAATAAAAACTACCATAGACAAATAAATAAATACCATTGCATGTGATCCCGACAGTAATTGCACATGAATATGTGTCACGACAGCACATGAATTGCACATGAATTCCAACAGCAATTGCACATATGACAGAATTGCACATCAGTATTAGGTTAGATCAGTATTGCGCCGGGATAACGCGACGATCTCTATCCTAGCACCAAGTAAACCATTGTTCAGCCCTGACATTTCCACAACAGAAAAATTTTACTTTTGCTTCTTTATTTATTGGCTGTTGGTTTTGGTTTGGTTTCAATAACACAACTCTTACATCTTGTGGATTCCAAGCGTCAGCCTGCGTCGACCTGCTCACCTGTCTCCTGCGGCAAGTGTTTGCAGTGTGGCAGGTGTTCAGGAGGTGAAGATTCCACTGCTCCAAGTCCCATCTAGCTCTGTCTTTCATGTTCGCATTTGCACTTTTCAGAACTTTTGAGCGTTCATGATTTTGGCTCGGGGTTTTTCAGGATAGGATTCATGACCGCTGGGCTTGGATTCTTCCCACCCTTGAGTGAAATCATCTGCGTTAAATACAGGGCCAAGCCCCAGGAGCCTATATATCTGTTTTCTTTACCAATAGAAAGACGTACTTTCATATAGATCATACCAGGTAAGAACCCATTGAGATATAGACTTCTTTTTTATGGATGACTTGGGGTGCATTGAAAATGTTGCAGCACACATTAATCATAAAAAAATATACATTTTAAAGAGACACAAGCACAGCAGGATCAGCACAGGGCAGGACATCAAAACAAGCCTCACACATCAATTTGTAATTCACAAGTCTGTGATTTCTTGCATAAAATGTATTTCAAATTCATAAAAATTGTCACATTTCATCATGTTGTTTTTTCCTTATATTAGTTTAAGTGCATTGCATCCCCAAAAAATAATGATATAATGCACAGTAGTGGGGGGAGAAAGCAAGTTCAAATTCTGGACAAAGTTAAACAAATAATGATTGTACTTTTTTACCTTATATGTTGCCTTCTCAGGAGCTCAGAATGCATTGTTTCAACAAGAGCCATCACCTTGTAAGTGCCTGATCTCATCTGATCTGACCTCACCTCAGATGCTAAGCAGGGTTGGGCCTGGTTTGTACTAGGACGAGATCGCTGGGGAAACCAGGTGCTACGTGCTACAAGCAAGACACTTCACTCACTTCTCCTCATTCACAGAGCCAACGCAAAAGCTTATTGTGCATATACTAACTTTGGAACGATATAACATTAACATGGCCTGTGTGCAAAGATTTCAAACAAAATAGTGAAATATTTCTAATTTAAAACTACTTTTTAAAATATATTTCAACAGATTTAGCTATAAAACTATACAGCCCGCTAAGAGTATTCTGAACAGTGAATTAAACCTTAATTCTTTTCTCTTCCGTGCACAGAAGAGTTATACTTCCACTGTTATACAAACCATCACTTGTTTCCTCTTCCAATATTCCAGCAATTTCCCCAAATCCGCTTCTCAGTGGCTTGTGTTCTTTGCTACGGTGGAGAATATTTACTGGCAATGACTAAGAAGTTCTTGTGATCGTTTCCTAACCTCATCCCCCTTTTCCAGTCAACCCCATTTTCATTTTTTTACGTTCTCTGTCTCTTTCCTGTCGATGCTTACAAGGGGGGCTTCTAACTGGAATATGAATATTTTCCTTGATGCATCCCCCGAGATAATAAAATCGTTGGGTATTTAGTCATTGAAACCTCTATTGTGAAAGACCTTAAAACTCTATTGTGAAAGATTTAAAAGCGGTGTTTAGTGTTTAAGATGAATTTAAAGGAGACATATTATGCAACATTTTGTCGTTATATAGAGTGATTCATGCATATTTGAGTAATGTTCTTTATTCTCCTGTATTCTCGGACAATTCCCGTTTTCACCGACCTCCACTACACACCGGCGCCAATGAAAAAAAACAAAAATCGTTCTTTATGATGTCGTTGATATTAACTTACCAATAAGGGCTGCAATTTGTCTGTGCTCTGGACTCGGTGCAGGAGGTGGGGGACAGAAGGGTCCTGGCTAGATTCACATCTATGCTGGACCATGAGTGTCGCCCCCTGCAGGACACTCTCTCCGCTCTGGAGAGCAGCTTCAGTGAGAGACTGATCCACCCTCGCTGTGTGAAGGAAAGGTTCCGTAGGTCTTTCCTTCCTGCTGCTGTCAGACTTTATAACAAAAACTGTTAGTACTGAACACTCGCAATACTGACCTAACCTAATATTGATGTGCAATTCTGTCATATGTGCAATTGCTGTTGGAATTCATGTGCAATTCATGTGCAATTACTATGAAATTCATGTGCAATCTATGTGCTGTCGTGACACATATTCATGTGCAATTACTGTTGTGATCACATGCAATGGTATTTATGTATTTATTTATTCATTTGTCTATGGGAGTTTTTATTTATTTATAGGAGATCTTCTACTGAAAGTGTTTTTCAGACTTCCTATAAGTGATCTGTTCTGTTCTTCTGTATCTACCTCTGTATCTACCTGCGTTGCACCAATGAAATTTCCCCATGTGGGACAATAAAGGAATATCTTATCTTATCTTAATTTTCAACCCAGAAGTAAGTGGGAATGTTTCTTTTTTCTCGTTTCAAGGTCGTTTTACATCAATATCGAAAATGGCCAAAGTATAAAGTACATAATGATCCACTACTATCCATTATAGCAGAAAAAAGTATGTCGTCTTTAAATTATCTGAGTCATTGCCACCAGATTAAACAGAGTCTGACTAAACTACTAAACAAGTCATTGCTGTGTAGTTAAGGTAGTTTGAGTTTCTTCATGGAGATACGGTTAATCAATGAAGCACCCATAGTTATTCATCACTTGAAACGTCTTTTCTGTTCACTATTTTCCTCTTATACATATTATATTCATATTATATTATCAGCCGCACTAAACGTTGCTTTTGACCCAACAAAGCCGTCACCCAGGCTCATGTTCGTAAAGTAAATCTGCTTGAAAAGACTTGAAAATGTGATTTTGATATGTTGCTCGACAATCAAAGGTCAGCCATTCCTTTTCTTGAAACTTTCCGCTGAATCTGTTATTGTTGGGTTGACATTTGGTAAATGTTTGTAACAAGGTCATTGGATGAAGATTCTCAGAGCTGGTTCATCATGACTCACGGGTCAAGGATCTGTGTGTGTAAACGGTATTTTTCCTCATAATTCGACGGATGATTCACGCTGCAGTGCACTCTGGAGATCTGCTGGTTTGAATGAGCAGAAACACAAGCTCAGGTGGATGGTGGTCGGGCTGATGGAGGCTTCTCTGACGTTTACATGACGGCGATGCGAGTCGTGAACGATGATCAAAGATGTCAGGGTCCTGGTGCGGATGTCGGCTCGGCTCTGCTCTATCTCCTGATCAGGTGCTGAGGCTGGAGAGGATCAGGGCTTGACCTCTTCTGTCACTGCTGCTGCTCTGGAGGAGGCTTGGAGCTTTCGCTTACGACTCTCGGTGGTTGTGAAACTGTGCTTGAAGGTTGAATGGACAATTTTTTTGGCCCAAATCTGAGTCTTATTTCCTCGTGGCGTGGATTGCCAATTAGTCCTGCCACGTATCAATCATAAAACGCACCTACCGCTCACCTGCAGCCGCGTTCTGGCTCGTCCCCCGAGAGCAGCACGGTTACGCGTGTCTAAGCGCATTGATCCTTCAGTGCACGGGACAAAATTAGGACGGAGAAAGACAGTTCGAGCTGACTCATAAGAGACTGAAATCTACGGGAGACGAGAGATGCGATGCGCTCCGTCGCACTAATAAACAAACGCACGTGTGTGTTGTATCAGTCCGCACAGGGGAGTGCACATGCGCACTTCCGCCTGCGTTCTCAAATCGCCGAAAAATCGTCCATTGCGCCTTTAATATTAAATGTGCACTTTGTAACTTTTATACCCCGCGTCCACCACCTGCTTTATCCATAGAACTGTTACTTCTTTGCCTGGAATTTTTTAGCATAGGTCGATATTTCGTTTAATCTGACTTGTTGCCTAGAGAATATGCACACAACTTTATTTGAACACTTTGAGCAACACATAACGGGACTTCGCAGCTCTTTGGCTTGTGGTAAAACAGGCTGTGGGGGAGTTTATGGTCAATTTAAGATAAGATAAGATATTCCTTTATTGTCCCACATGGGGAAATTTCATTGTTGCAACGCAGGTAGATACAGAGGTAGATACAGAAGAAATGAACAGATCACTTATAGGAAGTTTGAAAAACACTTTCAGTAGAAGATCTCCTATAAACAAAAACTCCCATAGACAAAACCCAACAAGGGATGGAGGGGAAAAAATAATAAAGATGAAAATAAATAAATATAAAATAAAGATAAAAATAAATGAATAAAAATTGACATAGTTTGGGTAAAATTATCAAACTCAGTCCTGCATATCGGCCCAAAAATGTTGGCGTAACTTATCGGCCAATAGTTTCTCTCGATTCTGATCAATTGGCATCGGCCATGAAACAAAACTCTAACACTGATCTCTATCACTTATGTCTTGTATTTATTAGATTTAAAAGATTTTCTCATTTAAAACTACTTTTTAAAATAGATTTCAATAGATTTAGCTATAAAACTAGGGAGTGTCTGCAGTGCCGCGGCGCGCGGGCGAAACGCCATGTTATTTTTGTGCCGGCCGTGCGCCGCGGCTCCTGAAACTGCCGCTATTTGACCGCGTTTTAGCGCCGTTTTAGACCGCGCCGGGTTAAGGTTAGGGTTAAGGTTAGGGTTAGGGTTAGCCATGAGGCTATAACTGGCTATAAGGGAAATGCCGCGGTCCCTGAAACTGCGCAGCAATTTGACCGCGCCGCGGCTCTCCAGCCACGGCCATAAAATTATACAGCCCGCTAAGAGTATTCTGAACAGTGAATTAAACCTTAGTTCTTTTCTCTTCTGTGCACAGAAGAGTTATACTTCCACTGTTATACAAACAGGGGCAAAAAGTGCAAAAGTGCAAAAGGGGTGAATGTCTGTTACTGTCTGTGTCTCTGTGTTAATCCTGCGACAAGTTGGCCAGGATGTACCCCGCCTAAGGCCCGATATCTCTTGGATAGGCTCAAGTCACCCGCGTCCCCGAAAGGGAACAAGCGGTAGAAAATGGATGGATGTTATACAAACCATCACTTGTTCACCTCTTCCAATATTCCAGCAATTTCCCCAAATCCGCTTCTCAGTGGCTTGTGTTCTTTGCTACGGTGGAGACTATTTACTGGTAATGACTAAGAGGTTCTTGTGATTCTTTCCTAACCTCATCCCTGTTTTTCAGTCAACCCCATTTTAGTTTTTTGTGTTCTCTGTCTCTTTCCTGTCGATGCTTCCTAACTGGAATATTAGTGAACATTTTCCACAACTTCATGTATGTGAGTCATCCACACGCTAACACCTTGATGCATCCTCCGGGATTATAAAATCGTTGGGTATTTAGTCATCTAAACCTCTATTAGACCAAGTTAGAACCAACTTAGAAGAACCTTAGAATTTAACAAAAAACAAAAACAGAACAAGACCTCTGGAGATGCATTCAATGACATCCAATGACAATTACGGCACTTACAGCTCAAAGTAAACGTCCCCTTTGGTCTAAAGTCTGTCAAATCTTTCCAATTTCAAATTAAGTCTGAATGTTTTTTAGGCCTAAGTGTATCGTGTGGGATGTCAAAAACAGTCTAATATCCAATATTTCAGTGTCTCCAGCAGAGAAAACTTGAATGTTTCAAGTTTTTGATGAAAACAAATGGAACATTTTCTTCCAGAACCTTGCTGATCGCAACAGGAAGATGAAAATACCCGTCAGATCACATTGTGACTTCGCTGAGACAACCCTGAAAAGAAAATATTTGGTATTTGGCACTTTAGAATACTACTTTAGAATAGGCAAATACATATTTATTAATCATTGACCAACAAACTAATCATTTAATAATCATTTACTGGGGTTAGCATTAGGATTAGGTTTAGTGCTATTGATAGTTAATGTTAATGATTAGTTTATTTGTGTTATTTATTACTAAACATTTATAAATGCTTTGTTGATATGCATTATATTTATTATTTATTTTCGTTCATGATTAGTGAATAATGTTAAGAATTTTGAGCAAATTTCAATCATCAAGAGTTTAAAGGCACAACAGAGACTATGTGGTCCATAACATTCTAGTAACAAGTTGGCGTAGTTCTTCATTCATTCAGAAGTGATCCATTGTAGAAAAACTCCCAAAGCTAGTCATCTGGACAATGTTTTAACAAACCGTCTAGCAACAACAAGACTTTTGGATGGAAGTCAAAATGTCCTGATTGTTTAAACTTTGTCCAGATGTCCACTTTTGAAACCTTTTCAATAACAACCAATATACAAACACAGTTATCAGTCCAAAAAAAACACATTTCAAACTTGAAATTATGCAAAATCTTGTGGTCATTAGTTACCACAGCTGATCAGCCCAGACTTTCAACCGTCTCTGGAAAAACTGAATGTTCTTCTGTACTTCTGAAAGCGCGTGGCGGCCAGTCACCGTGGAGCTCTGGACAGTCGACGTCTCCTTCTGTTCCAGCGCTTCTTCCTAAATGAATGGCGATGGCTTGTCTTAAATGATCAGCTGTGTTTGTGGGTAATATCTTCAGAGAGATTCACGATCCCTGTGGAGCGTCTCTGCAGGTCAAGCGCGGAGTTGAGCTGTGTGCATTCTTCACATACTCAAGAGTCAAAACCTTTAGAGAGAAGAGCATTTGCCTGTCTGCTGCAGCTGGGGGATTTACAACCTCATTTCTGTTTATTTATCATTGATGAATGCAAATATTTTGACAATATGTATGACAGTTTGGTGATTGCAATATTACACTTTTCTGCTGCTCAAACCTTCTTCATCATGTTGCTAACCAAATTCAGCCTGATTTAAATCGCTTCGTTCCTCATACCAGTGATTTTGATTTGATCCGATATCAAGCAATACATTTACAAGTATTGCAATATTTAGTTTAGTAATAATATGCATTGAAACTCCTCTACTATCATCATGAGCTTCACTCCAGCTTGAACTCATTTTTAAGTAAAAATACTAAAATATAAGCAATAAAAAAATGATTACAATTAGATTTATAAAACTGTAACTTCTTGAGAAATTTAAGCATGGATCATTTTGCACACAAATCCATACTTTCCGATACGTCAGTTAATATTGATGAATCTGTATTTTGGTATTGATCTGCCCATCACTAATACAAAGCTGAACATATGTTTTTAAAAAGCCTGGATATGGACATGATATCGAACGTTTCACATTTTTACCGTGCACATAATTCAAACTCTGTATTATTATGGTCTGCGGTGCATATGGCCATCTAAGCATTTCATCAAACTCCCTGTTACATTCCTTCAGTAGAGGTGAGATTTATGGGCCCAGTTTAAGAGACAATGGGCAGCACATTCCAGACAGACTGCCCTGAGTGGCCTAGCGAGCAGTGCACCTCTCCTGCCTCCGCTCCACACACCCATGGGCACACTCACCTATGGGCACACACACATGCCACGCGCATGCACCCACGGGCACACGCGCATGCACCCAGGGGCACACACACATGCACCCACGGGCACAAGCACATGCACCCACGGGCACATGCACCCACGGGCACTCACGCACATCCACCCACAGGCACATGCACCCACGGGCACATGCACCCAGGGGCACACACGCATGCACCCACGGGCACACGCGCATGCACCCAGGGGCACACACACATGCACCCACGGGCACAAGCACATGCACCCACGGGCACATGCACCCACGGGCACTCACGCACATCCACCCACAGGCACATGCACCCACGGGCACATGCACCCAGGGGCACACACGCATGCACCCACGGGCACATGCACCCACGGGCACATGCACCCACGGGCACACACGCACATCCACCCACAGGCACATGCACCCACGGGCACACACGCACATGCACCCATGGGCACATGCACCCACGGGCACACATGCACATGCACCCATGGGCACATGCACCCACGGGCACACATGCACATGCACCCACGGGCACATGCACCCTCGGGCACACGCACATGCACCCATGGGCACATGCACCCCCCTCGGCACACGCACATGCACCCTCGGGCACACGCACATGCACCCATGGGCATATGCACCCATGGGAGCAGGTGTGGGACCCAGCTGTTCTTCAGTGCAGGAGGAGGCCAGGTTATCCCCAGACAACTCACCCAGGCCTCTGCACTCAGTGAAAGCAGCACCACACTGACAAAAAGGTATGAGTAAAATGATTTGAACTCAAAATGTTAAAGGTCCTATCCATAATGAAGGTGTTTAATGTACTTGTAGATACTTAATCATTGGCATGCCTCATTGTATAACATAAAGTAATACAGTGTAAAAAAAAAAAAAAAAACATGCCACGGTGCCAGCAGAAGGAGCAATATATCAAACTATTGAGGAGTGAAGCAGTTTGCCAGAGATTAAAATCAGAGCTGCAATTTTTTAACTTTTTTTTTTTTTTCTGGCTCTGTAATGGAAGTAATTTTAGTGCGGAAGTTATCAGAGTGTTTCAGTGCTTCTTGGATATGCGTGACTGCGTGATTGTTGTATTTTGATGATTTCAATAATGACCCTTAATAACAGTTCTACGTTCACATGCAGACAACCTGTTATAACTGGACTAGAGCAGATACTATGATTACTTTTCATGTATGGGCAAAGCTGTACAGTCGTTACGCAAACAATATGTACTGAAAACAGTCAGAAATATAATCAGCCCACCATATCTTATGGTCTTTCTAAAGCGCCCGAGTTTGTAAGTCAGGATCAGGAGCAAGTGCACAGCTAACGCAGCAGAGCGTCTTGATATAAAGTGTCAAACTGTTGTTTTATTAAAAATATGCTACACGCGGTAACATGTTTTCTGATGTTTTACGTTATGTCAGAGCTGCTCCTGCTGACGAGTCTGTACATCCACACGCCTCTGAAGCAAAACTATGTACTTCTTACATATTAAATGTTGGTCGGATGAAGAATAGAGCAATAACAAACTGTGTTTGCATGAATTAAGTTTTGATTATTTCACGCTGTGCGTTGAATGTTTATATTTGACGCAGTTAATTATGGTATATTTTTCTAATTTGATGATAACCTTGTCCTAGTCCAATTTCTGAGGTCCTGGATGCTCTGCCAGAGGTACTGGACTTGATCAGGATTGGTTAAGTGACTCTGTTTATTTTGACTCTACGTGCACCTCTTCAGTGTGTCCTCTGTTAAAAACCCTGAAGATGCTCCATTTACACTCCGTTGGACGTGTGCATGACATTGCTGGTGTAGATTATCCAGTTATTATTAAATCCTGCACTCAGGCGCTGTTACTGCTTAGGTGTTAATTGAGGTAACGCTGTAACTCTGCACTGAAAAGGCATTGGAGCTAACATATGGAGCTGCCCCAGCCTTTAGGATGCTGGTGTTTTGTTTACTTTACAAACACTGGAAGGGTTGACATAAACCTGGTTTAAGGTTAAAGGTTAAAAGTGTTTTAAAGTATCGAACAGTACTGCAATACGAAAGTGAGAAAGTGATGGTTTGAATGACTTTCGGAATCCTTTTTTTGGAATCCTTTCTCCTCATGAGGATCCAGGGCAGGGGTAGGGGCAGGCGGGTTGTCCCTCCCGTGCTACCTCCTCTCTCCCTTCCTTCCTCCCTCCCTCCTTGAGCTGTAGTGAGCAGTAGACTGGAACTGCATAGACACACTGCATCCAGGAGAGTAAGTTTGGAAGTCTATATGGAGTGAGGGAGAGCGAGCAGGCCCGGCGAGAGGTGAGAGCTGCGATTTCCCTTCAGATCTTGCATAGGCTTTGGTGTGCATGTGGATCCATGCGCCTGTGAGTAAACATGATGGATTACGCCTGAATTAGACCATTGAGCAAGTGGCTGCAAGTCTGGGTCGGAGCCGCTGAAGGCTGCTATTCATTCTGTGTGTGGATGAGACTGGAGAAGGCGGCAAAGTTGGAACGAAAATGCTCTTTTAATCCATGCATAAATATTTTTGTCTCCACATTTACATAGTTTTTTTAAAAGCATGTGATCTGTGTGTTAGTTTTGCAGTTTTCTCTTAAAGGTGCAAATTCATTTATTTTATTGGTTGTTGCGTTCCCTGTAATGTTCTACAGTATTAGATTAATCTAACCTGTGCTTATTCCATTACAGTCAATTTTATTGCCAAAACTGTAATTTTGGCCACAGCTGGTTTTGCTTCCTGTGGAATGATTGTTCAGCCTCCATTGAAGCGCATGCATAGGTATTGTCTTTTGTATCTAGGTGTTTGGTTGCTAAGGCTGGTGCATGTAGCAGTGAGTGGTCATGCTTTGTCAGCAGTGGGCTCTAGTGAAGGAGATTCAAAGGCTCATCTGGCCACAATATGTTCCGTCTGCTCAGGATGCGTCCACGTTCAAAATGGTTGGGTTACTTTTTTTGTGCAGTTCCAGACATCAGCTGTTATGGCAGTGATGAGAAGCAGAGGAGCAGGGACGTACAATGATATTATTTGTCTGTGTTTGCGATGTTTACATGAGATGTTTGGTCCTCTTTTGTTGTGGATATGTTGAGGTTGGGTCTTGGTTTACGTAGTTCTTGTTTGAACCTGGTTTAGATCGAGGTTCAGTCCTGGATTGGCCTGGTTTAGTCAGAGTTTAGTCTTGGTTTAATCTTGCTGTAATGTGTTTCGATTCTGGTTTAATCCTGGTTCTGGTCAGTCATGGTTTAGTCTGATTTAGACCACGCTTAGACTGGATTTTTTTGTAATATGTAATTTAGTACTGGATTGTTCTGGTTTATTCATGGTTTAGTCATGGTGTTGTTGCGGTTTAGTCTGTTTAATTTCAGTCTGTTGTCATCTTGGTATGTGTTTTAGTTCTGCTTCTGGTCAGTCATGATTTAGTCCTGATTTAGACCTTATTTAGACTGGAGTTTTCTGTAATCTGTAGTTTTATCCGTAAAATATACTTATTCTGTAATTCATCTGTGATTATTGTCAGTCCTTTTTAAGACTTGATCTAGATCTGGTTTAATCCTAGTTCAGTCCTTCCGAAGACCTTACCTAATTTCACCTTAATTTCACTTTTTCTGAACCGCTTTGGCACCTCTTGTGTGATTGAGCCGCTTCCTTTCAGGGAGATTTATGAGTCTTGTGGTGAGAGTGTTTAGCTCCGCCCACCGCTGACAGAAGAGGGTGAAGCGCTTGAGGCGTGGTACAGCACCCATGGGTGGGGCGCAGGTAGAGGGAGGTCTCTGTCAAATGTCTGGCATTCCTATTCCTCAGCGGTTCAGTGAACACACCCTGCTCTGCACACTGCAAAACATTGGATACTTGTATAAGTTAAAATGGTGTAAATTCACAAAATATGTTTTGTTCTCGATTTTATTTTTGAGTTTAAGAGTGATGTGACTAATTGGGAAAAAAAAGAAATATTTTTCCAGCTGCTGTGGCTGACAACAGTTATTTGCAGCTATTCATATTTTATATCTGTTTCAAGGCTTGAACATTTGTGTTAAGTTACAGTAAGTTTTAATTTTTGTAAAATCCGCAAACGCTTATGATGCAGTGCTGTCGGTCAACCGCTAACATGTCCAACATGTCCAACATGTCCAACATGTCCAACATGTCCAACATGTCCATGCCAACTTGTCACTTCTCATGCACGATCTCGGGAAACTAAGCAGGGATGGGCCTGATTAGTACTTGGATGGGAGACACCTGGAATGCCAGGTGCCACAGGGATAGTGCCATAGGTCCTTGGGCAAGACACTTCACCCACCTGTATCTATGTATGAATGATTGAGAATGCCGGACAACAGATGCAAATTAGCCCATGGCTACAATCCGGCCTGTTTACATCACATGTGTCATGTATGTTGATTAACATGCACTGTCCTGAACAAATAAACAGCCATATCTTTTGCTTGCCGGACTGAAGGATAGAACAGAGGCTCATCATGGCTGCACAGGAAAAGGCCCTGATTACCAGAGCAATAGAGGCCCAGATCTACCACAACAGACAAGACCCAAGGTGTAGGCTGTGCAAAGAGGCCCCTGAGACAATCCCCCACATGACTGCAGGGTGTAAGATGCTGGCAGGGAAAGCATACATAGAGCACCATAACCTAGTGGCTGGCATTGTGTACAGTAACATCTGTGCAGAGTATGGACTGGAACCCCCAAGGTCAAAGTGGGAAACACCATAATGGTAATGGCGAACCAACCAGACATTGTGGTGGTGGATAAGCAGCAGAGGAAAGCCGTTGTGGTTGACGTGGGAATACCAAGTGATGGCAACATCAGGAAAAAGGAACATGAGAAACTGGAAAAATACCAAGATATATATTTAATAATTAAGTTTTTTTGCAGTGTTGCTTCCTCCACCTCCGAGAGCAGCCCCCTTGTACGCACGCACGCACGCACGCACACACACACACACACACACACACACACACACACACACACACACACACACACACACACTCACTCACTCACTCCCCTCTACAGACCTGCTCAGTCCTGCCAGGCGGCCTCCTCGTGTGCCAGCTGAACACCCATGCTTATTTAAAGGTGGAAAATGGTGGCGGGCGCTGCCAGGTGTGGCATTCCCCGACTGTACCAGGTGGTCTGCCCATGTCTGCAGGAGGAGACAGTTAGTGCGTCAGAAATACACAAATGTTCTGTCACATATGCTCAGTGTTTGTTTTTTTCTGCTGAACTCTTTGGCCTTTACAACATCTTAGCCTTCCACTAACAAATCTTCAACAAGTGACCTGTTTGTTTATGAGGGAACTAAGTCAACCTCTTATGGTCAAATTAAACTAAATTCAAATACTTGAAACGAGTGCAATATGTCATAAATAAACTCTCATTTGATAGAAATCTGAAAAAAAAAACAGATATAATCAATGTTTAAGTCTGTTACTATAGTTATATTTATTAATTTATGATTAAATAAAATAAAAAATAGATTTATAGAACAAAGAACAAGACTGACAAGACTGAAGAGTGATAACAAAATACTGAAGATAAAACACAGCACTGAACATCTAAAGAACGGACATTTAAAACCATAAAGTCCCACGTGTCAAATAGGTCAATTTTCAAATTAAGTCTGAAAGTATTTTTTCCTTTTGTCATATGTCTGTTACAATATCAGTCCAGTCTAATCAAGGGATTAGTTTCTGTCCCCCATTCTTTTGTAATGGCCTTTTTCGCTACGACCAGGAGAATTATCCAGAGGTATCCATTTATTGTGTCCATTTGTAGGTGTTTTCAGGCCCAGATATAGTTCTTAAATCTAGAGGGATGGCAAAGTCAAGAAAGTTTGTAGCGCTTTATTAATTTCAGTCCAATATTTCTGAGCAACAGGACAGTCCCAAAACACATGGTAATTGCGAGCCTCCTGGCAACCACAGTTTCTCCGGCAGCTTCCATTTCCTTGTGAATAGTGAACACTACGTTACAATTTTCCTCCAGAACCTCCAGACAAAAACATGCATTCTTATGTGAGCAGGTTCCACATATCTGACGTGTAACTTGACCTGGTGGTGTCACCATGCTTGTCTCCATGGAGATGGATAAGTTTAACTTCTATGCAAAGCAATTAGATCTCCATGGAGACAAGCAGGTGGCAGACCCTCCTCCAGAAAAGTTACATAGTGCACCTCTTAATTTGTCTGTTTATTTATTTTATTATCTTGTTGCTGCCAATTTTGCAAAGTGAATACATTTAGAACGTGTTTGTCTGTGAAAATGTAGAATGCAAGTCCTTTGTAGTATTACCTCAAAATACCTTTCTCAAACTTCCATTTTACAACTTTCCATGACTTTTACATGACAATTACAACCGTACTTTACAAATCCTCAATCTAACGTCATTCTGAAATGTGTGTCCATCATCGGGGGACAATCCAGGTAGTCCTTTGAAAACTTTATGGGAAAAATGACTCCAGGAGGAATCCACAATGAGGTCTTGGAATGCAGATGTATTGCACTAATGCTACTGTAGGTGCGAGATAGTTGGCCCTTCGAGACAACTTCAACTTTTGGCGTGGTTATTAGCGAAACTGTTGATCAGGAACAGATCTTACTCGTCCCAACATAAGCAGAAATCTTACCCCAAGTGACGAGAGCTGAGTAGATGACAGATGTTGCTGTATGACCACAGTTTTGGCCCAGTAAACTCGAGTTAGAACTGGGTCCAGTCTCCATAGCCTTTACCTCACCTTACCGCTGCTGCTCTGCACTACATCTCCCCTCTTGCTGGTTTTGCACTCAGTATGCTTTTCATTAGACGTCTTTAAACTAAAGTTGGCTGCATCCCGGAATCGCTAAAGTCAGTCTACATTCAAAAATTTCTCACATGACAGAGGCAATGACCCGCTCCACTTAGCTGTTTGAGGAACTACAGCTCCCACATATTTGCTCGTGTTAGAGTTTACTATATTGAGCTTTGTTCCCGATCAGTATGTCGTATCTAGCGTTTTGACCTATTGCATGATTTAGGTTAATCAGGGGAAAAACAAAACCTTCTCACGATCATGGCACCCAGGACTGTACACCTGTTATGGTCAATTAAATCAACTCTTGGTCGACTAAAGACTTGCTTGCTGCATCGGTTAAAAAGAGGTTCACATTGACAATGACAAAAGCTATGAAGTATCCACAAGAAAAAAATCTATAAAGAAAAGTACCAGTGAACAGCACATTTACAAGCACACGATTTACTCTAAAACCTACTCTGATCTATATAAATCCATATAATCCCAGTAAAATAACAAATTGACTAATACAAATCTTGGGATGCTAAGACGCCATTGACCGATTATTGTCTAAGCGACTAAAGGCATACAACCCTATTGTGTAATGTGATGCTAACCATTTTGCTGCATTAACACCCGCTAACTCATTTATATTTCAATAAGAATACATAGACAACAATGCTTCACGATCACCCATCCTGCTAGCAAGCACATGTCTTTGCACTGTGGGAAGAAGCCATTATACTCACCCCCGGGCCCTCACCTGATGGAAATTATAGATGTAACCCAGCCTGAGGAAACTCTTTTAGATTCTTAACCTGAGATAATGCAGAGTTGAATCAACAGCTGAGGGCGTCTGAGTCAACATCCAGCTCAACTATTCTATTCAATTGTGTCTGTTTCTACTTCCCACTTGACCGACAGCACTGCATCATAAGCGTTTGCGGATCAAATAAAGTGGCACTCTTGTAAATTACAGGAAATAAGAAACAAATGGCTTGAGAGTTCACAGAGAACGCGCGGTTGGCATACAGCGCTGCGATCACTAAACACTAAATAGTTCTCCGGCTAAGTACTTCCCCTGCTCTGAACCAGGTTCAGCCTGCGCAGCACAGCACAGATGTGAAGAAACCCATGCCAAACACTTAATTTAGCTTTGTTTCGGTTCTTTATGCTTGCCATTAGGCACACAGCTTGTTTTAAATCCCTCTGTTATAGTTAGCGTATGGCCAGGGCCGGCCCAAGCCTTCAGGGGGCCCTAAGCGAAAACATTTTTGGGGGCCCCTCACCACGTCATCAGAATCAGTTTTATTGCCATTGTCAGTGAACAATTCACATATGGGAACTTTCTTCAACGCAAACAAAGCACACCAAAACTCCAGGGCATCCGTTTGCCAGTTAGTTTATTCTCAGCACCTCACAAACTCAAATATTGAAAACTTAAATCCCACAATGCAACTTGGTATTCCGCTGACATCACCTCTACTCCCTGTACAAATAACACACGTCCCAGATATGTTTTTGGGCGTATTTGTGGGCGTTAAGGGTCTACAGCCACATTAGCAGTTTAAATTAATGAACAGGGGGGGTCTGGGGGCCCTCCCCCAGAGATTTTCAGACCTTTTTCGTGTATTCTGGTGCATTTTAATGTGGTCCAGCCGGCTAAAGTAAGAGTAAAATGTTGAGGTTGTAATGCTATAAAATGATGATGTGATGAAACTGTGCCAGGAGAAAATGACTAAAGCCAGTTATTAATACATTAGTGTACTTAATTACTCAATACAATATTGGCTATGAAAAATAATTATGGTCAAATTGATTCATTTTAACTGAAAATGTAAAAGTAATAGTTATCCTTACTAATTTATCTTTTACAGCTCCCAACTGTTCCTTCTTGCTAAAGTGACAAAACAAGTTATATTAAATTAAACAAATGGCATAAGCATTGCTTGATTAACAATTAACACTGATAAAACAGTGCAAACACATTATTCCCAGAGAATGACCAGAACTAGAAGTGAAGATCCAAACCTAGCTATAGTGAAGAGACTGCGTTTCTGCAGCTTTGCCACTTTTGTATAAAAATATATAGTATTATTCTATAACAGACGTAATCATAATATGTCTGGTTATTTTTCACTATCAATTTATTATAATTTTTAACAAATAGTCTAATGATGCTTTTTAATTAAATTGAAATGTTTTATTGCTCTATTAAAAGTTAATTACAATATAAATGTTTGTTCTGATCAGAACATCACACACTGGACTCCTGCATGAAACAATGCTGCGATGTGATTGGCTGATGGACCTTACATGCATAAACCTTTACGTTCCTCTTATTGCAAGTTAAGAAGTCAAAGTAAAACAGACATCACGAGTCACGATTGATCTCACACATGGTGATGTGAGAGAGAGGGGACGCAAACTCAAACCCGCTCATCTCTAACTGAGGCTGCACAGGGGCCTGGGACAGGGGCCCGGGACAGGGGCCCGGGACAGGGGCCGCACACTGTTCACTCCAAAGTTTCACGTCAGAGGTTCTGGACGAGACGGCGCTCGTCCGGACCGGATCTCCTCCTCTTAGTGACCCGGGCATAGACGCCCCTCACTGGCCTCACCTGCAGCTCACACTACCGGGCTGGTGTAAATGTTAAGCTTATTATCTTTCATTCAGACATATTATTATGCGCGGGGCAGAGCTCTCCTCGCCTCCAGCCTGAGCGAACTAACGTGACAGACTCGTGTTGTTTCAAACAGCAGCATTAACCGTCTCTTTGTAAGAGAAGTTCAATACCTGGAGAGTGTTGTTGAGTTTGCAGTTTCTTTACATCGTCAAGAAGTTTCTTCTTTCGTTTTTCGGCATCGGGGGGATATATTCCTCTGGACATGAGGACCACGCAGGGACCAGGTTGTGTTGTGTTTATGTTTTGCTCTCGTTCTCCTCACTCACAATGAAGTTGACCAATCAGCGCAGGTTTGGTGTCTCGGTTGCCAGATGGTCATTACAAATAAATGCGGTTTGTGCGTTATATGTTACCGCTGTGTGCGCTGCCGCGCTATCAGCGCTACTACACTAGTGGAGCACGCTGCGCTTGCACTTCGCATAAGACGGGTTGCCAGATTGGGGGCCCTATTAACGCCTCGGGGCCCTACGCGGCTGCTTAGTTCGCTTATAGGCTGGGCCGGCCCTGCGTATGGCTAGTTAATTTAACGCTGCAACCTGGATGTGCATTGCTCTAGTCAACATGAGGCACGTTAATTTTGATCCTGTAATTTGTCCTCTGTATTTGTCCCTTCCTTCAACTCTGCTGGGATAACGTGGCATTAGCAGAGTTTGGCTTGGTCTGGATCATCTTAGCTGGAGGATATTTTTCTAATTGCCCAGGGGAATCAAACCTGGGAACTTCTTGTTGTGCGGTGATCGTGCGAGTCACCCAACCAATGTGCCACGATTAAAAGATAAACTGTGCTGAATGTGAAGAAGCGTGACACAAACTGTTCTGGGAAACGCATATAACAGCTTTACAGTTGCAGTGAAGCCGGGGGCCACAGCGGTAAGTGCTATGACCTTTGACCTTCTCCTGCCTTATCAGTGAGAACATTGGGCTGGGGCTCATTTTTGAGTTAACTTTTTGATCTGCAGTAAAGTCAAACTGTCGAGTTCAGTAAGTATTCTGGCTGTAGTGGAATAAAAAAATAAAGAATATGCAGCATAACAACATTGGCATTTTCATGGTATCACAATAAGGAAGGCCTCGCTGTTGTCTTTGACTGTGTCTACCGGGATGCTTGTTTGTCCCAGGAGTTAAAACTCTCCCCTGGATGAAGTGTCCTGACGACAGCTCACCTAAAGTGGATGCACATGGCACAGAGCCCAGTGTGTCACTAGCCACAGCTGTGCATTCCCAGACTGTGAAGAGGACAGATTAGCAGTGGAACACTCGCATCCCTGGACTACGCATGTGCCATTCTCTGATAACATTCACGTAAACATGTCAGTGGGCCCGCGTCCAGCTCAAAGTGTGTGGGAAGAACATTGTGAACTGGCCATGTTTCATTCATTTGATGAGGTGTGTTGTAAACTTTAGGCTTTCTAATGGTTATCAGTCTAAAATCATTGCTTGTTAAAGCGACAGGTTCTCAGGTCTAAGTAAGTATGACCTTGTTTGGTGGGTTAATTGTTGTGGGGAAATATGTATCATGTACAGACACAGTAACTTTTGTGTAATTTGTATATATTTTGGCCCGTGTTTGGAGTATCATCTGCTGCTAATGTCCAACCAGGAAGTAACATTATAAATATCACAAAACTGGTGAAAATCAGGCAAATGTTTGCGTAAAATCATGTTCACTACGTCATTGTGAAATGTGTATTCTAACTTGTCATATGCACTTTAAGTTTTTTTATTTTCTTATGCTTGTTTACTACTATGTCACTGACACACCAGAGAACTTCCTGTATCCATTATCTAGTGTATTAGAAATGCCATAAAGAAAATCCTTGAATGTGGAACCCGATGATTTATACAATATTAGAAACACGCACCATCTTAATTTAGAACTACCAGTCAGGATCAGGCTCCAACAGTTTATCTGACATGAGGCATTAGCACTTCTACGTTGAAGAATGTCCCTGGTGTGATTGCCAGATGGTGAGGGATCTCTCTGTGTGGTGGTGATGGCATAATGCTCAGGCACCTATTGGCAATTACAGCGGGTCTCAAACTGTGGCATCAGCTCCTTCAGGTGAACACGGATTACTCTGCACTTCAATTATTTCTAAACCTGTTGTAGATCTGGTGGTACCTGGAAGGCCAATGAATGAAGAATGAATAACTATTATACATTTAGATCCTTCTGCAAAGTGGACCATTGCTTTGGTAAAACGTTATATTTATATTATCTTTGTTCATGCTTTATTAAGGCTATTAAAAGTGTACTTATTACATAGTGGTTGTTTTCACGATCAAAGGGCTGAGTAAGTTGTTTGGACATGTCTTTTTGACAACAAAGCCATGTATTTTGAGATCAGTGCTGTGGTTAATTTGCTACATGTTAACAGTTTGACGGTTTCTGCTTCATTATTTCATACCAAAACAATCTTTTGCCGTATTCATCTTAACCTGAGTTCTGTGTCCTTAGATC
Organism: Eucyclogobius newberryi; assembly: GCF_026437365.1. Lineage (NCBI taxonomy): Eukaryota > Metazoa > Chordata > Actinopteri > Gobiiformes > Gobiidae > Eucyclogobius > Eucyclogobius newberryi. The sequence goes on from NW_027316389.1 coordinate 17,605,197, forward strand.
TGCTGCTTTTACTGCCAGACAGAGCTAAGCCTGAGCCCAAGGGCCTTAACACAAACCATGAGGGTGCTTGAGGTTTAAAGTGCTCTAAGACAAGAGCAAACAGCCTGGTGAAAGTGAGCCTGATGCATAGTGTGTGCCGCTGAAAGCTTAATTATCAGGAGTTAGTGCTGATTACGGCAGGGCAACCACGTGTTGAGCTGAAGTTAGAAAACAAGAGTGACAGAGGAGCTGCAGCGGCCCAGAGGAGGGACGAGAAGTCAGAGGGAGAGTGAGGGAGCGACCGAAGGTGGATTCAGCAGTATCATTGCTTTAAAGGAGACGTACGTATTATGCAAGATCAAATTTAACCTTATTAAAATAGTGTTTCCTCAGGATCTGACTCAAAGTTGTATTTTGATTCATTCAAGTATGTTTGAGTAATCCTGTGTTGTACTTCAGGTGAGGCTAAAAATCCTCAGAAAAGTCTTTGCAGTTTTGAGCAGGAAATCAATGAACCTGTTTCTGTTACTAAGCTGTTTAAGCTCAATATTGCGGTTTGCAATGAACAAACTGTAAAATGATGATCTGCTTATGTTAAAGTTCATTACTAAAGTACTAAGTTCATTGCCACAAAAGCACAATATGACCTCCTTTACATAACATTACTCAAGAAGAAGTTGTTCTTAGCAATCAACAAAATGAGTCTCATTTCAGTGGACATATTAAATCATAGTTATACATTTCACGAGTATTGTTACTTAAAATACAATATTAATGAAGTATAAATGTAAGTAGTGTGTATGACGACCTCTTACAAGTGCAATCAGTCCAAAAGGTAAACGTGGGTAGAGTAAACTGATTAGTACAACCTCTGGAATTGAGAAAGAGGAGATGTGCTAAGTCGGAGTGAGATGCCACCATCTGCTTACCACATGCAAGCCCCACAGCAGTCACATAAATCTAAGGCTGAGCATTCCGCCAGGCCCAGCGTGCACTGGCTAGCTACGACGTATAAATCTGCCGAATCTGACGACCACAGACACACATCCATAGGCCTTACTGGAGTAAGAGGACGTCCATGTCAACAGAGGAGGAGGAGGGCTCTTGGGCTTTGAGAGGAGAACGATACAAATTCTCTGTACTTTGCATTATTCACTCAATTCACACTGATGATGGTTCGCCCTGCAACAATTGACTCATCGTGACTACCGTATTAGTATAAGTCGCACCAGCCCAAAAATGCATAATAGAGAGCAAAAAATTATACATAAGTTGCACTGAGTATGAAATGCGGTTGCAAGTGTGAAAATAACAAATAATATCACATATAAGTCGCTCCGGAGTATAAGTATATAAGTATAAATATAAGTATTAGTCGCACCCCGGCCAAAACTATGAAAAAAGGTGCGACTTATAGTCCGGTAAATACGGTAGTCGACTATGTACTAGTAATCATGGTTTGATCATTGTAATCTGGACTATACAGACTTTAAAACATGTACAAAAAGACAGTGACATTATTATGATCGGCTCAGTTCCCGGCATCCATTTCTGTGTTACTGCCTTTTCACTGCAGCCAAAAGTACATTCGCAGATATCCATGAATCTCCATGGCTGCGGTGACAGTGGCATTATTCAATGAAAATGTCAAAAAAGATTAAACAATGTCAGATTTTAAACAATATTACTCATAATCTGTAAATATACTCTGTCTAGAAGCCTTCAGTCACCATATTTCAGCCTTTATTTGGTTGATAATGTACTTTAAAAAAGGACAATGTACAATAGAAATAAACGTTTGATAATCACTGACTGGTAAACTACTAAAATAATCGTTAGTGAGAGGCCTAACGATAGACTGAAGCGATCCCCTCTGACCACCACCACGTTCATGCATCAGCACATCTAGGAGCATTCATATTTGAGAGAAGAATGGAATATTAACTGCTAAAGTGATGCGTGTTTGTTTGGGTCTAAACTTCAGGGTTAGCAGGACCTTTTCAGTGATGAGTGATTGTGATCGACGCTTAAACAACTTCAATGAGCGTTTAACCTCGTTACAACTGTGTTTCCTCATCATTAGTTTACTTCAAGTTGCATTTTGATGGATTCTTGCATGTTTGAGTGACTATTGTCCTGCAACTGTTTCTGCGCTGGTTTCCTGTTTCCACCTACCCCTATCCCCGCCCACTGCTCTGTCCTTAACTGCGATTATTTGAAAAACTAAAACTCTGAGTTGCAGGTCTCAAAAATGTCATGTAGCCACTTTTCAAAAATAAAAATGAAGCATCACAATGGAGTGTGACGGATCTGCAGTTTTGAACAGGAAGTCATCGACGTGTTTAAACCGTTTAAGATCAACATTAGGGTTTACCATGAACAAAATGATGATCTACAATTTTATGCTTCCGTAATAACTACCTGAGAAAAAGCACATTTAGTCCTTGAGTAATAATTCTTTCAGCAATAGTATAAAGTTATAAAACAACATATTTTTTGGCTTTGTTTGTTTTTGTTTGTATTTTTATGTTCAGAAATGCCATAATTTACCTAATATCTTGTTTAGTGTAATTGTAATAGTGTAACTTGACTGAATGGGTTTTATTTCCACTGTATTACTTTGTGTACAAATTGTGCTCTACATTCAAAGCAGCAGGCACATTTTTACACTCAAAATAGTAGCTTTTCAGACATCTACATAAGTTTGTATTATACTGAAGTAACAGCAACAATTCATCAAGTACAGCTTTTGTGTACTCTTTTCACCCGGTTTCACCCCTTGGATCGCCTGGCTTTTTGGGTCTAATTTAGTGAATCTGAAGATTGATCGGAGTCTGTTGTCAGGGGAGAAATGATAATAACATGTTAGAGAGCAATGACTCACCACTAATGTCACGTTTTCTGTACATATGTGCGGTGCCATCAAGCACTGCGGCTAAGCCAATCAGAGGATCCGGTGGTGACATCATTGGCATGCCCTTTAAAAGTTATGTGGTCCACAGAATGTCTTAAACTTAGATATTTAAAATGCTTGTTCATGTTTCAAAATGACAAAAAAAGACATGTAATTTGGAAAGCTGCATGGCCAAAACAAACAAACCACAGAGTTACAGTTGCTGTGACATTAGTATGTGGAGGTGATGGATCATTCTTCAATGCCCTTAGTATAAATCTTGTTTTTATTATTGCTCATCTTTGTATGTTGCACCGAATCACCAAAGCAAGTTCCTGTATGTGATTTTTGTTCATTGACAATAGCAATAAACCTTGAAAATAGCAAACAGTGCTGCCCGGTGGTGGAGTGGTTAAGGCACTGCACGTATGCCAGGCTTATAGTTCAGCCAGCTGCAGTGTCGTGAGTTTGAATCTGGACTCCAACAATTTACTGCATGCCCTCCCCTCTCTCATCCCTCATTTCACGCTGTCTTTCCTGTCTAAAAAAGCGAAACATATTTAAAAAAGACAATAGCAAACAGTCCTGAGCATCATGCGCAAGTGGATCAAAGAGACTTGAGAAGGAATGTTTGATTTTAGGGTTTTTCCAATTCCATTTTCAATCAATACAGCTGCTGACACCAAATTCCACTACAAAGCAGAATGTGACTAAAACCAGAGAAGCTGGCATATGGCATATGGCATATGGCTAATCTGCATAATAAACAGACTCCGTGAGTCTCTCTGTCACTTCTGCTTCTGCTTTAACACTCAGAACACGGAGTGCGGAAATTGTAACAAAAAATGCATGTTGACAAAATGTCTGTCATTGTGCTAACAGGGCATGAACAGTAACAATTGCAAGGTACTTTACTGTAGTTCTGTCATAGGTGACTGAGTGGTTAGTACTTGTGCCACACAGAAAAAGGTTGTATTCCCAGTTGGGGAAGGAGGTCTCTGTGTGGAGTTTGCTTGGTCTCTTGAGGCTTGGTGAGTATCCAAGCCTCAAGAGACCAAGTAAACGCTCCGCTCTTTTCTCACACTTTTTTCACACTTATTGTGCTTTATCTTTTGTAATTTGTAAAAAAAAAATTCTACTTTACTTGTACAATAGGGACACGTGCTGGAATCGCTTTAATTTAACTTGTTTTTGACTTTGTTCGGCTGGATTATTGTGTGTTCTCGTCGTGATGTGCGCTAGCTCTGAGCTAGCCCCCGGCCCCCCCGCGCCCTCCGGCCGTCCTGACGTACAGTATGCCGCCGGTACACGTTTATATAAAAGAGGAACTTCATGAATGATCGGGACACGCACTGGAATCGCTTTAATTCAACTTGTTTTGACTTTGTTCGGCTGGATTGAGTGTTTTCGTGTCATCGCGATGTGCCCTGGCTCCGAGCCCCCCCGGCCCCCCTGCGCCCCCCGGCCGGCGCCGTACCGCGTTTACACAAAGGAGGAACTCATGAAACTGCGGAGAACAGTCGTCTTACCCGGAGATCGTCACGTTATCCCGGCGGACATCCTAAGATTTTTATAAGAGATCTTCTACTGAGAGTGTTTTTCAAACTTCCTATAAGTTATTTGTTCTTTTCTTCTGTATCTATCTCTGTATCTACCTGCGTTGCATCAATGGAATTTCCCCATGTGTGGACAATAAAGGGTTATCTTATCTTATCTTATCTTATCCGAACTTTTGCAATTTAGTGATTGTGGCATCGAAGGTTCAGACTTGTGAACAGGAATGAACAGACTACAGGTGAACTAAATGTTGAGAAAAAGGGCTCAAGTTGCCATACTTCCTCCCGTATAGTTGCTCCTAGCGCACCGTAACTTAAGACTGTGTCGGCCTCTTTAACATGGACAGGAGCTGATTCCATAACACAGGAGCTTGGTAGCTAAACGCTCTGCCTCTTACTGTGCTTTTAGAGACTCTAGAGACCACCAGAAGGCCAGCATTTTGAGAGCGTGTTTTGTGCTTGTTTAGGTTGATATGGTGCTTTAGCATCTTATAGGTAGGATGCCATGCCATTTATGGCTGTATATATCGGAAATATTGTTCCTGTAACTGAGACACAATGAATCTCTACTTTTCTAAAAAGGGTAGAGTCCATTAACAAAATGGCTACTTGATGAAATGTATGGTATGCAATGTACAGTTAATCCAGCCAGTTGTTCTTCTGACAGTAAATCCTATGGCTTTAGCATCTTTCCCCTGCAAATCAAGTTTAATGTCATTTCTAAGATGCATTTATTATTATTTTTCTGCAGAAATTAGTAGGTTGGTTTCCTCTGAGAACATGCTGCTTCAGCAGCTGTGGTCCATACAAAGACAGCTGTGACTTCCTTTCTACCCCACATTCTGACGCTGTTGCCAACACTAATATCCACAGTAAACCTATTATGCTGTGATATGATAATGCCTTATATAAAAAACATACTTGCATTTCATCCTCTGGCTTGTTACATATAAGGCTTGGGATATCAGTGCATCTTTTGATCTTGCCGAGTGAGTTGGACGAGTTCCAAATATAGAGACATTAGCGTCTGCCTGGTAGCAAGAAAGTTTTAGACTGCAAAGCTGAGTTGATTTGAGACACATTGCTCTATGGCATAAAAGTTAGAAGTATATGAGCAGCGAGTGTAAATCTATCCACTTTTACTGTCAATGTAACCATCAGAGAAGAGTTGAAAGCATAAAACATGTCAATTGTTTGTGCAACGCGAGCCAAGCTTTTATGGCGCTTGTGTCTTCCAATGTAGCAGCAATGGACAGAATGCTTTTTTGTTTGGTGATATCTGCCACACACAGTAAAGAATTTGTTGCTCTAACTCTTTTTTATGCGTTTCTTGACTCTCTTTCATCCGATGCCAGATATTCTTTGGACATGTAAGTAACATTTTTGAAAAAGGAGGGAGAATAAGGAGAAGGACCGTTCTAAAAAGGGAATGTGGCTTGTATTAATCCCGCTTTACCTCATATGAACCAAATTATACTGGTCTGCTGAACTCGGTGTCCTTGGAGAGCGGGCACGGTGCCACCCATGGATGCAGATGGGTGAGGAGAGCTGCAGGGCACTGCAGTGGTGGACACATGAACCCCTGCAGCTGTTTAGGCATCACATCAAAAGGAATTATTTATGCTGGCTCATATTTAAAGGCAGGAAAATCTAAAACTGTGCTGAAAGCAGAAGGTACTGAGAACGAATGAGGGGAATCATTTGTTTGAACGGTTAAACTTTTGCACTTTTATATTTGCAGTTGAACGTCGGCATCATTATTTATTATTTAATTGCTAGCATAGAAAACAATCTTTCTTATTCTTAATTTCTTTGGTGAAGGGAGCAGGAGACGACTAAAGCCTTGATTTGGAACTTCACTTGTTTGATTAAATTTACACTAATATACACATACATTTATTGTTAAATAATTGATCAAAGTTGGTTAAAACACATTTAAGACTGATTAAAGCATGTTAAAGACTGACAAATTTTAGTTCCCCCGTGTGTCACGGCACTATTTATTATTATTCAAAATTAGCATTAGCATTGAGACACAAAAACCTACTTTTATACACAAAAAAGTGCTCACTTCATTTGGAAAGTCTTTAACCTGTCACTGCATGACCTTTAAGTAAGCCTACTCCTATTAATTTCAGTGCAGATTGGTAAAAACCGTATACAGATACAATAGGAGTGGAAGTAGAATCAATAATTGTGAGTCAATAGTGAACGAACCAGTCTATTAAGTCTATTAAAAAACATATGCAAAAAAAATGACATCAACATCGACGCCCGTCAGCTCACTGCTTCGCACCTGCCCTAAACTGCTGCCTGCTCAGTGATGTGCTTTTTTATGATGTCATGCAACATAGCCACTTTACGTGAAAATTATACATTATGAAAATCACCAGAGTTTATGAGCACATTTGAACTGTCCCAAAATGATTTAATGCCACGATCAAGAGTTGTTGTTCCTTACGAGATCCATGAGCACGCAGCTCCAGGCCTCCAGATCTATAGTTAAGTGAGTTCAACTGGATTGTGGTGCAGCTGACGCGTGCCAAGACTCGCGGTTGCAATGGCGAGGAGCAGATGTAGGCACAAGGCACTGTAGCTACCTCTGCCCCAACTGTTCCGGGGCATTTAAAGGTGTCAATCACGGTAGAAATTTAAAGTTAAAGAATGTTGTGCAGTGTCTAGGTGTATTTACTAACATGACCTTTACTATTTACAGGTAACAGCTGGTTTAATTTAGTAAAAAATCAAATCATAACTGAACCTGGCATGTTATTACCTGCCTTATACTGAGGACACATCAGAGAAAGCCCTTTGGGTCCATTGCAACAGTTTTACGATCTGTCAACCCAAAGTGAAGAGCTCAATGTAAACGCACACAACGTTTATATCCTTTTTATAACTGTGATGAAATCAGCAATACCATCTTTATTAGTAAAATTAACATTTGTTTTGTACATTGGAAAGAAAACTGAAATATGAACTATAAAGTATAATTTCATACATTTTCGATTCGATTGAGATTCATTTTGTATGTCTTAATCTACTAAATCCTTCTGAATTCATGTATAATATCTTGCAGTGTGATGCTTGCTAACCCCGAACACTGCGGACGCTTTACCCCTTTCACAGCCAAGCGTCCACGGGCCTTGGAGTGATGTACAGTAGATATATGGCTGTTATGTAATGTCAATGGCCAGTGGCACCAAGTCACACAGAACCTGGCGTTACTGCACTGGCTCGTAACTTCATTCAGGGTTCACGCTTGAAGAGATTTACAGCTGTAGAATGTTCTCTGAAGAGCTATAACCAACCTGCCATGTTCTCACTATGCTGAATGCTAAAAAAAGAAAAAATAGAAACTTGCTTTTGATCTGGTGTTGGAGGAGGAGGGATCACCTGATTTATTCCAACGTGAAGGACCACAGAAGGAAACGTAAATAATTGTGCACATGCCCTTGACAGGGGTCTCTAATAGGAACCAGGTGGAATGCCATGCTGAGCGTTGTGACAACAAGTGAACTGCACGTTTAATGCTCCGTGTTGTCAACCTCTGACCCAGCCAATATTTGAATAACAGGCTGTCATTTAGAGGAATAGCATAATAGTATTTTCAACTGAAAATTCTATATAGTTTGAGATTGTTTCCTATTATACATATTTCACATAACTTTCTACCAATGAAGGCCAATGACTTTGTTCAGTATATTACATTAAGTCTTTACTGTCTGGAGCATACCATCACTAGAATATAGGAGTATATATTATACTTTGCTCTTATTTTGTAGTATGGGCAGTGGGGATGGTATGTCCCTCTGAAGTGGATGTGACCGTTATCTGCTGCTCACAGCTATGGCCTGACCTTAGGGAACACTTCTCTGTGGGAGCAAAGCACAGCAGAGCCACTCGTGGGCGGCAGAGTGGTTTTATACTCAGACTGGCATTATCTCCATCTCCTGCTCCACTCAAAGGACAGCGCCACTAAATATACCCTGTGAGGCCTTCCCAGGCTCCTCTGGGCTGGAGAGATGCGGCCGCGCTTGGGCCCACGGCCAACGGCATGGCGGCCGACCTCCACTTAAAGTATTTTTAAGGTCAATTACAGGGTACAGTGCCTTTAGAGGGCCCACTGGTGCTGAGGAGCCTCATATTAAAGGTTTATGTGGAGAAGGACCAGAGTCTGCCTCAGCTCACCCCAGCTCCCATTGTTAGCACATAGTCATGGATCAGGAGCATCAGGAGATGCACTTGTGCCTGTCACTCCTGACAATACAACTGTTTATGACTCTGTCATGTCGAGTTGACCTACTGTCATGACCAGCTCAGCTGTTCAGTGTGTGTGGATTTGCAGGATGCGTTTGGCCCTAGATTCTGGCAGTCCTAAATGCAGGCCTGTCTGAGTGCTTGTACCCCATAGAGAGGGCCGAGGGTACAGTGGACACATTCACCTCTCTGTGGGAGTGTGGTGGTCGGGGGAGGCTGGTGGCTTTGGTCTCCTGAAGACTGGAGTATTGATGCGACAGTGGGCTGAGGGATTGAAAGAGCAGCTTGTCCAGATGAGGCCTGAGTCTATCACTGTTAACTCTCCAGTGGCTCGGACATTTGAATGGACATACTATTCTCAATCTTTCACACATTTGCGTTTTTCCATAATAAAGTGATAAAATATCCCATTTATCAAACAAAGCATTTCCTAGTTGTCAGAATGCACAGTCAAACAGGGCTTTAATCATCAAGTTAGAATATCGTTTTACTGCCGGGGGTTTGTTCAGTGCAGAAAACATTCCACTCCTTCTCTCAAGTCCAGCGTCTGCTCTCTGACCTCTCCGGTGTTTAAGCCCGAGCCATAACGCCTTGTTTCCATGGCAACAGGGTGAGTGGTGCTCCATGATGAGGTCAGATACACATCGCCGTGCTGCTAACTCCATACTGTACTACTCCTGGCCACGGTGTGAAAGTCTTAAAAGCACAACATAGCGCTGTGCTCTGCTGGACTATTTCAACACCTGCCTCAACCAAAGACACTAGATTAAGACACGGTGAAGGAGACAGATGTGGTATTCATAACTCGCTGGAGTCTGTGAACTTGAACGCCACTAATATTTGAGGGGGGGAAATAGTAACAACCCTGTGATGAGAAGCTGTAGCGTAAAGGTCGGAGAAAAACATTTTAACGATGAGAATCAAGAAGAAATTAAATACAAGGATAAAAATCAAATGTTGATACTAAGGAAAGGCTCCAGACTTGATATCGAGCTCTAAACTATACTGACATGTTATTGTTCTTGACATATATGTTGTTTATTGTTGCGCTCTTGCAGATGTATGTACATGTTTCACCCAGTAATACCGGACTCCTAATCCTTCTAAGTTTTTTACTAAACCTACTTGTATATAATGTAATTGGTATGTTTTGTATACTGCTGTTATTCTACACCTAGCCTGGGACTACAGTTTGAAACTAGCTAAACTATAGCTAATACCGGCACAATCACAGAAATGTTTATTAATGTGCATTGTCCGGGTTCAAATAAATAAAGATAAAAAATACAAACAATGTTTCTTGTTATTTTCAACACAAATATACTGTACTTTCTGTCGAATTACCATGTGATTTTATACCAGTTAAATACAGACCTTTCAAAAAACCTTTCGCAAAAGGTTTTGTTTTCAATATTGATATACTATGAATAACTGAGTGTTGATACCTATCGTGATCTGACCTTGTTTAAAAGACACTTCATTTGCAAGCCTAGCCTTTTCACAAAGCAAAAACCCTGAACAAAATGTACCCCAGCACAAAAGCAGATATTGAAAGCTAAATTATTAACATGAAAAGCCTTCCCGTGCAGCAGACGGCACAGTTGACGCTGGGATGGGCTCCTCGTGACCTCATTTGACCCTGGCACGGTATTCCACTCAACAAAGCCTCTTTTTGTGGACATTTAAAACTGGCCTTTTACAAGCCTTACACAAATCTTCTTGCATATGTCTGGACACTAAAGTGAGGGAGCTGGTAAATTTCAACCACTATTAAAACGACTTTGTGGCCTTGAGTGTGACTATTTTTACCCGCACGGCGCCCGTACAGTGGATCAGCTATGCATCTCCTCACAGTTCTTGTTTAATTTGTTTGTTTTTTCTTTTTTGAACCAGGTGTTACTTCCCGTCTTCAGTATTCCCTCTGGACTCGTTTAGATTTAACACTATTTTTTTCATAATTTTGTAACCTTGGACGGCGTTGGATGCTGGAAGACTAATGCGTGTGTGCGAAGGGAAAGAGCTTGTTTGGACTCCAGTCACTGTTGTCCTAATGGCACAGGGCTGGGGCAGAGACAGACACTTTCCATATTCACGGCACAGACGAGGGACGACTGCTGCTGCTGCTGCTGCTGCTCTTTCATTCTCCTCACAAAGCTTTTCTGTCACCAGCAAAAAAAACACAGGCAAACGACTAAAACCATTCTTGATTCACTTGGATTCCGTCACCGCCAGCATCCCTAATATCAACATTTAGTTTGCTCCTGCCTGGTTAGTTGTGGTTTGGACAGGGTTTACTCGAGGTTATTATGGTCTAGTCCTAGTTTAGACCTTGATAAAGCCAAGTTTAATTTCTGTGTCGACCAGGTTTAGTCTTTATGGCTTTGTTCCAATACCATTATCTTTCCAAGACCCTAAACTTTTTTATCACTTGTAGGGAATGTTCGAAATAGAGGTCCATAATATCAATACTTATTTTATTCCTACCTGGTTAGTTATTGTCATGTGGTCCTTGTTTAGTTTCTTACTTTCTTAATTTGTTCTAAAACCTTTTTCATTTGATCATATCCTTGGCCTCTGGGTCCAGTCCTTGACCCTCTTTATCGCTTGTTTAGACCCAATATTCTAATCATGGGTTTCAAAATGACTAAAATTACAACTGTTGGCTTTGCGATTAACAATTTAAACAAAATATACTATCTTCTGAATGATGAAGATGCTGCCTACAAGAAGCTGAAACCCATGAATAGTTAAACCTGCTTCAGTCCTGCTTTCAGAGTGTTGTAGGGCTCGTTTTGCTCAGTATAAATGTGCACTATGTGAGTCATTTATTCAATTACAAATGTTTCTGTTGCTAAAAATGCCTGGAAATTCTTACTGTGAGCCGGGTCACCTCTTCGCAGATCTGGGGTCATACGTATAAAAGTGTTGCGCTCATGACTTTCCACGTTCTACAAAAGACAAGAAACAGTTTGTCCAAATGAGGCAGAAAGAGACCTGTGCTCTGAGAGACAAGAGGTGAGGACGTTTGTGGAAGTTTTGTACACTTTTAATGACCATTCTACATAACCTTTGATAAATGAGACTAGTGACTTGGCATGGACTTATCTGCTCATTGTCTAGTTATTAATGCCACACTGTAGAACATTCCAGGCAAAGCAATAACATCTCATAATGTGCTTTTCAATACCTAGAAATAGATTCAGTTGTAGTCATCTGGACACTGTTTTTTTTGTATCCAGATGATTACGACTGAATCTTTTTCTACAATGGGTCACTCCTGGACAAATGAGGGATTACACCGACCTTTAAATACCTAATAAGTAATGACCGAATATAAATAAATTGTGAGAAAAGTGCACAATAATCTGCCTTCTTTCGTTCCTCCTCTTCTGCAACATGGCCGTATGCTCTTCCCATATCTGCATTCTATTACAGGATGTTTACAAGCCCGCTTCTAAATAATATACTCTAAATTATCATCGCAGGACTATTTGATCCACAGTCAGAGCAGCGCGTGACGTGATACAGAGTACAACATGCATTTAGGGCCACATTTCTTTCCTCCATCTTATCTTTTGTTTGCCATAGACTTTGATCTGAGGTGCATTCCACTCTCAGACATTTGGTGTGCAGACATGATCCGCTCTTTGCCAGAGTAGCATAAATAACCGAGCCTTTTTGAATTATATGTCCTTGTGTGGGAATGAACGCTCGTCCTGTACGGCTATCCCGGCTCTCATCTGCCTCTAGTGGTCGTAAAGAGCGCTACAACTTCTCGCAAAACTGACTGACTAGTCTATAATTACTTACAATTGCGCCCTATTACACAGCCACTTTGCGTTATTTTTATCTATTTACAATTGTTATCGTAATGGGAAGATTTTCTTTATTGTCGACAGTAAACAAAAAACGGTTTCAGATATTGGATTAACGTTTTATCTCTGAGTCTGAAACTTGAAACGCGACAAAAGATTAGTATTTCCAGTAAACAGTAAAATTGCACCCAAATGAGTTTGTCTCCCCTCCTCTGTCAACCTAGTTTTCCTTCCCTTTTTTTTTCACAACATATAATGAAGGCAGCCCGTAACTTTAAGTAGTGTTTTGTGGAGCGGTGTAAATTTGACACCATCATGCCACCGAAAGGGTCTGCGGAGGTGTTAATGCCAGTGCGGGGGATTGCCAAAGATCTTGAGACTCCCTAAGCACCTAATCAAGTTCAACCAAGTCCTAACCCGCTGACGCACCGTGCGCCGTCTTAAACTTTTATAGTCTTCGTCACCGTTTTAAAGGTTGTGTATGTTTTTTTTATTGCCACAGTTTTAGAAGTTTCAACTAAAATGCATTATTCAGACTTTGTGAACTCCTTTTGAACATCTTAGCATCAATATTTCACTTCGAGTCCTGATCTATGGACATTGAAAACAACATAAACTATCAACAACTACTGTCTGCTAGCTTCAAAGTGGAAGGATATTTCAGCGTTGAATTGGAGACTCCGTAAAAGTTAGGCATTCTTTCTGGGGGCAAAGTGTCACATTGTTGTTTATTTATGCTGCATGAATATTAAACTCTTTGCACAGTAAGTCTTGTAGCTTCTGCGCAGGTACTGAACCGCACCCGCCTTTCAGTTTGTGAGGTTAATGTTCGAGTCCACGCTGAGTCATGGTCATTATGGAGCATGTTTGGAGAACCTTCCAGTCCACTATAGGGTCTTCAGGAGCAGTGGCCTTCATCAGTTTCTGGAGACCTTCTCCAGATCTTGAGCCGGATCTGATCCGGATCTGGAGGTGTAGCCTGTGCATGTTTTAAGGGAGTACCCAGACAAAACCCATCCAGGCTCAGAAAGAGCATGCTTGGAATTTGAACCCAGGACCTTGTGGCCACTCTGCCACAAGAAAAACACATAGTAAAACCCGCCTACTTTAAATGGTGAGGTACGGCTGGTTTGATTGGACTGGTATTGAGTTAAAATGACTGTGAAGGGATGGGATTCCAGGCACATTCCTTTTACAAACCAACAGCTTTTCAGGCTATAGTTAACTCTGCATACCCTCCATCTTCTCGTGATGACATCACACGAAGATATAGTCGTAAAAGGTTGAGTTGTGATGGTAGAACGGTTGCTATATTCTTCTTTTGGTCATTATTTTAGAAAATACCACATAATTGATACTAGGTTATTTACTTCTGAATAAATGACATATAATCTTCAATAATCCGACAATTTTAACAGGTACAATTCCAACTGTATGACTCATAAAAGCATCTGCGAACTCAATGACACCTTCCTCATTCATAATCTTGCTGGAAAATGGATTTGACTTTTCTATGGCGATAATCTCTGAACAGGAAGACACGGTGCCAATGTTTACCTTCAAATCCAAGGGCAACTTTCCGAGCGGCTCTTCCTTTTGAAATGTAATCTCTGTGCTAACAATGTGTCTTTCTTGTGTGCCCGCGTCACTCTGGTCCCTCTGGTCCCTCTGGTTGCCTTGTGGTGGCACGTGGGGGCAGGGAGCTGGAGTGACTGGGTTTGAGTGTACCCAGCCCCTCATAATTACAGACAGTAAAACGCTACTGCCAATTTTCCTTGTCTGAAGACAGAGAGAGTAGATTTTTTTTTTTTTTAAACCTGAAGAAAATAGGCCTTTCTTACTTGGCTATAGTATTTGTATCAAGTGTGACGATCAAAAACAAAGTCAATACTCTATGAATAGGTGCGTTTCGTTAGAAGAAAATGAAACAAAAGTTCTGAAATACATTGAAAAGAGTCAGAAATGCATCCCAAATCAAGATGAAACCATTTGAAACTTCTCAACAACTTCATTTCATGTATTCATGTGCACATTTTGGTCTGAAATGTACAAAAAAATGTATTTCACGATAGAACAATCCGACTAAAATGTGGAAGTTACCAAATATTGCGGATTTTTCTTTTCAACGCTACGGGAGCTTTCCACACCCGAGACTCCTACCACGGGAAACTTTTGGCCCTATAAAGACACACTATTTTTCACGATTGTGGCAGAAGCAGCAGTTTGTTTCCTTTAACTCAGGTTTACAGACACAGACAGACTTCCCCGCCCCCCTCTCCAGTCTCCACACATGATCATTTCGCAGACTGGCTTTTGATGTAAATCTTCTAGCTCTAATTAGACGTTAGCTTGTGTTAAATGTTTGGTTTTATTTTTTCTCTCTATAACTGTCAAACTGATCGGGCTGAGCGCTCTCTCTCTCTCTCTCTCTCTCTCTCTCTCTCTCTCTCTCCTCTGTGTTTTTCTTTCCGTCTGCCGGCCTGTCTGTGTCTGTTCCTCAGCTCTTCCTCTTTCAAGTGCAAAACTACTGCCATCCTTTTATCCGTTTTCAAATGTTACAGGTTTTTTTCCTGACTTATTTGAGCTCGATCTATTTTCAGAGCTTCTAAGTTATGTCACGGCATTGATTCTCAAAGTGTGGCGCACAAACCTCTTCAAACTGCAAAGGGAAAGAAGGGGTTGATCTCTGTTGGGCCACTTCAAACTGGGTGTACCTACTTTTCGATATTTAAACTTTTCTAAAAAACAATGTCTAGCTCTCACAATCATTTGGCACATCACAAGTATTGACATGCATTGATTTTTTAAATTTATTTTTAGCCACTAGCGCAGCTTTTTCAGACACAAGCAGGGTGATGTCCCTTAACCGCCAATCAGCAAGCAACACGTTTGAAAAGATCACATGTTTAATCATTAGAAGACAGCATTTCTCAAAGTTCTTCTTTTACAAAACACTTTCTGGGAACAGAATTTACCAATTGTAAGAAAGAAAAAAGAGTTGACACCAAGGACTTCTTGTCAATTGTGAATGTTTCGGACGATTTGTGGGCGACTACAATGGTCTTTGATGTTGTAAAAAGAAAGTCCTGAAAGTGGACAGCAATTCATGTGATAACCTTATTGTAAAGAAGGAAGTGTCTGGCCAAACTGTGAGATTGATTCCTGGCTCGGACAATTTGCTGATTGTCCACCCTGCTCTTCTCTCCCATTTCATGTTATAGATTACTATCCTTTCCAATAAGGTCTACAGGGGGGAAAAAGGGACTCAATGAGACTCTACGGGTGGATTTGGTATTTTTAAATGCATCCTCCTAACCACGAAAGCAGCAATGTGCCAGGAGGTGTATGTCTGCCGGAAATCACAAGATGAAGATGGTCCTGGTTCACGGTTGAGCTCTTTGATGTGTTCTTTCTCATGTTTATTGTTGGTCACATGTTTGACAAGAGATTGGTCATAGACGCAGCGAGAGGAGGGCTCAGCATGTGAATAAGTCTAATATAAATCACAACTTGTCTTTGGACGTACAATGGTTCTAGGTTTAATCGTTGTCCCTGTCTCACTAGGAGACCGACAACCCGCTATTTTGAGCCACGACATACGATTTCCCCCATGAACAGTTATCTTTCATGGCAGAAGGCCAAAATTGTGCTGTGGACCCCAGCTTTATATCAACACACTGCACTTCTAAGGCTCATCTATGCCTAATATTTGTACATAAACGCATCTGTGCATTCCAAGTATAGGTTACGTCACTGCATTTCTCCATGGATTTCAGGAGTAAGTTTGATCAAACAAGAAAAGTGGAGGCACTACTTGTCTCCTGTTCTCCTTATTTTGTAAAAAAGTCTTCAAAATGTTGCATAAAACAGGAAGCTGAAACCCATGAATACTTCAAACCACTTGAAAATGTAAGCTTCAGCTGCCGTGTTCACTAGTGTCCCCTGTGGTTAGCACATGTACTGCTCCGGTGTTACGCTTGCACAAGCTCTGAAGAGACAAAAGCCTTCATGTGCATCTGTGTGCCTTTGGAACGTACACCTGTTATTACATAATAACACTTTTACTTGGTTAAAACTTTATGGTTTAGAAGTTTCAGATCATTTATGATAAATGCCTTGAAGTGTAAAACTTTTTTCCTTTCTTTTTTTTGTCTTTTTGGAAAAAAAGGGGGCATTTTGCAGTTTGCTTTTTAACTTTTTCCAGAGTCATTTTATGTAGCAGTAATGGTACTCTTACTTCAGTACAGTTTTTGGCTTCTTTTCCCACCTCTGGCTGTATGAGACTGAATGTTTCCTTTACCCCCCCTCACCTCCTCTGCTCTCCCTGGACTGTGGTGGGACGGGCCCGGCTGGGCTGCTACTGGCTTTGGAAGTGTGTGTGGAAGTCAGCGCTGAGGGGAAAGCAGAGGGAGGGGGTTGGGAGGGGAGCGAGTGTGTGTGTGCAGGAGTGGAGGCGTGTTCTGCTCTGGCAATGAAGTCTTCTCTTTTCATCCACAGACGGCAGAGCGTGTGTGGAAGGGCCCGGGGACTGCGCTGCTCCTCTGTCCTCTGCCGTTGTGAGCGTGTGCGAAGTGTGCCGTCCCGCGAGCCGCCCTGTCCCACCACGCAGGAGAGAGAGAGGGTCGCACCAGTCATGAGGGCTAACCTGGTCCAAACGCCGCGGCCGTAATACAGAGGTAAGACCAGTGCACGTGCCTCCACCTCTCTCCCTCTCTCTGTCCCTCTCTCTCTCTCTGTCCCTCTCCCTCCCTCTCTCTCTCCCTCTTTCTCTCTCTCTCTCTGACTTTTGAGACTGGCTCTGTTGATTGTTGTGATGGAAAATGGAGAAATCCAATTGAAGTGTCAGGGAGGTTGGTCACTGTAGACCCCTCCCACTCCTGCGTGCACGTGTGTGAGTTTAAATGTACATAGTGGTCATTCATAATAGTCAGGAAATATGTGCTTATCTGTTATGCTGATAGAATAAACAGTTGCAGGGAACGTGCAGTTGAAATATCGTAAACTTGTTCCAAATGCACGCACTAATGTTTGAAAGTAATGACAGTATTTTTATTACCTGAAGAACAAAGTATTTTTTCCACATCAATGTGTACCTCTGTGAGTGTCCATAAGAGCTTGAACTGTTGGCTTGCTGTTCTGAATGCATTTAAGTGGAAAAAGTGTATTGTTATGACAGCATATAGTGTATTTATATGGAAGTTTTTGTTTTTTGGCATGCAGCAAGTCATTTTTTCAAACTTTGGTTTATTTTCTCCTTTTGTTTGTATTCATTATTTATTACCATGGCACAAAGGCATTGGGCTTAGTCAGCACAATGTACAAATAACATGTCAAACGTTGCATGTGAACTGCATTTACTCATTTACATCTACATTTTAGTGTGTGAATTCATATGTTATCACCGGTGATGAAGTACACCTTTCTCCACAGCTGTCATTGTGCTGCCAGTTAGCATTTGTTAGCCATGAAAATTAACCATGCATCTTCCTTCCACTATCCCACTGCTGTGCTATGTATCCTCTCCTGCCAAACCTTCTTGAGTATTCTTTGGTTTTATGACTCTCACTTAGCCTTGCTTATTGCATTTACTCTCACAAATACTGACTGTATTTAGTGATCATGATTATACAGAACAAGTGGTTCCTTCTGTGAAGCAACTTAAAGGTTCATCCTGAGGTAACTGATATTATGATTACAGCATTATAGTTCTGGAGTTTGTTAGACCTTGACAAACCCATATACATTAATATAAACAGTATGTGAATATGCTGAACAAGTATTCGTATAGATAAGTGTGCGCAGGCTTGGGGTGGAGGGGCTTTTGTTTGCCTTGTTCACTGCTGTTTAAATATATGAGGGGCTTTTTAGGGCTCATCTGTGTAAATAAAGGGGACAGGAGCTGCTGCAGCCCTGTGGCCTGACGCCTTGATGTGATCAGTCTGAACTTCTCCTGCCTCTGGACACAAGAAAATGGAAATAACATACATTTAATAAAAATTTGGACTCTTTGTTGTAGTAGTAAATGTGGTAGTAGATGTGGTAGCAGTAGACTTAATTACACTTTTAAACACAAATCCATACAGTAGTAGTAGTAGTAGTAGTAGTAGTAGTAGTAGTAGTAGTAGTAGTAGTAGTAGTAGTAGTAGTAGTAGTAGTAGTAGCAGCAGCAGCAGCAGCAGCAGCAGCAGCAGCAGCAGCAGCAGCAGCAGCAGCAGCAGCAGTAGTAGTAGTAGTAGTAGTAGTAGTAGTAGTAGCAGCAGCAGCAGTAGTAGTAGCGGTAGTAGTAAATAATGCGTGTCTCTTGTGACATTTTACCTCATGTACAGCAGTAGGAGTAGCACATGTAATCAGATACTCTTTCTGAAGTAATATTTCTTATTTTACAACATATTGTAGTCTAGTTGTTGTTGACCCTTTCAAGCTCCCAACTTTACTTACTTCCTCTATGTTGTGGTAATGTCTGACAGTACTCCACATTTAAAAGGCATATTTTGTACGCCAGATGTCCTTCCAAATGTAACCAACCACATCCTTTGCCTGTGTGCATTACAGTTCTGGATCTTCTGATCGTAGCTGTAGTGAATGGTGATAGTATTTAGTAGTAACAAGAGCAGCAGTAGCCACAAATGTACTCAAGTAGAAGTACAAAGTTGTCCACAAAATTACTCAACTTGGAGTTAAAACTTATTTTGGGGAAGCAACTACTTAAGTAAGAAAAGTTATAGGAGTAAGTATCAGGACGTAGTTAAATCTGATTTGTTATTTGATGTTAGTGAAATTTGAAGGACAAAACCTGAACGTACTTACCACTTACTTACTCAATGTACACTAACTTAAGGATGGACCACAAAAATGAGAAACTATATTATAAACTGGGAGCTTGGTGCAAGAAACACAATGTTCAAACTGTTTAATAGTGTCAACATGAAGCTTTGTCAAATATAGATCTATTCACTGTGGGAAAAGTAACCCAAAAAATCTGTTACTTAAACCAAAATATAAGTATAAGTATGCAGACGTCAAATCACATTGAGAAGTACAATTGGTTTTAAAAAGTTACTCAAGTAAATGTGACACCTTCCCTCCTGTGAGTGGCAGAAGTGGTAGCTGTATTCAGACAATAGAGATACTAATCACTGTAATAGTTAGGTTACTATAGCAGTAGTAGTAGTAGTAGTAGTAATAGAAGTAGTCATTTCCCTTCATGCCACGCTGCTTTTGACTTCCAGCCATAATACTCCGAGCGAACCTTCCATCTCCATCGGCCTCGTTTCTAGCTCCTGTTTTCTGATTCCCTGCGGTGCTCCTCCTATCAGCACTTCCACTTCTCCTAGCCCCTAATTTTACTCTCCGTCCACACTCGTCAGACACGCTTCTAGAGAACGGGTCGTTCCGATACCTCTACCGGGAGCAGGGAGAAGAAGAAAAAAGGAAAACTCTAAGCGACTTTCCATTAGTTTTGCGCTGGGCCACGAGAATTATGGTCTCCCGAAGAAAAGTGCACAGGAGCCGTGCTTAATTGAAAAAACACAACAGTGGTCTGCCATGGACGAGACGCTCCTTGTGTCACTAAATGGACTTTCCAGAGCTCGCTCGCAGAAAGGAGGGAGGAGAGAGCAAAATATTTGGACCGAGTAGACGGAAGGCGGTAGAATTTTGAAATGAAAGTGGCTGGAGAAAACAGTGCGGGTTTTGGCTATATGATTGTGTTTGCATGTAAGTCAAACAAAGGAGGAAGTAATGGAGTTGTTTTTCTGTGGCATGAAGTACAGTTTGGGGACTTTGGTTTTGACAGTAGCTGTGTTTAAAATGACATTTAGTGCCAGTCAAAAGTCTGTGGTCATTCAGGTCAAGTTTGGTCAAGTAGTTTGTTTTGCTATAGTCTGTTCCCAAATATTCTTTTTTATGTATCATGTGTATATATATATGGATATCTCTTCCGGCTGAATCTCTGAGCCGAGTGCACACTGACCCACGTCCTTTCAAATGATGTGATTGTGCCGCGAAATGTCTTGAATTCACTGGTATCGTTATATTACAGTTATGATATATGTAGCTGAGCCTTATTGCACATTTACCTGAAGGTTGCTGGTTTGATCCCCACAGCACTGCACACTGTTTCCTTCAGTGAGGCTCTTTACTCGACCTGTGTGTATGAATATGCTAGCGTGATCCTTGCGTGACAGCTGGAAGGTTTTGTTGGAGCAGCGTGCAGCGTCTGAAGAGTGAATAAATAACTCTTGTTTATTTATGTAAATCTTTTGATTACATTTGAACTTCGTACAGTAGGTACAACGGATATTTTAAGATGTTAAATGCTAAACTATATTCAAACATATTCTGACACTACAGTGTGATAAATGTATCAGATTGCTCCTCAACACGTCTTTACCGTATTTTCCGGACTATAAGTCGCACCGGAGTATAAGTCTCACAAGCCAAAAAATGTATAATAGAAAAGAAAAAACATATATAAGTTGCACTGGAGTCTGAAATGCGGTTCCAAGTGTAAAAATAACAAATAATATCACATATAAGTCACTCCGGAGTATACGTTTATAAGTATAAATATAAGTATAAGTCGCCCCCGGCCAAAACTATGAGTCCGAAAAATACGGTATTTACATTGCTTTAGCTTATGCGCATAACTCTGCGGGTGTTATACGCATTTGGCCACGACTGTAACGTTTCTGGCATTTGATCTCCAGCTCTTTTCCAGTATCTGATGAGCGAACCGTGCAAGTGCCTTCTGAGTTTGTCGTCAGCGCATCATTCTCACCCGGTCGTCTCGTTTGTGTGCTTCATGGTACCGCCGCAGATGGTGATTATTGAGAGGCATCATAGGCCCCCGGCTCGCACACATGTTCAGCTGTTGTTGTTGTTGGGACTTGGCGAGCAGCAGGCGTTTGCATCGCTCACCAGGCTTCCTCACTTGGGTGGCTCATTTGTTTGTGGGGCCGGAGTCACCTTTGACCTCGGGCTGCCACCTCCTGCTGTGTGTCGTATTGGCCGTGACCTCACTTTTTCGACTGGTGGTAGTAGTAGTAGTAGTAGAAGTATGTATCCATCGGTTCCTTTGCCTAGTCTCTCGTTTTATTATGTGTAGAGACAGCCAAGAAGTAGTAAGAATATAAGTAGTAGCAATGAAAGTACAATACACATTTTGCAAATACTTGTGCTTCTGTTTTTTTGTCTCCTCCATTATATCCATGCAAGAAGTCGTAGTTGTTGTTGTTGCAGTAGTAATATTGTTTTTTTGTCTTTTATCTTTTGTATTTTCGCATCCGTAATCGTAGGAGTGACTGAGAAGTAGCACTAAGTAGCAATGAAGTAGGCCTACTTTTACACTAGTAGAAGTTAGATATGTCTGGTTGAACTTTTGGCTGTTTATTTTAAAAGAAATAGTAATCAACACCAAAAATACAGAAGGTTTCACGTAATGTCAGCAGCTCCAGTTACACTAGCCCATATAGTATATCATATAGGCCAATTCAAGAAGCGTGTAAGTGCGATTTGACTCAACGGTGGAATCGCTCAGCTCTTCTTCTATTATTTTAACTCTGGGAATACCTATCACACAGTTAGTGTTGTCTAGAGACTCTTCTATTTTCATCAGATGTGTAGCTCTCAGCCTCGGGGCATTATAATGGCTCTTATGGCTGTGTATGATTGGCAGAGCAGACCCTCAGTCCATTGCTAAGGTTACATAACACAGCTCCTTATTCATGGCCTAATTCCCACAACGAGTGATGGGGTTGTGACCTATGACCTGCACGCCCGCTCCGCTGACAGAATTTAGCTGTCTCTTATTAAACTTCACAAAACCCTGGGGTGACCTCACCCCGAGAATATTTTCAGTTGCTTAATCATATTTCTGAGTACCGTATTTGTACTATGTTGTAGAAATATAGGACTAGTTTTCCTTTGCATACTAACCTTCTTTTGCCTGCACCTCATAATAGCGGTTATCACTCTACAACAAGGCTATGAGATGCACAAAAACAACATCATTTTGTTGTTTTTTGGCTGTTAATTTACATAATTATGTTTTATTTAACAAAATTGGACAGTTTTAAATTCCTCTGGTGTGGCATTCGCATATAAATTGCAATTTTTCCATAGTGAATTGTCATAAATCCAAAACAACAATGGAAAACATGTGGATTTGTTCAGATTAATGTCATAGTACTACAGATACATGTTTTGTTATGATATGAACTGGGTTTTCCCCATCCTACAAAGAACGTGCTGCTCTTGACTCTTGCATAGACGCTTAAGCCAAATCTGCTGATGTGAAATCCATGAGTTATGGGACAGTCTAATCCCTGGGCTTCCATTTATTCATGTATTCCTCGAGCTCTGAGTGTCCTCCTCGTCCAACATACTTTCCGCTCTAGCGTATGTCTGATTTTGGGGTCACACCTTCTATCTCAAAGGGCCCCCTCACTTCTCATTTACCAAGGATTTGACCAAATAATGCTGCCAGTTTATGCAGTATACTTATGAATGACACCCCAGTACTGCTGATACGGTCAATCCTAACTTTATGTTTTAGTTTTAGAGCCTTTCTGACTCCAACACCAATACTTATGTTGTCCAGTAGATTTGTGCCCATCCTTGTGACAGCATTTTAGAACATACAGATACAAATAACTTTCAATAAACATCCTGATGCTCTAGTTTTTGTTTTTTGATATTTCTTGAAGATTTCTTGGTGACCAGGTTAAAAGAGACATTTGCTTTCGCCTGTTAGTTAGATTTTGAATGGTTTGGTTTGGGCAGAAGTCAAAATAACTTGAAATATGGGCTATTTTGTTTTTCCTAAATGTGTTTTAATGTCCCAATGGCTTTTGATGAGAGCTTTTCCAGATTGATTCATGTGAAGAACTCAATTCAGAGTGAGACACAACTCAATCCGACGTGGGCCAGGTCAGAAGATGTCAGTCTATTGTCTAAAATGTTGATATTGACTTAAAAAAGTGTTTGCTTATTTTCTCGTGATATATAAATTGGTATAGATAGAGAATTGAAATTTAGTTTAAAATTTGAGTGAAAAGACTAATTGTGACATTTTTAGACGGGCCTCAGAAACTATATTTTGTCCATTTCACCCTTGACAGCCAAAATATCAGTAGCTGGAAGAGAAGACATAATAGAGAGATAAAAAAAAAGGGGGTTGGGCCTTTTCGTGTGTGAGGTTGTTGTGGTGACATCAGGTTTGAGGAGAGGAAGACGGAGGGTGGAGACAGAGAAGTGAGACCCCAGGCCCTGTACATTTAGTCCTGCAGTGAAGCTTCAGGAAAATGATCCTAATTCTGCTTATTTTCTTATTACTTCAAACTGTATTTAATAGAGTTTAATAGGTAGTAGCTGGGTGTGATTAATATTATAAATGTTTTGCTCTTTTTGCAGATAAATTCTGAATAGGAACATTTATTCAAACCAGTCAAATACAAAATGCTGCTATAATATATCCAAACAAAAACTTCTACGACTGAAACTATTAAAAAACTGCTAAAATCTGATTACGGTATATTACTTTATGTTCGGGCAAAAGTATCAAAAATCCCTAATCAATACAAAAAAAAACATTTGAAATGATATATTAATTTGAGCAAGTATTGATCAAAAAAAAAATCACATAAAAAGGACAAAATTGAACATTTCCTGAACAGTTTTAGACTAATCTTGAGCTTTACAACATAAAGAAAGTGCTTTGATTTAACGTTGAAAATAACACACATGTTTGTTATCGAAATAAGGGCAGGGAGTCTAACCCGAGATTGAAATTGGAAAAACGACTTCATACAGAGCCGTTCCTCTTTTGCAGTGCACGCTCCTTTCCCTGGACATTCCCGCCCTCCCGCTCAGCTCTAGTTTAGCGTCGCGCTCTAGATGCTACATTGTTTGGAGACACGTTTGTTTGGGGCGGGGAAGCGGCGGGGAAGCGGCGCTGAACGGCGGGGTAGACCTGTGCGAGTGCTCTGATGTCATGCTCTATTTAAAGGGAACGCCATGAGAACTGCAGCGCTTGTGGTCCCACTTCAAACGCTCCCGTCTGCTACTCCCAATCTGTGTCACGGACAGATGACCACAATCATTCCGAGTGCTGACGGACGTGTCATTTCGGAGGGTTCAGAGGAGCGCACCTTTCACTCTGTTTTACATTGCATTCCGGGCCCACAAATGTTATCTGGTGGTGTCATTATTTCGACCACATACTTTGGGATGGTTCATCTGTGGACAGGCGGGTGATATTTGCTGGCACAGGCCAACATTTGGACCAGTGAAAGTATTTTAAACTTATATTTTGCAACTGTTTTCACCCAAATAGACAGAGCTTTTTTCTCTACTTGTGAAATTACATTAGTTGGACCAAGGGATGTCACAATATCACATTAATATCACGATTATTGTAAAAAGAAACATCTCGATATAACAATTATTCATGATTATTGAGATATTCATGATTATTGAGACATAACAGAAAGTTTCATTTTGCCACATTACTGTTCCTATAGTATGTGACCAGCTTAATGAAATCAAACTTTCTGAATGCAAAAGTAAAGTTATTGTGATATAATACGCACGTAATAACCACTACACATTTAGGCACTAAAGCTACTATTTTGGAGTACAGATGGAATGGAAATATTTAAATTTTTGCTTCTAAACTAGTCACAATTATTAGTATTATAAAGTTAATAATTGCCCAATTACGTGAATAATCTTGACATCCCTAGTTGGTCCACTGAAGATAACTGAAACTTAAATCGTTATAATAATAGAAGTGCCTTGTTACTGTTTTATTCTCAAGTTTGTACAGAAGCAGTATTTTCAGTCGCTTTGTATCTGTAATGCCAGTAATAAAGGTGTAACTTTTCTGGTGTTTGCCACAGAGACGTTATTGCTTTGCCCTGCAGTGTCCCTCAGTACGGCAATAAACACAACCATTATCGTCTTTAATGCTAAAATTGCCTTGAAAAATCGTAACCTATAAAAAGACAGCTGGCAATGATCTGTCCAGTCCAAAAACTCTTTTCATCGGGCGAAGAAGGCGATCCGTGCTGAGATGAGAAACGAGCGAGTTTTAGGAAGTTTATGTTTTGTCGGCGCAGACACTTTAAATAAGAATTACAACTGAAATGTTATAAATGAGCAACTTTAGGCAAGTGTAATGTCGTACTGTGTAACTTTCCATGCGATGAAATAACATCTCTATTGACACCGGCAGAAGGTCTGACGCTCCACCAGAAAAGCTACGTACGTCGTGCACATTTCAAGTGACTATTCGACTAAACTGCAATGCCACCGGTGCAACTTCTCAAGAGCTTCTCCAAATCTTGGTCAGGATCTTGGTCAGGAATAGCTCGTCGAAGGAGATTGTAACTTCCACTAAAAATGGCTTTGTTTGTTACCACAGTGTCAGTTTAGCAGCTACTCTCGACTTTACTGTGGCCTTATTTTCTTGTGACCAGTATCTGTCCTTTGAAAACCGTTCCCAGGGTGTCATTTGGGTTGATTGCACAGCGTATACAGTATGTAAAAGAGAAATGAAAGATGTCCTGACCTGCTAACCTGACAACCTTGATGCCTCTTTAATTGGGCCCTGTCAGTTACGGCCCTGGCACCTCCTGACACACAAGAATGGGATAATGAATCTCCGTTTGCTTTTTTTTTGCTATCATCTGTCCCGCTCATGAATGGGGTTTTGTCCAGTTTGCTCTTGACGCTTCGGTTTCGGAGATCCAAGCAAACGGGACAAAGACGAGTGCCCGCGTTGATGTATGTAGCACACAAAGCACTTTTCTACCATAATTGCGCCGTAGAACACAACATTCCCAGCTGCCACTTTTTCCCAGAAGGAATTTTCATCAGCACTTGCGTTTGTTTCCTGGTTAAGAGAAGATTTCTGACCAGGCCGTGAATGACGATGATTTGAAAACCTGGCCGTTGGCGATGTCTATGGGAAAATATTTGCTACAATTGGACAGTTTTTGTTTTTTTTTCTTTGTGGAAATGTTCTTTGTCCGAATTCTTATGGGGCTCTAAATTAAGATGGCTTGCGTTTCTTTTGTTGTTTTCCCTTTGCCTGCAGTTCAATGTCATATGCATTTATTTTATTGTTTCTCATTTTTGCATGTCAATGTCAAACTATTGCTGGATCTCGAACTGTACTTAAAGTAGATTTGTTCTTGTTTGTGGTGCATCTTGAGGCAGGCAATAGATTTAACTTAAAATTATTGTGAAAGTGAAAATTACACAAAATTTGAATATTGAGTTAAAAAAAATAATTAAATGCTACAAAAGCTACAAACAGAGCTGATTAAAAATGACATATGGGTATAAGTGATATTTCTGCTCTTTTGTGATTCATTTTACAGACATTTCACATTTGTTTGATAATTAAACCTCAACTAATACGTTTAAAGACATGTTTTAACACATTTCGGTTGAATGGACATACAGTAATATCGTCTGAATATTGTTTGCCCAAAATATATACATCTTCAGTCAGTATTTTCCATTTCCTTCTCTCTTACTTCTTTCCAATCCTATTCCTTCCCAGGAACTCCACACCTCTGTTGCTAAGTAATTGTGTTAATCCACCGCTGCTCTGCGAATGCACCTTTTTTCGCTCATGAAGGGAGCTCCTCTGTGTTCAGGATGACTGCGCTTATTGTTGCCAACGCCTGGAGAATGGAGCGAAGCCCTTCTCTGGCTCTACTGTCAGATTCCCCATGAGAGCTCTGCCATCTCCAGTGTTTGGCCTTCAAACACACGCACTGTTTGCCAGGCTGCTGGTTCAAACGCCGTCCAACCCGGGCCCGCCGAATATTTCCGGTTCAAATGGGCATGTTTGCCGCTCCTCTCACTGTTGCCTCTCCTGCTGTTTGCTCAGGGAGTTTGCATGCAGGGGCTTCTCGCCGGGCCCCCACTCCCGGGCGAGAAGGGCTGGAATGACATGACGAGCCGGTGGAGGTGATGGGGATCTTTCCATTCTGTCATGAGAAGAAAGAGGCGATTTAAATGGAAAGTGCAGAGACTTGTGGGTTTTGAAGAAGCACTGCAAGATGGGAGAACAAACGTGATATATCTGTGATGAAATATGCAAAAATGCAATAGGGAAATAACAAAACGTACGGCAAAAGAGATTTGATTTGCAGTGCTTTGTGCTGTGTCTTTGGGCGAGACACACAGAACACACACCTTACCTGTGTAAATGTTTGTGTGGTTTGGTTCAGTGGTTCCCAAAGTCACGAGGCATGAGCTGCGGTCTGCGAGATGATTTCAAGATATACATTTGAAATTATGGCGCTGTATTTTATCTTGCAGTGAAATTAGGTTCAATAACACAATAACTATTCAAAATAAACAGTATCAAAGCAATTTCTTCAAGTTTTTCCGGTTGAAACTTATTACCAGCAGCATTTTCTTTTGCTGCGGGGGTCTCAGGTCGATTTCATTGTTATTCTTGGGTGTCCTGGCCTCAATCGTTTGCTTGGCCAGTCTGTTGGAACAAAGCTGCAGCCTCCCATTTGCATATTGGTTTTGATTCCCATTCACTTAAGAGGAGACAAAAGCGTTTCTCTTCTTCTCAGAGTTTGCACTTGTCTGTGATTTGTCTCTCATTCGTACCATGACGGAGACTGAGCAGTAGAACTACAGTAGATTTGTTCTGCCCGAGTGTGTTAATCAGAAAAGCACTGAATCATGATATTATAATACACTGGCAGAGTGGATCCTGGACTACCTCACAGACCGACCCCAGTTTGCGGAACTGTGTGTCTGACACTCGGACCTGCAGTGTGGGGGCGCCCCAGGGCACTGTCCTCGCGCCCTTTCTCTTCACCCTTTACACTGCAGACTTCAGACATGACACGGACAGCTGTGTCCTGCAGAAGTTCTCAGACGACTCTGCCATCATCAGACTCATCACGGACGACGATGACGCGGAGTACAGAGGACTGGCGCAGGACTTTGTGGACTGGTGTCAGCGGAACCACCTCCTCATCAACGCAGGGAAGACCAAGGAGATGGTGGTGGATTTCCGCAGACGCCACCCCACTGCCCCCTCACCAGTGAACATCCAGGGACGGGACATTGAGAGAGTGGACTCATACAAGTACCTGGGTGTTCATCTGAACCACAAACTGGACTGGACTCATAACACAGACGCACTGTACAGGAAGAGCCAGAGTCGGCTCTACCTCCTGAGGAGACTCAGGTCTTTTGGAGTGACAGGGCCACTCCTGAAGACCTTCTACGACTCTGTGGTGGCATCAGCTCCTGTACGGTGTGGCCTGCTGGAGCAGCAGCATCACAGAGAGGGAGAGGAGGAAGCTGGACAGAGTCATCAAGAAGTCCAGCTCCGTCCTGGGCTGTGCTCTGGACTCGGTGCAGGAGGGTCCTGGCTAGATTCACATCTATGCTGGACCATGAGTGTCGCCCCCTGCAGGACACTCTGTCCGCTCTGGAGAGCAGCTTCAGTGAGAGACTTGATGTGTGAAGGAAAGGTTCCGTAGGTCTTTCCTTCCTGCTGCTGTCAGACTTTATAACAAAAACTGTTAGTACTGAACACTCGCAATACTGACCTAACCTAATACTGATGTGCAATTCTGTCATATGTGCAATTGCTGCTGGAATTCATGTGCAATTACTGTGAGATTCATGTGCAATCTATGTGCTGTCGTGACACATATTCATGTGCAATTACTGTCGTGATCACATGCAATGGTATTTATGTATTTATTTATTTATTTGTCTATGGGAGTTTTTTATTTATTTATAGGAGATCTTCTACTGAAAGTGTTTTTCAGACTTCCTATAAGTGATCTGTTCTTCTGTATCTACCTCTGTATCTACCTGCGTTGCACCAATGAAATTTCCCCATGTGGGACAATAAAGGAATATCTTATCTTATCTCATCTTATCCCTGATTAGCAACAATATACATATGGTTGCAGAGGCTTACCAAAATTGACTGTGACTAAGCTGTCAATGATTAAAGGACTGTGAAATGCTCTGAAAAACCGATCAAGGATATCAAGGGCCTGATATTATTTTTAGTCATTTGTTTGTCGTATGTTCTATTTATTTATTTTGTATGTTATCTTCTTATTTACTATCATATTGTCTTACTTTGGTCTGCTGAAGTCGTTTTAAATGTTCTTTATGAAAAAAATTGACATTGACATTTTGACAGTTTTGTTTTGTAGCTACTGTTGGAGGGTCTGCCACCTGTTTCCATGGAGATGTTATTACTTTGCCTGTTTAATCCCACAGTATGGCATTAACCTGATCTATCCTTGTGGAGACAAAGTTACAGGTCAGATCTGTGGCGAGGTCGGCTGATAGGATGCAGTTTATCCAGGTATTTTTTAGCCATCAAAACTCCTGTAATGGAATAAATGTTTTTAAGTTTATTGTCATATGGTGGAACATTCTAAGCAAATGTCATCTTCATGGAGACATGCAAGACAACTTTTTCCCACAGGCACCTTTACGTAGCATTAAAAATTCAGCTTTTTGGACGTGACATTCCGCGATGTGTTTGAAGCGTTTTTGTTTTTTCCCCAAAGAAGCACGCTTGAGCTGCAGTGTAAACAGAGTCTTTCTGCGTGTCCTGCTAATGACCCTGCAGTCGGGCATAGCTGCTTTAACACACATCGTATTTCATGTCTTACTTTGCAGATTCCGTGATTCTCAATGTAACGCCGTCATCTTGTCAAAACAGACATGACTCCGCTCTGGGGTATGATCCATTTGAAAAATCCATTTGTTTTCTATAGCTGTTTGAACTAGGGTTAAAGCTGTCATATGCTAGCCCTAGATTTTTTTTTTGTTCAGTTTTTTTCTTTCCCTCTGGCAACCGAGAGTGAGTTTTTGTATTTTGGGAACAGTTATATTTAAAAGTGCAGATGGTTGAGACTCCAAAATGTGGGTCTTTGTGGCCATTTGGCTGGAGTTCCCTGCCGCTGTGGTCAACTTCAAAGGGCCGGAGCCAGGCGTGTTTACACTTTTGCATGCACAGACACACAAACAGACCTTTGGGTCATTTATACTTGTGTCCATAAAGGCGGTCTGCATGGGAGAGTGAAGGCTTGCACTGTAGCTCTCGGGAAAATAAGACATTGTTAGCTGTGGACGGCGAGAAGAATATTCTTTTTGGACCAGTAAGGCTGCGTTCCCACTTAACCATACGCCACTTCAAAATAGGGATTAAACCTGGAACTAAACTTAGACTAAACCAGTCCTGAATACAATACTCATTTTGTTTTTCTGTGTATCCATAAATTGATCAATTCGGTGTTTAATTTGCCTTCACTACAAAGACGTTATCTGTGAGCTTCATGTATTGCAAATTAGCTGTGCTGCTTTTAGCCTTTTCATCATGACACAATCTTCACTTTTGCCAGCAGAGGGCACCGGCCACAAGTATTCTCATTGCAACCGACAGTATAAGATCCACACTGGTCTGTGTAATCCCTCATTCGTCCAGGAGTGATCCATCGTTTCAAAGCTAGTCATCTGGACAACGTTTTAAAAACCAAGACGTTTCAACTTCCATCCAAAAGTAATTTTCTAAGGAGCTGGTCTCAGAAGCTCAATTCATACTGTTCTGAGATGACGTTTGGATGGGAGTCAGAACGTCTTGAAGATGGCTATACTCGAAACACAAAAATGTCTTTGCAAAACATAAACTTTGGAAAAGAGGTGGGGAAAACCATTGACAAATACCACTTAAAAGTTGGACACATGAGCATGAATAAAATGAAGTTGCCTGTTTAATTCAGTTTTAAACAACACACACAACATCTCATCTGTTTAGACCATTCCTAACAGATGACACAAAGTGGACCTCGATGGCAGCCGTACTTGCACGCGTCCCCGCTCATATACACATGTGTGGGACAGCGGGTGAGGCAGGCCTGAGCAGACATTAGCTTTAGCATTAGTGCAAACATAACACATCGGGTCCCAGTGTCACCTTTGGGTGCATCTTTGTGATCAGCGCTTCCGCCCCTCGCAGTGTTTATGCTTGGGAATATACACAGGCTGCAGACTGTCAGACACACTGTATATACCCCACACCCTGCGCCGGAGCGAGCACAGCTGGGACGGGCAAACATTCACAGAGTCGGGGCAGGCACAGACACAAGGGAGGAAGAGCGGAGCGTGTGGGAAGTAGAGCTTTTATTCTAGATATTTAATACTGCTCTAAGGTTTTCCTGATGTCTCTGATGTTTGCATGTGTTCAAACAAAGAGTGAGGCGTCATTATTGTCTGTTTGAGTATGAATTAGTCAGTTCTGTAGAGTTATGTTGATTGGCCATTTGTAGTTTAAAACCACATTAGAAAACATGTGCAAAAAGATCAGAGTGCACAGGAAAACACCCAAACAACCCCATAAACAAACAATGGACATAAGTCACAGAACACTGAAGGTACAGAGACACATTTCTGACTCTGTTTAGAAAAAATCAGTTCACATTTGATAGTTTTGTGTAATCTCTCCAAAACTGATCCATTGTCGAAAATGTTTCAAAGCGTGATCATGTTTTTCCTGGACCATGTTTTTCACATTTAATAACTTAAAGGTATTAAATGTGCATGGAAATCTGGACACTGTCTCCACTCTCATCCAAGACTCATTCTCTATCTGCAGATCTGAGAATTTAAATATTGATCCTACTCTGAGCAGCGTAGGCCCGGCCCACCGAGCGGCTCCTCCTGATGATAGCCTGTCCTGTTTATCTCTTTGTCTCTCTGCAGCTCCCTCGTGGCTGATGAGTACCTGATTAACATCTGCATGATCAGGGCTGTTACCACCCCATGACTTCACTTACTTATGAACACTTTAGATTAGTTGCCTGACTCTTTTTGGTCAACACGGACTAAGAAAGCATTTAACACAATGCTTAACGATACAGCACTCTAATGCGCTCTTTTGAACAGAATTGGCAAGAACATATTTACTTTTTATGTGAACTATACCAAGGATTAAGCTATTTAGGGATTAGTAAATGAGAACATTGAATGAAGAGGGTGTGCTGTTTGGCTCGTGTGTCTTGGAGTTTGTTTTGAGGCGTTGATAAACTCCAGAGACGCCAGACAACTAGTCCAATGTGTTTTTTTAATTCATTTTTTTATGAAGGCACATTATAACTATAAAACATTAAAGAAAATATCCTAGTGTAGCCCTTTTGAAGTTTTACAATGAGCTCAAACTATAAGATTTCATTAGTCTTATTGTGTATGAAATGAGTATAGTGAGTGAGGAGGAGATGCAGGTGGGACGGGTCGGGGTAATGACAATCTTGCCTCTGAATTACAGTTAATCATAATCATTTGGAGGGTGTGTCAGACTGTTTGTATTGCACTTTAATTTGCTCACTAAAATCCCTTTTTTGATGTCTTACCCAAGCTCCCCATTGCAACGCTTTTCTCCACTAGTCGACAGCGATTCGGTTAAAGCAAGTCCACTGCAGACTTAACGCAATGTGAATAAGCTTATTTGTACTTTGAATACGTTTGAGGGATCAGAACAAGTTGGAGTGAGATTTGAAGGGTGTGAATAGGTGTCTGCTTGCTCACTTTGAGAAATCTCCAACATCACTGAAGCTATTTTGTGTACAACTGTCAAAATGCACTGAATTGTCTTCCCGTTTAAGTGTTTTTGAGTCCAAGTCACTTTTTTCAATACAAATCCCAAAATATAATGACATATTGTATTGTTTTATTGTGTCGTGGTTGTGATACAGTATAGTAGTAAGACTTTTTTTTTAATATATCCACCTGTATGCATTGCTGAAAGTGCAGTACTATGTCGAATATCTCGGTAGTAAATAGCAGCAATGTCATTTCAAGTGCAATTTCAATCTCTCAAGTCTCATCCTTAAAATAGCTGCGGCTGCTCTTGCTTGTGACTTCATACATTGTCTGTATTTTCTTAAATGGCACACACTGACACCCGTTCTCATTCACTCATCATGGACATTTTCCCCCGCTTGCATAGGTTAAATACATTGACATAGTCTCCTCTGCGTTTGAGCATGCTGTCAATCTTCTTTTTGAGGTACAGTTTTGGTCAGGTGGAGGTCAAAGCTTGAGAATCAACGTATTGCTCTTGTATTAAGTGGATAGAAATAGTTGTGCCCCAAGGAAACCCACTGATACGTGTAGAATCCGCAAACATTTGACATTACAGTCTTGAAATCAAACCTGTGCCCATCTTGGTGCTCGGTATCGACCGTTTCTGCATGGCCAATGTCTATTTTCATGTATAGAACCTCAAAAAAGCAGGATTCAATAAGCACGGACAAATAAGTCTGTTTTATTTGGATCGTGGCTGGGCTTGTTTGAGATTTCAGACATGGTTTTCTGGTGAGACACTCAGCTGTAAGAGTTACGCTTTTGGTGGCCTTTGAATGAAATGAGCGCTCTAGCAGTGAAACGAATCCACGCGGGCATGTGTTTCTGTTTTAGACGGGCTCCGCGGGTTCCCGGCGCTATCTGTTGGGCACATCTCGGCTGCCGGACTGTGCCCACCCCGGGAGCCCGCGGCCGCAGCCTTGGCGCAGCAGTCGAGATCTCATTTCGGAGTTCGCATGTCGCCCTGGACGTTATGTGAACCATGTGTGCCCGCTGACGCACATGGGAGAGCTTACAGTCCCATGAGATAGCAATAAAAAAGAATGCGTTAGTCTTCTGTAAAGCTTTTCGAGACTCTTAAAAATGTGATGCAGTTTTGAGCCTTTTTCGTCATACTTGGTGATGGAAGTGCGGCTGCTCTTCTATGTCAAAAGCCTCTTGAGACAGAATGGTTGAAGGGTCTTGCCCAAGGACGTAACAACAGTGCGTGTTGCCGGCACTCGGGATTGAACCGTTAACCTTCAACAAACACAGACTCAGGAATTAGGCCATTAACGATGCTTTATAAAGATAGTGTGTTCTTTTGTCAACTGTACGGGTTATAATGATGATGCACATACAAGATGCGAACAGTTACAATTGAATGGGTGAAGTGTCTTGCCCAAGGACACATCAGTAAAGTAGCTGGCATTGACGTGCAAACCTCTGTATCAGTGGTTGAATGTTTGCAACATGCTTCAGGGATCAAATACAACTGATTTGCATAAGAATATATCTCAAGGGTAACTAAATCTGCACTAGACTGTGGTATAGGGGTCTCATTTATAAAGTGTGCGTATATACATATATTTTACGTAAGTTGTCATCTGTAAAATGACAAATTGACATAGAAATGTGCAGTCCAGTCCAAAAACATTGCTCACTGGAGCTTTGAGAGACAAGGAAGAAGAAGCTCAGAGGGATGAGGAATGAGTTAATTTGATGACGTGTGTGTTTTGTTTGCATGTAGCCAAAAACGGCAAGAGTTAACAAAGCCTAAAATTAATACACATAGAGTTAATAAAGCATTCAAGGACTTAATTCATAATGTACAAATAGTTTCGTAAGAATGATTTGTTCATGCTTCATTAAAGGTGTAGTTAACATAAAGTTGTACAGATATCTCGTATAAACAGACTTTCTTCATTTTTTTAGACGGCGATGTACTCTTTGCATGTGTCCACGCTCAAGATCAGAAAAAGAAGACAGTATTTCAAAGTAGAAATTTAGCCTGCTTGACATTTTTCGTCACATTTCAACTGTAGCATGAGCAAAAACTCACAAATCAAAACAGTGCGATTCCATGCGCTTTCTTTCATCGAGTTGTTGAGAGAAATAGCGTTGCGTTTTCGCGCTTGCTGCACAGCCAGATCATGCGGATGGAACAACGCCTCGGGAGACGGTGCTAGTTTGTAGGTTTTTAGCCTTGACAAACTCACTGTGGGCTCACAGAAGCTGCAGATCCATTCGCTGACGCTGCCTTTGTGCGATGTTTATGTAGCCGTAGGAAGGCTGCCCTCACATGTTAGCACCGTATTAAATCCTCCCTGCATTATCGTAAGCGTGTATTGACTCTGGAGGGCTGTGTGTAGGACAGAGACGGGGTTTGTTTGGATAGCAGACAATGAACCCCAGAAGCCACACTATTTATCAATGGTGTGAGGTACGGTTGGTGCGGTTGGGTCGGATTTGTGCTCGCGCAGTGGATAATGTAAGATAGATTACTGTTCATTCATCATCTTACTTCCCTGTTTGCGTTGAACCTTCTATATCATTATTCTCCACTGTATGATAATTGAACATGATGTATATGTATGGAAAATGAGACAATACCAGGAGGATATGTTTGATATTAGAGTGAGGTATAGATATTTCACTTCTGTCCAGTGGAGTTGTGTGGACTTTAAAGACACTGAAGAGCTTTAGCGCGAGAAAAACATTCCACTTCATGACTCGCCTGATTAAACAAAGTATTTAGCGAGACACCTTTTGCTCTTAGGCCTCAGAAGGTCTATTTAAGCTTTGATGGAGGGAATGATGAATTTGTTTGGGAAAATATTCCTCCCCCCGGGACTAAACAATCAACTGTAGAGGTTGAAGAGGTCCACGGTTGTGTTGTGGTGATGTTTATGAGGCCAAGGAAGGTTACAGCTGAAACTGCATGAAGGATGAGCAGGGAGCAAGTGTATTTACATTACAATTTGCAATAGTTTGAGAGGAACAGACAGGAAACTGAAACCATCAGACCAAGGCAGGCAATGCAGTTTTCTCCATTGGATTTTGTTTCATATTGTTGTGAAAATGCACACGATCGTCATAGTTTTAACCACCTCTTCACTGCACTTGAACCTGTCGTTCTCTGAAAAGCAGCATTTACAAAGCGCTTTGTCTGGTCTCAGCTCGCCGTATGGTAATTGCCTTATGCACTTGAGATGGAGAAGCTTGCTCAGTCGCTGATCTGAAAAAGAATACCCAAACTCATCCTAACAATAGCATGTTAAATAGGCAGATCATCGCCTGGACCACAATGGACTCTCTGTGTGAGCTGCCTTTATTTGAGAAGCTTAAGCATGTCTGAGCAGCTTAGGTGTCTTGTAGAAACAGTGCGCTGCACCAGAGGGGGGGAGGGGGGTTAGGGATTCCCCCGGACTGTGAGACAATCGGACGGGATAAGATGTTATCTGCTGCGCTAAAGCCAGCCAGCTCCTGTCCATCTCGCCATTGTGTGGGGATAAACAGAGAAGGACACCTCAGTCTGGCCATGTGGTCCAGATACAACAGGTGGGACGAATGCGAAAGGAGGCGGGGCTTGCTATTTGCTGCTTTGTCCAAAAATGTCTCTGTAGTTTTGGATCCACGGTAAAAATAACAAAAGTGTGTTAAGTTTGTTAAATGACACAATGGCAGCATCAGCCTTTTGCAGGTATGGAAGTAGCAAAGTACTTTCAGTTGGAGTATTATTACACATTTAAGAAGCTTTTTGCAGGTATGGAAGTAGCAAAGTACTTTCAGTTGGAGTATTATTACACATTTAAGAAGCTTTTTGCAGGTATGGAAGTAGCAAAGTACTTTCAGTTGGAGTATTATTACACATTTAAGAAGCTTTTTGCAGGTATGGAAGTAGCAAAGTACTTTCAGTTGGAGTACTATTACAAATTTAAGAAGTAAGGCATGGAACAAGGAAATTCAAAGTGCTTTACAGAACAGGAAAAGGTGTGTTAAAATCACCGTACAAATCAATAAAAACACTCATCATAATCAAGAGTGCAAATAAACCCCTTTTCAGTCACACTTTTGAGCCTAGATTTGAACATTGAAGCTTGTCTCAGATCTTCAGGAAGAATGTTTAGCTTCATAAAACGGAGTGCAATAAAAGCAGCAAAGTAGCTTTAATTGAAAACTTCAGTCAGATACAAGGCAGAAAGCAGTTTCTTCTAATACTTCTAGTACTTTGACATTATTAGCACTAATCACCGTTACAGAAAAGCGGCTTATACTGAGGTGGATATAAACGCTAACAAAATATCTCTCAAGTAAAATGCTCATCCAAACATTTACTCAGAGAAAATGCCGTATCTGTTATTGCTCTTCTTGGTTTAATGTCATCATGTCGCACACACGTAACAGTTGAATGTAACAGCAGTGCTAACCACCACTGAACTCATTCTTTTCTCTCCATCCTCATATTCTTTAATAAATACTTTGTCTCATTTGTAAGTCCCCCTGTGTTGTACTTTGGAAGCTCCTTGACACTGTCATGTCATCACCATATTAGAGAACAGTTAGATGTTACAGTCAGAAGTATCTGAGCTTCTGAAGTATCTGAGGAGCTTTGATGTTCCTCTGTGATTGCACGGCTTTGGTCTGCCTTTATCACTTTCTTTACTCTGGTAGTTTACGAGTCCCCCTCTGCCTCTTTGTTCTGGGTTTGTGAGGATATCAAAGTTCAGGGACACAGCCATCTTTGAAGAAGCACCCTCAAATATGGCCGCCAGTGGAGTGCTAACAGCTCCACTCATTTTTACAGACCTCCCCTCGTGCTCCCTGGATGGATCTGCCAGCGTTTTATGGACCCTTCAAAGAGACGCCAGAATGCACTTGTGTCATCTATAAATTGGTATGTAATTTTCCAAGTTAAATATACATTATTTTGTGAGGCAATGTTGTAAAGCACGGTGGATATCGGGTGTACTTGGAGTGATATTTGTATGTACTTTGATTGCATACCACTTGTTTGTTTGTTTGTTTATTTGTTATAGATTCCCACCATTGCCGTGGCTATTCTTCATAAAAACACATTACATACAGTTAAAACATGACATAACATAAAAATACAATTTAGAAAAGACACTTTTGTCCTTTTTACAAACCTTAGTCCCATAGATTTCTCCTCAAATGTCTTTTTAGGCTTAATATGAATTTAACAGGTCTCAAATCCTATTTTCAACCTTTGTCCATATGTTGTCTTGGTCGAGTTTTAAGATAAGATAATCCTTTATTGTCCACACATGGGGAAATTTGTTGCAACGCAGGTAGATATAGAGGTACATGACTGCTACATGGAAAACTATGTGATATTTTTGTAACGTTTGGCATAAAAAGTTTGAAGTATCATTGTCAGAGCAGTTACGAGAACACACTAAACAGAGGATTTTGAGATTATTTTATTCTATTCTATTTCATTTGAATCCAGGTCAGTTTATTTATTCATTTTTTTAACTATTGTTGATCACATCATTGTGGTGGTTTGTTAAGACTTCAGAAGTATGGTTTCAATGGGCACATGAGTGGGTTTCAGCACTGCCAACATGTCTAGTTGACATTTATATTGAGGTTTAATACATTTGTCTGTTTGTTTAAAAAAAAAAGTGTCTATGCCATGGCGACCAAACACAATTAAATCTTACTCATAGTTCTTCACATTTTAATGAAAGATTTCCTGCCACACCATGTCACTCCTTCAAATGAAGTGTGAGGGGAAAAAATTCCTCCTAGAATAATTTTAAAAGGGAAAACGCACAGCAATACATCGGGAGCTTGTGTTCTATATAGAAGCAAGGGTCAGTTAGCGCAGGGCTAGTAAAACTCACAGAGGCAGAACGCTTCTTCCTCCTTCACCTTTGCCGTGGTGATGCCCACACTGTGGAGTGGATAACACATGCACGACTGATAAACATGTTTAAAGGAGCGCTCTGTAACATTTCGGACATGTTGCCATATCGATATTGTGTGTACAGCCCTAGTACCTGCACCTTTAACGGCTGATCATTTACTCAAAACTCAGTGAGTAGTTGCGACAACAAATATTCTAATTAAAACGTTTCAACATAGGATGAATAATTATGATTTATTTTCTTTATTTAGATAGAAGCTGCTTTCATACAGATAACCAATCATCCCTTAAATAAATAAGACAATAAAAGCAGTTTCCTAAAATAAACACATAAAACTGGATGAGTCAACCTAAACCTGTTTATTTCATTGCGGGTTTTTAGGAGGCAAGTCTAAAAATGGAAGACTGGTGGAGAACTGCAGAAGTTAGTGTCAGAAAATGTCCTCAAAGTCCCTTCCTGTACATCACCCCAGATTGTACGTGGAGTGCCAACACAGGACAGACTTAAAGGTGTGGGTCCAGGGCAGGAAAGCGGTGAAGTAAGTTCCCAAACCTCCTCCCAAACAGCCTAAAGGCTAATTGCTTTGCCACCATATGCTTCAGCACCATTCTCAGAGCAGGTCAGGCGAGGCGACTAGGGAGAAAATTATGTGTACCACTTGTGCTTTCTTCTAGTCAAATTGCTGTTTTTGAGTTGTGGCCCGTTTTGATTTAAGCAGGGGTTTTGTTAGCGGTACTTTGGAGTTTTGTGTGGTTCTAAATCTGGATAAAACTGCTTTAGTCCTGTTTGTCCCCTGCTTTTTTTCTGGCTTACGCCCGGTTTATTCCTTCACTTGACCAGGTTTAGTTCTGGTTTGCACATGGAATAGTCCTGCTTAAACTCAGAGAGTTTGTGCAGAACTCATGTGATACTCCTTTAGTTTTTGGTTGTAACTTGGTTGTTGACTAACCCTCTGGTATATCTTACTGTAAATTTAACCCTTGTTTAGTCTCGCTTAGTCATTGTTTCGAGCTGCTATAACTTCCACTTTAAATCCTTGTTTCATCTTTATTCAGACCTGGTTTAGTCCTCGCACAGTTCTCCTTTAGTCACGTGTCTTTCCCTCATAACCTTTTTCTCACCCATTGTGTTTAGTCCTGATTTAAACGTGCATCAGTCCTGCTCTAGTGCTTGTATAGTCTGAGTTTAGTTCAGTTTTTTTAGCCAGTCACGGCGAAGCCAATGATGTCAGCGCTTGGAGAAGATCTTCTGTGGTTAAGGGGGTCAGATGAGTCAGTGTGGGGGAGGCTTGAGAGTGAGAGAGAGAGATCCCCCATCAAAATGTTAAAAGTCCATTACCGAAAGACCGAGAGAATAATGTAATCTGTGAGCGTCTAAAAATAGTCTCCTCTGTCTGTCTGCTGCCCGCTGGGACAGACTTGTTAAAGTGTCTGTCTCCAGTCAGAGCGAGTGGGAGGTTGGTGAACTAAAAGTCAAAACTACAGAAATAAGTGGTGGGAAAAATGTGGATGAATTTTCTGCAAAAGCTCTCGAGTGAGTTTGAATTACTTGAATTGCTGTGATTCGTTTCACTTCACTTGTTTACTTATTTAGACCGGATTATTTGACTTTCCAATGATATATTTTTGGTTTGTTATAAGACACGGTAAATTATCTACTAGAAAAGTGATTTAATGTATAGCTTTTTAGGGGCATTTGCTCATTCTAAAGCAGAGCAAGTAAATCAGATTGAGTTCAACAACGAGGTTTGAACTGGCTTCTGTCTGGTTGATGGGTGAGCTCTTAACCCACAATGACAGCGTTATTATTACCATTTGAATCAAGAGTCGTTTTTTTACAGAGGAGAGTGAGTTCAACTGTTCCCCATAAGCCGTGCCATTACTCATCAATTTGGCTTTTGCAAGTCTTGGGGCCGCCATAAAAAGCTCTCCGCAATCGGAAAAGTCGGAATAACACGAGCGGCTTTACGAGACCTGGTGGTAGCGCGAGGTTGAATCATGCACCCCACATAGACACTCATTCCGCAGATGCCTCCTGTTAGCTTGACTCATCTCCTACGGCCGGTGCCTGGTGGTTTCCTGCAGATTTACAAGAAAACGAATGCAAGTGGACAGTTTGTTTTTGGTGACGTCTGGGATCTGGGGAATTAGGTCAGAGTTGTGTGAGTAACAAAGGAATGGTGGCTAAAATAAGCTTAAGGCTAGACGGGGATGTCCTCACTGGAAACTGCTTCCATAGTTACCTCCACACAGATATTTTTATAGTAACGCCACAGAAAATATTTGGTTTTCAAAGTGTTTGAAGGACTGAAAGGGCTAAATCAAGACCAAAGGATGTTAAACACATAAGCAGGACTTTCCTTGGACTAAGGAAGGACTTTGGAATGGCTAGAGTACGCTTTCTTCTCACCATGGAAACGTCTGCCCTCTGCATTTGACCCCTCCTTTTGGATGAGACCTGTTGTACAACGGGAGCACCTAAAAGACATGGGCAGAACATGCAAATTCTGGGGCAGAGGCTCAGAGAAGGGAGAGCACTGAGCATCTGTGATACTGAGGGAGGGTCTATTTGATTGTGTGTACCCTGTCAAAGATCGTAAAGCACTTTTTACTGTTAGTTTGACTGAATTAACGTTTTTGTTAATGGTCCCATTTGACCAAGCTGCCGTCTGTGTCACAATGTCACCTCTGCCCACCTCTTCCCAAACTTTGCGCAGCTCCTTAAGTAAAAAAACGCGTACATAAATTTTGGGCTTTGTTTCGTGCATACAGGGCGTTATAAATGAGGCCCCCCGACCTGTAACTTCACACCACCTGTTTGTCACCATGGAGAAAGATAAGTTTAATGCCGTACTCTTGTCAATTCTAGTGAAATAAATACTGTATTTTCCGGACTGTTTGTCGCACCTTTTTTCATAGTTTTTGGAGTGCAACTTATACTTATACTTACAAATAATATCACACATAAGTCGCTCCGGAGTATAAGTATATTATACTTATACTCCGGAGCGACTTATGTGTGATATTATTTGTTATTTTCACACAACCACATTTCATACTCCAGTGCAACTTATATTATGTTTTTTTATTTATTTATTTTATATTATGTTCCTTTTTTTGGCTGGTGCGACTTATAGTCCGGAAAATACGGTAACTCAGCGGAGACAAACTGCTACACGGTGAACCTACAAAAGGTATTGCCAGAAGAAGATGTTTGTAACCAGACTTTGAGCGCATTTGACAAACTTTACATAGAACCATGTGTTTACATCCATGCTCAGTAGCGGAGCCAAGTGTCAGAGATCCAGTCCAAACAGTGGCGACTCAGCGGCTTAGTCATCTTTTCTCTCAGCCATGAAAGTCATCGAGTCCATAAACTGTTCACCAACTGGCACGAGCAACATGCGGCCAAACTGCTCAGCCGCCAAAAGCACAATCTCATCTGTGCAATTACCAAAAATTGCTACTACTCCTGTAGATCACACCAAAGCAATGTGGAAAAACATAGACGGTCAGGGCCTGGCAAGTGGAGTATTTGTAGTATCGAGTGACGCACCGAAGGGAGAGAATTATGAATATCTGCCTCGAGCTGCAGACATTGACGATAGTGAAGAAGAAGATGGGAAGAAGGTGAGTAGGCTGATGTTTCTGCTGCTGTGATGGAGATTTTTTATAGCTAAAATGACTGTTAAAAGTGACTGATTATCAGGCTGGTGACACTGAAAAACTGTCTGTTCCTGGTTGAATCGAGTTCATTTTGGGTCAGCATTAAATGCACTGAGGTCATTTTCTTCTTCAATACTTTTAATATCATTTTTTACAACGGAACTACAGATTAAAGGCCGCGAGTGGGGATTTCATCACTGGGGGCCAGAGAAACACACAGTTCAGCCGCCGACCAGTCAAACGTCATTCATAACTTTTATTTCTTAACTTCGTGCCAAGTCTGGAGTAATGCAGTGCGCAGCGGTTAAACGTAAGGTCATGTTGACACGCTGCAGCCCATGAGTGAAAGTCCATTGGCTCTCGCTCTCCCCAGACGCTTCGGTTAGATACAAGTAGGACTTCATTAACTGCATTTTCCATTTACTTCTCTCTGGGTTTGCCTTAACTCATCCTTCAAAACACCACAACAGACATTTGGGGTTTTCGCTCGCCAAGATTGGTCAGAGCTTTAACCATTTTATGTCCTCTATGTTTTTTACGACTGAATACATAATTTTAACTATTGTGTGCGGTAGATACTGGAGTAAAAACACGCAAATGTAATGCTCTGCTTTGCTATGTGTGTTGGGCGGGATTTGAACCAGCTGCCATCTTGTTCCTTGGCTCATACTTAACCCACTGCACCACTGCCACGATTTAAGTATATTTGTATATTTCATGTGTTTCATTTCATGTTAGCGGCACTGAAACGGTGCAAATACTCATGTAATTTCCAATGCTTTTAATCCTATACAGCTGCGACTAAACGGTGTATTTTGAGCTCAGACGCTATACAATTTGAGATACAGTAAAAGTTCAAAATAATATAATGGGACTTTTCGTGCGTCGCCATCTTGCCAATATTGTAACACCCTTAACTATTATTCTATTCAAGTCTATGGTATGTTTAGCTCAGTGTTAATAGCTTTCCTTTCGACGGGTGCCAACTCAAACGCTGGTGCACACGCTACGGCTGTGATGGATTCTAGTGGGAGCAAAAGGACGGAGGGCACGACATTTGCTCAAAAGGCGGGATGTAGTTACTTTAGAGAGCGTGTTCTGGCTGCTAATTGGTGCAGTGCGAAGATGGCATATCAAATACATCATTAATAAGATAAGATAAGATAAGGTAAACCTTTAATGTCCACACATGGGGAAGTTTGGTTGTTACAACGCAGTAGAACAGGAGGAAAGGACAGATTATAGAAGTTTCAAAACACACTCTTAATAGAACTCTTATGAACAAAACAAAAAAACTCTTATTAACAAAACCCCTCTCCTGTCTTAAAGGTGGTATGGACGTTTTTTTTCCAGCAAATTTTTTATCATATTTCCTCGTGGCGTGGATAAATCATTTGTCCTGCCACGTATCAATCATAAAACGCACCTATCGCTCACCTGCAGCCGCGTGCGGTTTGTCCCCACGTTTCTGCGTGCCTAAGCGCATGGATCTATCATAATATAGTTCCCTCAGTGTACGGGACAAAATGAAGACGGAGAAAGACAGTTCGAGCTGACGCAGAAGTGGACAGAAATCTACGGGAGACGAGAGATGCGATGCGCTCCGTTGTGCTAATAAACAAACGCACGTGTGTGTTGTATCAGTCCGCACGGGGGAGTGCGCATGCGCACTTCCGCCTGCGTTCTCAAATCGCCGAAAAATCGTACATTGCGCCTTTAATAGGGAATGGAGGGGGGGGAATAAAATTAAATAAAATAGACAATAAAAATACAAAATAAAGATAAAAAATCTGATAATAATAATAAAATAATGATAATAGAATAAAATACAAATAAAATAAAGTAAAACTAACTAGCACAAGACTAGGTAATACTATTAGCAGGTAAGTAAACCGTATAAAAACAAAATAGAACACTCTTATGTACAGGTATTGCACATGGTTGATTCAGTATTGCACATGAATATGATGGTATTGCACATGGTTACATCAGCATTGCACATGTTCAGGGCTAGCAGTGTTTGTTATAAAGTCTGACAGCAGCAGGAAGGAAAGACCTGTGAAACC
This sequence comes from Eucyclogobius newberryi, assembly GCF_026437365.1. NCBI lineage: Eukaryota > Metazoa > Chordata > Actinopteri > Gobiiformes > Gobiidae > Eucyclogobius > Eucyclogobius newberryi. The sequence goes on from NW_027316389.1 coordinate 17,649,959, forward strand.
TTTCCTTCACACAGCGAGGGTGGATCAGTCTCTCACTGAAGCTGCTCTCCAGAGCGGACAGAGTGTCCTGCAGAGGGTGAGACTCATGGTCCAGCATAGATGTGAATCTAGCCAGGACCCTTCTGTCCCCCACCTCCTGCACCGAGTCCAGAGCACAGCCCAGATATGTGCACGCTGTTAGGCTAAGTGAATTTATTTGCGTATAAACTAAAAAAATATGCAGGATTTTTGTATTTTTTTTGCTAATCCACCCATTTCCTCTTCATGCATTATGAGAATGAAAACATTAAAGAGGCTAGCTTGTGCATGGTGTTGTTGTGTGTCGTCAAAAACACGCCGGGAGTCTGTTTTGTTTCATATTTTATCTGATACTATTTGAGTTATGTTGTATTCTCTGGCTGCCTCTCACTGCAAAACACACTATTAAATCTTCCTGGTCGTGATACCACACACAAAACATTGAATTAAACAGCATTTTCAACGTTTTCTTAATTGCTTTATAGAGCTGCTCTTTGCCGCCCTCTACAGGCTTCATCACAACTATGATCCCGGTGCTGTGTTGGGGGGAAAGAATTGTGTCTTTATTCAGTTTTAATGTTTTGAATCGAAATGTAGGGCAGAAATGTATTAGTCGACCAAATTAATGAGGATTTTTACAAGCAACTAGGGAAAGGAGAAAGCATGGGCTGAGTTAGCAGGAGTTTTTGGAGTAACTTACGATGTTTACTTCTCAAGATCCTAACAGAACTTTCGCTGAGTTCCATGTCCCCTTTTGCGAGTCGCGTCTTTAGTCGAGCAAGAATTTCTTAAGCCCTAGTTTTTAAATGTGAAAAGTATGAAAAAGTTGGCTTGCATAGACAAATTAAGAGCACTCCATAGCTCCTTTCAAAATGTAACAAATGTACACGGTGAGTATATCCCACGGTTTCTTCATGTGAGGTTCAACTCCATTGTTTCACCATTCACCCGAGAACGTTTTGCATGGCCTTTAATAATCCCCATGTTTAATTTGGCTTTGAATGCCACTTCTGGACAGTATCAGCTCTGAAATTCTCTATTTATTCTTCTCTCCCACTGCGGAGTCCCCCTAAAAACTTAACTCCACCTTCTGCCGTGTGGTGTCAATTGTTGCAGCCCAAGTATTAAAACAGAAAGTCATTACTCAGGTTTAGATAAGATTGCCGTGTGCCAGTTTTCCATGTGTACTTACGATGCTCAAATGGTTGGGTTGCGCTTCGGGGTCAGCGCGGAGTCAGTGCCTGTTGATTAGGCAGAAAGGTTGAGAATCGCGGAGTGACTGTGAGAAACTCCGGCACGCTTGTCTGTCTTGGTCGCGGGGAGCAAAAGCGATTGAGCAGATCTGACTTTTCAGCAGCTGTAAAAATAGGGAAAGGCCAAGGAAAGTATGATTCATGTGTGATGGACGAGTGCAGCCTTTTTGGATATGAAACTGTACACATGAAGAAGATTCTCAAATTCGGGCCTTATCAGCCTTAGAGCCGGAGAGACGGTCTTGGGTAAAGAACGTGAGTGCATTTTAGATATCTGAATGCCACAGTCAAAGTAGAGCATTGACCTCCTCTATGGTTGTATGTTAAATCGACATTTTTGAGCTTTTAAATACAGATATATTGTTGTCCCCTCATTAAAAGCATACCTGGGTCATCTTCTCCAAGCCTCAGAAAATACTCCCAAATTGTTGCATCACTAGTCAAATCCTGGGCTTGTCCTGCACAGTTTTTAAAGTCCATAAGCCATCAGCAGACACATTTCGCGGTCGAATTGTGTTCATAGCGAGCTCTATTAGCCTAGTTTTCATGTTGACTAAGGGCTTGATTTATTCATCGCTGCTGGCATACCTAATTGGAAGCAGTTTTTAAGTGCGTTAACCAAATATAGATATTATTTTGTGAAATACTCATCTCAAGGTGACAAGAGCATGTTCAGAAGCCAATTAAAACCACGAGAATGCATAATAATATTTCCACTTTGATATCTAGATTCATGTAATTGATATGGTTTTAAGTCAAGTGCACTTACTTACACATTTCTGTCTGTTTTTGCATGTACACAAGCTTTCGAGGTTGTACAACTGTATAGTTAATAGTGCTAGTAATATTTTAGCTTCAAGTGCTTGTTTATGGCTTGTTTTATATTGGATGCCCTAGTGCAAGCACATATTGTCCTTTATATTATACATTCAGGCAAATACGATTGGTTACTCTTCCAGTTACTTTGCCGCTGCCACTTTTATATTCGCTGCATACATTTATACATTTGTCTGTGCATCTGTCTCTAAAATTGAGTAAGGGTCTTGATCCAGCCTAACCTAAAGGTGAAGAGTCCATTCTTTAGCTCGATTGTGGAAACTTGGCCAGCCCATGGAAACCCACCCAGACGGAAGGAGAACCTGCAAACGTCACCACAGCTTAGTTGAGGTCAAACTAAGTGCATCTAAACATACTCCAGATCTGACCCAGGGTGGAGCGCCACACCTGCACAGCATTTCGAGTCAAGCATTAACAAAGCCCATGAGGTCACTGTGCTTCTGGCTAGCTGATTTGTCATTTATTTTAGTCCGATTGTGACAAATTGCTATCCGCTACAGACATAATATCTTGTTTTATAAATCAAAAAATCATACAGAAGATAAGATTGTTCCACATTTTAAATGATTAATTTCAAAGACGGTATCTAAATATATATATATATATATATATATATTTAGATATATATATATATATATATATATATATATATATATATATATATATATATATATACGTATAATACGGGTAAATTTATCAGACAGTGTGAGTGAATTAAGCAGCAGTTTGTTTGTCTGTTTTACCGACTCCACTTCCACCAGAATGGACAGATTGCTCAGTAAAGTCTTCCAAAGTACACAGCGCTCTCTTTGGGTTGGCCCTCCCAGCCTCCTCACACACAAACTTAACTTTGGGCACACTGCACGCACAGAAGCCACTTTCTCTCTGGCCTCTGCCTCCATAGCTGGTCTCTAGTGAGTCGGTTTTGCCCCCTCCGTCCCACCTCTCCCCACTCCAGCCACCAGTCATAATAAGCCCTCCTGTTCCGCATGGCAAAGAGCGGAAAAAATGCACAGTATTCCAGGTTGTCAGAGTTTATTGATCGAGAGCAGATTAGTCTTGTATGTAAACAGCGGTTTTGGGTCCACACTGTAGCTCAGTGAGGGACGACAACAGACTTTTTGGGGACCTTGGAGCGTCTTGGCGTGACATCAAGGCGGTAAATGGACTACGCTGGCAGAGTGGGTTGAGAGAAGGTTCCAGGTTTTTTTTTATGTGAAGTTTGAATGTTCTGTCTGTGTATTTTGGGTACTATAGTTTCCCCTATCAACAGTAGCTTAATCCTTCACCTAATTACTCCTGACCCAAATCCTGACTCTGGAGAAGCGATCTTAGGTGCTGCAATGTTGTTGACTACTACTCCTGATGAATTGTCCTTGGTGGTGTCAGAAAAGCGATCAAATACAGATAATAAAACTTCCTGTGAGAAAAGTATTCACTATAATTTTTAAAGAACTGCAAGTTTTACCAACATTAATACAAGATTTAAAAGGCCCAAGTGTTTGTATTTGTGCTGGTTCCGTGGTCTCATTAGGGTCTTAAAACAGGTCATCCCTCATAATAATAAAGTCTAAGAAAGACTCATAGTAAGATTGCATGTCTTTGTTTAGTAATGAAAACACCTATTACTGAATAAATGCACGATACACAAGTATATCTTATCTTAATGCCATTCTATGAAACATTCCACGAAACACGCTAACATCTAGGGTTGTCGACAAAATTCTGATACGGAAACTTGATACTCAGTGAATGCGTGTCAATCCTGAACCATTTACAGCCTATCCATCCCCGGGAGTAAGATCTCTCCTTCTTCTCGAGGTTTCAACTCATCCCAGTGTGTTTTCTTGTAGCTAAGAACGGAGGATGCTCTAGGACAGTCATCCATTTTATCTGTTAATCTGCTTCTCTATTATTATCTATAACTTCCTGCTGGTAAAATCAACCATTTTGGAAAGCCCTACGAAGCGAGTGCTGTCGTGATTTTGGGCTGTACAAAAATAAACTGATGAACTTAATTTTAAAAAGTACATAAAGAGCTAAATTGGATCTTCGTCCTCAGTCTTGATCTTCATCAGAACTAGTTTTGGACAACAGTCCACAAGGCCACAGTACTAATGCAGGAAGGACCATTTTGTGTGGAAAATTACATTCGTGTTCTCTTTGCATCGTTCGAAACAACAGTATAATACAGCTCCATGGAGAGGAGCAGGTGTCGTACCCCTCCTCAGAAAAGCGACACAGTGTACCTTTAAGTTGGCATCCTTACTAATATCCGTCCTTGTTGTCTGTCACGCGTGTAGTGCCATCTTGTCTCAGTAGCGGTGCTGTGTCGTAGTACGGATCGCCCATGAATGCCTTCTTCAGCAGGTTGTACAGAGCGTCATTCTTCTCACCCTTCATCTGAGGCACGATCCACGGGGGAAGCCCAGGGAACCGGCAGGCTAAATGTTTTTTCTACGCCCCCCCCCTCTAGGCAAAGAACTGCAAGTATCGAGAGCTGTTTTAATGTGCAGAAAAAACAGGGCAGTGACCAGCGGCTGAAGGATAGTAGTGAAGTTAGACACCTCCACCCAACCACGGCCACATCCACAGGGAGACGCCGCGACAGACTCATCATTAATACCTTGTTTGTCTTGAGAGTTATTTGCCCACTCTGCCATTTCTCCAAGAATCTTAAATACCCCTGCACTCTTGGCCCTCGGTGGCCGTCTGCATAAATAGACGCACACACGCCACTGATCCAAAAAATCCTGCCTCCCCAAACGCAGCCAAGCCTCGAGATGGGTGAGCATTCCAGAAATAGCGACACCCCCAGCCTTGACCGCTTATAGAGCTTTTCACTGCACCCACGTTTTTTAACAGGAGCTTTAGTTACCTGTGAAGTCCGGCCGAATCCACTTTTTTTTTCCCTTATACAGGTCGCTACAAAGCAAATCATAAGCATCCTAGTGTGCATTGATTTACAGAGTTTGAATGTCAATGACGACCAGAGGAAGAGGGACTATAGTCATTTTAGTTTGCAGGATTACTCAGCCATGCATGAGTGACACAAAATAACTCCAGCTAGTTAGCGTTGGCATTGTAGGAATTGCAGCCTCTCTCTAGTGTTTTTTTAGCCTCGATTTCAGTGCTAAGGAAAGGCTCAGTACACTATAATCCCACATTGATGATAAAAACACAACAGAATATAATGTAGTTTATTTATTTACGTTTATTTCACGTCACAAAGGCGCCGGTCCAGCTGGCAGCCCGGTGCAACGCTCCGCTCTTTTTTCACACTTTTTTCACACTTATGTGCTTTATCTTTTGTATTTTGTAAATATTTTTTCTACTTTAGTTGTACGATCAGGACACGCGCTGGAATCGCTTAATTCAACTTGTTTCGACTTTGTTCGGCTGGATTATTGAGTGTTTTTCGTTGTGTCGTCGTGATGTGCGCTAGCTCTGAGCTAGCCCCCCCGGCCCCACCGCGCTCCTCGGCCACAGCCGCCGTATGGATCGGCGCCGGTGCGTTTATACAAACGAGGAACTCATGAAACTGCGGAAAACCATCGTCTTACCCGGAGATCGTCACGTTATCCCGGCGGACATCCTAATTTTTCCCCTCCATCCCTTGTTGGGAAATGGGAGGTTTTGTTTATAGGAGTTTTTGTTTATAAGAGTTCTTCTATTGAGAGTGTTTTTTTAAACTTCTTATATTCTGTGATCTGTCCTTTTCCTCTGTATCTACTGCGTTGCATCAATGAAATTTCCCCATGTGTGGACAATAAAGGATTATCTTATCTTATCTTATCTTATCTTATCTTATCTTATCTTAATATCAATTCTTTAATTAAACTATAAAGGAAATATTATACATATACAATATTTTTGAAGTATTGATACTCTGAAACACTGAAATTACCGGTAGTATCAATAAGTGTCTGAGTATTGATTCTTTTACCTTTTATCCTAAAGTTTTGATCACTCACGCAACCTACGTATAACCCCATTGGTGTCCTTTTAAACTCGTTCCCTCAGCTGTTTTTATGTAAAGATACCAGCAAAGTGGCAGACAGACACTTGCATTGTACAAATAGTTTACACCGAGCTGCTTCACCCCTGGAGTCTGGGGGGCAGCCGAAGTCACATCGCACCACCGCAAGGGTCGTCGACATTTCTTCTTCTTCTCCCAGCGATAGATATGTGTGAAACATTTACTGTTCAGCTGTTAACCACTGTAACCCATGACTTGCGCTTGTTGGCTTTAGCTAATCGATCTGAACGTCGTTGCGAGATTTATCCGAGGCGAAGCTCAGACTTAGAGATGGCAAGATGATTCCCAGACCATGTGCACAACGGAGTTCAACAGTGGCCACCCACCATGAGGTTCTGGAAGTAAATGATCTATCTTCTCTAAAAAAAATCAGTTTCTGAAACGTTAGAAACCAGTAAGTCATTTAAACATTTATCTTGATTGTATGTCTATGGGGGGAAATTAATTGGAAATGTACTTCTGCTACTACGGCGGGCTTTGAGGGACTGTTGAGCTCCATGAACACTGCCTGATCTGAAGAGAAAAGAAATTAAAGAATACAAAGTTTGAGGGATAAAACTATTGCTAGCTTGATGCTTGGGTAAGATGTGATAATGTGACAATACTCAGTTGATTTATTCTCACTGACAGAGATGGCAGGGTGTTATGCAAGAAGCTTTAATCCAACCAAAACAACCATTTTAACCACCACATTAACAGTTTTACCCAACAGTACAAAAGACCAAGGTCCAATCCCTGAAACATCTTGGGCCTTTCTGTTGTTTGCTTTTTTTTTAACCTGTCTGGGTGAGTTTCCTCTTGGTTTTCCAGTTTGCATTAATCTACAAGTTGTCCCAATTAGGCTAATCTTCCAGCAAGGTGCTCCTGACCAAGAGCTTGCATAGTCCACGCTCTTGGGAAGGGGTTTCAGTCTTCTCAAATCTTCAAAGCAAAAATATGTGTATATTTTTTTAAAATAAGCAATGGAGGGTCAGCATGAATGGGGTCCTGTGCTGGACTGAACAACTCTGTTAGGGCACTTTTTTCGTCCCGCGCACACTGGGCCGACTGTGAGGAGCGCTGGGTCGGAAGCAGGAAGTGGTCGTGTAAGGCGATCTGCACATGTAGCACAGAGCCCCTTTTCAAGAGCCCGGACTAGACCCCCGGGTTCCCTTTGGGTGCATGCGGCGACACATCAGGTGGGAGCAGCAGTAGGTCACAGGCCACGCCCAGCCGGGACCGGAGAGCACAGACAGATGGGAGGAAGCGAGGGAGGAGAGGAAGTGTAAAGGATGCTGTATAGGAATGTGGGGAATATAATGGGTCTATGATACACGGTCACTGTGGGGCTTTGTACATGTGACAGGTTTAGATAAGTCATGCACAAGGCCCAGGTCTGAGAAAGATACGCTGCCGTCCCCTGTTCATTTTTACGAGGGTGAATTTGTGCCTTTTTGAATAGCAGGACATTTGTTAGAAATATGTTATGGTTATTTAGTAAGTGTTTTTCTAATTATGACGTTGTTTGGCGAGCTAGTCCCTGTGGTAAATAATTATCATCGTTTTTCATCAGTCAAGTTGCAGTTTGTGAAGACATTTTGACTACAGGACCTCTGTGATGTCATCATAAAGCGCCATTCCATCAAAAATGCAGAGAAATGTGCTCACAATTTACAGCTTTCAAGAAAGTTTAAATAATCATTTAAACAAATAAATGCCAGGTGTAATTATTTCTCAAATCATATCTATTGTATGATTTAACTGCATTTTGTTTACAGTCTGGTTGCTAGGTAACAGTTGTGGAATTACCTCAATTTCTGTCGTGATCACATGCAATGGTATTTATGTATTTATTTATTTGTCTATGGGAGTTTTTGCTTTTTAGGAGATCTTCTACTGAAAGTGTTTTTCAAACTTCCTATAAGTGATCTGTTCTGTTCTTCTGTATCTACCTCTGTATCTACCTGCGTTGCACCAATGAAATTTCCCCATGTGGGACAATAAAGGATTATCTTATCTTATCTTATGTTTGCTGGACATGTCAAACCAGGAAGTGACATTATAAAAGTCACCAAAATGGCCAAATTGGAGAAAAACAGGCAATATGTTTGGTAAAATCTTTAATTAAAATCATATTTCCTTTGTTTTTCTTAAAGCAATAGTCCTACAGCCTTTAACAACAGAAACAGGTCCATTGACTTACTGTTCAATCTGCAGACATAGTGAAATCTAATTGTAGCAAGCAGCAGATTTTCATAATTGACTTGTTTTTATTCTATAAACAAGAATTTTGATAAAGCTAACAATGAAGGTGTCATGTGTATTACAAGCTCATAAAAGTCAGAAAATGTTGTGGCCCGTACTTTCCCCCGTCACTGAACAAAAGTCACAGGGCAAAGTGCGGAGGAAACTATTTGTTTATCGGGCTCCAAACGTACCTGGAGCAGAATTTGGTTTCAAACACACTGAGCGCACTATTGATACGAACAGTTGGTCCTAAAATTTCCCTTTATAATCCGCTTGTGACATTTGCTAATAGCTCTCAGGCTTTTATGTTGTTTTCTATCCAGCCTCTGATATGACGCAACTCGATTGTTTGTCATCTGCCAAAAAAATGATGAATTATTCATAATTTGTATGGGGGCTGAAGCTAATCCCCCTCGATTGGAAAAGTACTGTGGTCTGTATAATTTGGGCAATTTTCCTTCGGAACACTTACTTTCTTCTTACAAACACTGTAATGGTTCACCTCTGAGCCTTACACTTATGTCACACACAATTATTTATCTTTCTGTAATCACGCCTTTTACTCCGGGGGTAAACATGCTGGAAATGTATAGCATCGCCTTAATTATGGATTCACTAATTGTGTCTCACTTTAACGAACATGTGCTCATTGTTTAGAGTAATGAGCATGTGCGTATCCATGGTGACAGCATACACAATAACGGTGGAGGAGGAACTGCGTTAGACTACATGTGACTACAAAGTTTATCACCGTTTTCATCGCTTCTGTCTGCTGTCTGCTAAACTGTAGTCACGCTTAGAGGTGCAGCGAGTGCAATGGGAAAATGAGAGAATATATAAGGCTTTCTGAGGCTTTCTTTTACCGTGATGTTCATTTTATTTAGTTTTTGATTGGTCTATATTCTAACTAGGGCTGCAACTAACGAAATCAGTATAAGTCGCACCTTTTTTCATAGTTTTGGGTGCGACTTATACTTGTATTTATACTTATTATACGACTTATGTGTAATATTATTTGTTATTTTCACACTTGCAACCGCATTTCATACTCCAGTGCAACTTATGTTTTTTCTTTTCTATTATGCAATTTTTGGCTGGTGCGACTTATACTCCGGAAAATAAAGTATTTTAGTAGTCAGCTAGTCAAAGGATTATTTCTATTATACGTTCTGACTTTTAAAATCACATTATGCTAAATCAACTTTTGTCCAGAGGTTCAAATTCCTGTTTTCACCTACTCCCTATCCACACCTCCATTTGACATGTTCTGCTGCTGCTACAGTGAAATGTCATGATGAAAAGTGACATTTCATTCATCTTCATAGCTGCACTTCTGGACCAGTTTCTATTACTAAGCTGTTTTAGATCAATATTGCTGTTTACAACGAACAACATTTTAAGTTATGTTTTATTTCAATACTAAGCTACTTAACAGTAATTTTGTTTTGACATTTAGCTGTCTTTGTTTTAAAAGTTGTATGTGTTTTAGAGTTTGTATGTAAAAATATGAATATTTAGTTATTTAGTTTAGTTTATTTCATTTTATTTTATTTACAGTTGACCAGTCACAGTTGAGACTGCCATCCCTAAATCCTACTTCACTTGGTAGTTAAAGTATATAAATAATAGTAATGGGCCTGTCTCTAAAAAAGCTGCTTTAGTTTAAAGACTTTGGTAAAACTATGCTGTGCTGTTGCTCTCTTCTTCCCCCGTGCTCTTCTGCCTCACCTCGAGGCCTTAACTCCCCGCTGACATCATTTTTGTAGGTGAGGTGTAGAGGTGGGTGACTGCCCGGAGCACCCTGCCCCCCCCCACCACTTTCCCAACTGAGGTATTTATAGATAGTTCGCAGCTGCAAATAAAAATAGGACCCGCTCACAAAGGCTGTCTACTGACCAAGCACTTAGCTGAAATGGTTTAAACACCAACAGGAATGCCAGGAACTTTGGTTGGCCCACGATGCACCTCTAATGCTGCTTTAATTGTAATATAAATATACCAGAATGAAGATAGATTAAATGCATACCTCATTTTAGTAAAAATAATGTCATTGTTGGCGTGTTGTTTGGCTATAACGGGAATATGCTGCTAATGCTCATACTTTTGTCCGGTTTTGGAGATGGCTTTGCTTTGATGCCCTGATTTCTGACCTGATTTCTTTAAAAACAGGCTGGTTGCACGGTGAATCAGTTTTAAATGCGGCTAAAACAGTAGCTTCTGACTTCAGAGTTTAGATGCATCATCGCAGTGTGTAGTAGGCAGTTTAACCGCTCAAAGGAGCTGAATGAACCCGGTGAATGTGTGTCAACTTAAAACAAAACAACAATAAGAAACACGATGGCGCACTACCACCTGATGATGTCACAAGGTGGAACAGGGTGTCATTAGCTCTGGAGAAGGTATTATTATTTGTCAAAGTCTAAGGAATAAGTCTGAAGAATAAAGTAGGTGGCGGTAATGTAAAACTTGGATACAAACCGTCATAAAACACCAAAGAAGAAGAAGAAGAAGAAGGATGGTGATCTAAATATGCAGAATTACTCCAACATGAATCAATGTAACAATAGACAACTTGTGGTGATTTTTAACATGACTTAAACAACCCCCAAGTCCATTTAGAATAAAAAAAAGACCTCTAAATCCAGCTCCTATCCAAGATCTTTAACTACTGTCACTCTCTGCTCCTGACCGGGTCGTCCCAGTGACTTTGAAGAGTTTGGGCCAAATTCAGAAGACAAACTGTTGTTCCTCCACCATAAAGCGAACAAAGAACCACACTGTTTCAAAATCAGGCCGCTGTGCACTGTCTGCATCTAATAAGCGTTGTTAAGATTGACTGTGCACTGGCAATCCACCCGCGCTTCAGAAAAAGAGTTTGTGAGAGCTAGGACTAGTTAAATACGCGTACTTTTCACAATTTCCTCGACCCTGTACCTCTAGTCTCAGGCACAATAGTCTTCTTCACACTGGGAGCGTCGAGACAGACAGACTCGCCAGTGTTATTGTCGTGGAGCTAAACAGTGCTCATGTGTGCCTGCGTGCCACCGCAGCCTGCTCCTTTTTGCCCAACTGTATATTTTTAAAGTGTGGCTCACGTATCCCCCTCAGCCCGCTTCTAGGAAAGGCTGAGTCGTAATTAGGTCATTTGGACATTTCCTCTGACTATTCAAAGGGAAGCTAGCTTGAAGGTTGAAGTCGGAAAATGCAGTCATTCAGTCTGCGGATTGGAATTCCCTTTTTTTGTCTCGTATTTTGGCGAAAGTCATCCTGAACCTGCGAGATTGAGAACTACTTTTTTTTTCAAAACTGTTTCCAGATGATTACACCTTGGAATATTTGGTTTGAACCCCCGGGAAGACCTAAGTTACTTCATGTTCAAAAGGGGCATCTCGAGTTTTGTTATTGTAGCTACTGCCGTCCATCATCTGCTCATTCTGCTGCTGTTGACCCCCCCCCCCCCCCCCCCCAGCCCCATACCAACTTCCTGTGATGATGTAATGGAAAAATTCGCAGCTGGTACTGGCTTACATGTGTTTTGGTGATTTGGAGAAGGATTCGACGCAAAGCAGGAGTGAGTTAGACCATGTGGCACTGGGGCGGTTGAGGACAGAGGTGGTTGTTTACATCTGATGGCCTATTCTTTTCTCTGTATATACTTAGGTTTTGAAGTTGTCTATTACTCAGTGGTAAAGGGGCGTGTGAATGCGTCACATCCTGGTTCAGACTTTACTCTGTCATAACTTATTTAATGCTTTGATATAGTTTCGCTTTTTTTTTTCATGTAGCGTTGTGCAGTTGACCAAAATGTAACGTAATTGTGAGCAAATTTTTTCAAAAGCAAGTTGTTTTGTTCAGCGTTCAGGCTTGCATATCTCTTAAGCCTGAACACAGTTGTATTAAAGGGCCACAGTGAAAAACAGATGAAACAATGTTTGTAGGAAATTTGCAAATGTCCCCTGTCCTTAGCACCTCCTTCTCGGCAAGGAAAAACTACAAAACCCTTTGGTAAAAAGTAGAAACCACAGTGAAGGAGAGATCCTACTCCCACAGACGGACAGGCAGACGCGCTTTCATTTGCAGATAGACTGTGGAGCCAGAACCACTCAGGAGGAGAGAGGGAGGTTCATCTAGCGAGACAGTTCATCCAGGCAGAAGAGGAGCCGTTTATCTAGAGTAGAGAGCGTTCCTTCAGGCAGAAGAAAAGCCGTTCATCTAGAGTAGAGAGTGTTCATCCTGGCAGATGAGGAGCCGTTCATCTAGAGTAGAGAGCGTTCCTTCAGGCAGAAGAAAAGCCGTTCATCTAGAGTAGAGAGTGTTCATCCTGGCAGATGAGGAGCCGTTCATCTAGAGTAGAGAGCGTTCCTTCAGGGTGAAGAAAAGCCGTTCATCTAGAGTAGAGAGTGTTCATCCTGGCAGATGAGGAGCCGTTCATCTAGAGTAGAGAGCGTTCCTTCAGGCAGAAGAAGAGCCGTTAATCTAGAGTAGAGAGCGTTCCTTCAGGCAGAAGAGGAGCCGTTCATCTAGAGTAGAGAGCGTTCCTTCAGGCAGAAGAAGAGCCGTTCATCTAGAGTAGAGAGCGTTCCTTTAGGCAGAAGAAGAGCTGTTCATCTAGAGTAGAGAGCGTTCCTTTAGGCAGAAGAAGAGCCGTTCATCTAGAGTAGAGAGCGTTCCTTCAGGCAGAAGAGGAGCCGTTCATCTAGAGTAGAGAGCGTTCCTTTAGGCAGAAGAAGAGCCGTTCATCTAGAGTAGAGAGTGTTCATCCTGGCAGATGAGGAGCCGTTCATCTAGAGTAGAGAGCGTTCCTTTAGGCAGAAGAAGAGCCGTTCATCTAGAGTAGAGAGTGTTCATCCTGGCAGATGAGGAGCCGTTCATCTAGAGTAGAGAGTGTTCATCCTGGCAGATGAGGAGCCGTTCATCTAGAGTAGAGAGCGTTCCTTCAGGCAGAAGAAGAGCCGTTCATCTAGAGTAGAGAGCGTTCCTTCAGGCAAAAGAAGAGCCGTTCATCTAGAGTAGAGAGCGTTCCTTCAGGAAGAAGAAGAGCCGTTCATCTAGAGTAGAGAGCGTTCCTTCAGGCAGAAGAAGAGCCGTTCATCTAGAGTAGAGAGCGTTCCTTCAGGCAGAAGAAGAGCCGTTCATCTAGAGTAGAGAGCGTTCCTTCAGGCAGAAGAAGAGCCGTTCATCTAGAGTAGAGAGCGTTCCTTCAGGCAGAAGAAGAGCCGTTCATCTAGAGTAGAGAGCGTTCCTTCAGGCAGAAGAAGAGCCGTTCATCTAGAGTAGAGAGCGTTCCTTCAGGCAGAAGAAGAGCCGTTCATCTAGAGTAGAGAGCGTTCCTTCAGGCAGAAGAAGAGCCGTTCATCTAGAGTAGAGAGTGTTCATCCTGGCAGATGAGGAGCCGTTCATCTAGAGTAGAGAGTGTTCATCCTGGCAGATGAGGAGCCGTTCATCTAGAGTAGAGAGCGTTCCTTCAGGCAGAAGAGGAGCTGTTCATCTAGAGTAGAGAGCGTTCCTTCAGGCAGAAGAGGAGCTGTTCATCTAGAGTAGAGAGCGTTCCTTCAGGCAGAAGAGGAGCTGTTCATCTAGAGTAGAGAGCGTTCCTTCAGGCAGAAGAGGAGCTGTTCATCTAGAGTAGAGAGCGTTCCTTCAGGCAGAAGAGGAGCTGTTCATCTAGAGTAGAGAGCGTTCCTTCAGGCAGAAGAAGAGCTGTTCATCTAGAGTAGAGAGCGTTCCTTTAGGCAGAAGAAGAGCCGTTCATCTAGAGTAGAGAGCGTTCCTTCAGGCAGAAGAGGAGCCGTTCATCTAGAGTAGAGAGCGTTCCTTTAGGCAGAAGAAGAGCCGTTCATCTAGAGTAGAGAGTGTTCATCCTGGCAGATGAGGAGCCGTTCATCTAGAGTAGAGAGCGTTCCTTTAGGCAGAAGAAGAGCCGTTCATCTAGAGTAGAGAGTGTTCATCCTGGCAGATGAGGAGCCGTTCATCTAGAGTAGAGAGTGTTCATCCTGGCAGATGAGGAGCCGTTCATCTAGAGTAGAGAGCGTTCCTTCAGGCAGAAGAAGAGCCGTTCATCTAGAGTAGAGAGCGTTCCTTCAGGCAAAAGAAGAGCCGTTCATCTAGAGTAGAGAGCGTTCCTTCAGGAAGAAGAAGAGCCGTTCATCTAGAGTAGAGAGCGTTCCTTCAGGCAGAAGAAGAGCCGTTCATCTAGAGTAGAGAGCGTTCCTTCAGGCAGAAGAAGAGCCGTTCATCTAGAGTAGAGAGCGTTCCTTCAGGCAGAAGAAGAGCCGTTCATCTAGAGTAGAGAGCGTTCCTTCAGGCAGAAGAAGAGCCGTTCATCTAGAGTAGAGAGCGTTCCTTCAGGCAGAAGAAGAGCCGTTCATCTAGAGTAGAGAGCGTTCCTTCAGGCAGAAGAAGAGCCGTTCATCTAGAGTAGAGAGTGTTCATCCTGGCAGATGAGGAGCCGTTCATCTAGAGTAGAGAGTGTTCATCCTGGCAGATGAGGAGCCGTTCATCTAGAGTAGAGAGCGTTCCTTCAGGCAGAAGAGGAGCTGTTCATCTAGAGTAGAGAGCGTTCCTTCAGGCAAAAGAAGAGCCGTTCATCTAGAGTAGAGAGCGTTCCTTCAGGAAGAAGAAGAGCCGTTCATCTAGAGTAGAGAGCGTTCCTTCAGGCAGAAGAAGAGACGTTCATCTAGAGTAGAGAGCGTTCCTTCAGGCAGAAGAAGAGCCGTTCATCTAGAGTAGAGAGCGTTCCTTCAGGCAGAAGAAGAGCCGTTCATCTAGAGTAGAGAGCGTTCCTTCAGGCAGAAGAAGAGCCGTTCATCTAGAGTAGAGAGCGTTCCTTCAGGCAGAAGAAGAGCCGTTCATCTAGAGTAGAGAGCGTTCCTTCAGGCAGAAGAAGAGCCGTTCATCTAGAGTAGAGAGCGTTCCTTCAGGCAGAAGAGGAGCTGTTCATCTAGAGTAGAGAGCGTTCCTTCAGGCAGAAGAGGAGCCGTTCATCTAGAGTAGAGAGCGTTCCTTCAGGCAGAAGAGGAGCTGTTCATCTAGAGTAGAGAGCGTTCCTTCAGGCAGAAGAGGAGCTTTTCATCTAGAGTAGAGAGCGTTCCTTCAGGCAGAAGAGGAGCTGTTCATCTAGAGTAGAGAGCGTTCCTTCAGGCAGAAGAGGAGCTGTTCATCTAGAGTAGAGAGCGTTCCTTCAGGCAGAAGAAGAGCTGTTCATCTAGAGTAGAGAGGGTCCGGATCTACAGGTCAGCATCGGCACAAACACACACATGCAGTTCATCCAGGCAGTGTGTGTTTGTGTGTTTTTTTGTGTGTTTGTGTGTTAAATGGCTGTGGATAAATGACGACGCATTAATTTGTTGCATGAATCTTAATAATCCAACTTGTCCATGGTCATATCCCTTATTATCTCATGCCATAATTAAACATTAAACCCTAAATTAAAGTCAATCAATACAGGGAAAGAAAAAGAACATGATTGGGGGGCATCTATTGAAATTAAAAATGTAAAGCACTTAGATAGATTAGAGCAATTTATATCAGATAAAGGTGTCTTGAGTAAATGTTTTACCAAACTATCATTCCTATTTGACCACATTGGAGACATCTGAAGAGGCAGTGAACTAAGGTAGCCCAAGAGAGACATGCTTCTAGACTCATTTAAAAAAGCCTAAAGGCAAGTTTGTGTCTGCTCAAAGGAACACAAGTCTTTTCCTCCAATAGTGAAAGTCGTCAGGGGTCAAAGGTCAGTGTGGGGTCAAGTCCTTCAGGACAGTTGTAGAAAGCAGAAGAGGAAGTAACAAAGCCGAGATTGCTTTTGCACCGGGCTCAACTTATCAATGTATTATAGGTGCTAGGTTATTATTATCATTTACTGATTCCAGTTGAATGTTGATCTATAAAACAACACATTGTTATCCCTGATCCCCAACCCTCATCTGAGTGTCTCTCTGATTTGCCTGTATGAACCAAGAGGCAGGTTCATTCAGAATTTCTTGCTTTTGTGTATCTGCCGACAGAACGTATTTGATGAACATGAGCTTGTTTCATTTCCATTCAGATGCGGTTCATTTAATGAGCACACTTTGTCCAGACCTGAGGAAAGCCCCGCTCGCGCTCACGTGTTGGAACTTGGCTGTGTCAGAAGTCTGCTGGAGATGTATATGTGAGAGGACAGCTCCTCCAGGTCCTACAACCAAGTGTTTTATTAGAGGTCAAAGGTGAAGTCCTGGCCTGCAGCTAAACGCACTGCACAAGCTTACTTTCCATTTCCAAACACCTCAGGATAGATGTCTGCCACGCCCAAACCACAGCTCCTGTCATTCAAAGACCTGCAAGACTCAGATGCCCAGGACTAAACCTGATACAAGTTGTACTGTACTCGTGCCACTTATTTATATCAAATGCCACAGATGTTAGTGAGCTTGCATTCAGCTCTTTCAGTGGAATATAGAATTTCCAGGCTGCTTAAAACATTAGCCTTTTACTGAGAGCTGTCTGCTAAAGTAATCAGTGAACTTTTGTGCCGTCAGAAGGAAGCATGTCTGATGGGGAGTAAACGCTTGTGCCTAATAACATTAGAGTAAGTAGAAGCCAGAGGAGCCCTGATGAGAAGTATGTGGGATTAGTGACATAAGCAGAAAGCACAGAGCGGCCTGCCCATACACGCTGCTCTTACTGTAATGAGGACCATTGAAAGATGGCTGTGAGGTGAGGGTCAGCAGTGAGAGGCTGGGCCCCTGGTGTTCAGACTTGTTTAGCCCCAGCTTTGGACTCACACTCAGGTATGCGCATCTGTACATGGCAATGGACCAGAGCATGCAATTCCTCCTATTTCCCAGTGTTCACACAGTTCACACAACAGCGTGGATCAATGTCCCTGCATGAGACAATTATCTGTGTGATCCGGAGAGCTTCTGTGGATGGTTAGGGCTTGTGTTTAAGGATGATGTTGTTTTTGCTGCTTGAACTCTCCTGTGCGATTTGAAGCACCGTTGAATGAGAGATTTATGATTTCCTCTCTGCTCTAAGTCCGGACTACTGTGGTTCTTCTGTGCCATTTGTTTATTTGTGTTTTGGATTCAGTCGCCATAACCACGTTCTTCAGTGAGCATCTCCACAGGGCAGACGGCCGACTCTCACCTGACAAACAGTCAAGTGTTGAGTTACGGCAGAATAATACTGCAGGTACAGCAGCACACTGGACTGACAGAATGGATTCTAATCTGCTTCCATCTCAAAGTCTCTCCTCAGTTAAATAAAGCTTTTGGTGCTTCTGTGGAGCAACTAAATACTTTGGCCTTTCAGCAGAAGGGACATGCAAATATTTATATGCTGAGGGAGGAATGTGAGAGAATTAAAACCTCGATTGGGATTTAGTTCATTTACAGTAGGTTCATTAGGGTTATCATGGTTATGAGTCAGGAGATTCGCTCTACTCTGGCTCGGCACCAACTTCCTGTTTGCCTTAACAACTGCTACAGGAGCTTAATAAGGAGCTTTTCAGTCCCGCCACACAGGTAAAACGTACAATTAAAGAAACCAGGTCAAAAAGAGGAACAAATACGCTTTAAATGCTCTAAAACAAAGATTCCATCATGTTTGTGGAATGCTGTGGTGAGCAATATGGAAACTGACTGTGTCCAGGACCATGTGGTTAGAAAAAAATAAATAGGAGAAGAAAAAACTGTCTGAGAAGAGGAAAAAGTTGTGGGGGTTGGTTTTGCCTCACACAGGCGCACGCAGGGAGACAGGCAAACGTCCCTCCACGCTCCCCACAGCTCTCCACAGCGCTCCCCACAGCGCTCCCCACAGTGCAGCCGGCTAACCACACCGAGGCATGAAGGCTGCAGCACAACAGGACCCACAGACTCTTCTGCTGCTGCTTCTCAAACTCTGGTGCAGGCACAAATGGTTTGGACCTAGTTTAGTCCTGGTGAACCCTAAACCTGGGTAAGATAGGCATTCGCTCTTGTATAGCCATTATTAAAATCCCAATATATGCCAGTTTAACATTGGTAACATTGAATTCCCATAGAGTCATTTTTACTAGATTTTGATCGTCTTTGTAGGTAGTAGAAAAAGCTTCAGTTGTAGTCATCTGGACTCAGTTTGAGGTAGGTATATTATTTTAGGGTGACTTATTTATATTGTTTTAAATCAAACTCACTTAACAGAGAATCTTGAATCTATATCAAAAATATAAAATACTTCAATTCAAATCGCAAAACACAAGCTAGTTCTAGTCGAAATCGAGTCAAAATTACTCAAAAATGAAAATCCATTGTTGAAGCCACTACTTTCACTTATATTACTATCCTTATATCCTTCACTGCACAAAACGTCATCCTAAACACCCCAAAAGCTGTGATATGACACCTACTGAGCTGCATCTGTCCACATGTAAACAGAGAAACAGCACAGACCTTGGACTTCACTGGCCGTTTCCAAAAATACAGAGGAGTAAATGCTGGCTGACCAAAACTTGGCGAGATGCCCCAGAGTGCAGGGCTCCGGTCCAGTCTGCCTCGCTGCAGCCGAGGTGTGAGCTGAGCCGCCATGACAGTCCATTATTCTGCCACTGCGGCCTGATTACACCCACAGCCGTCTGCACACACATCCTAATGATGCATCTCATGTGAACGGAGGTAGACGACTGACTGTGACATCCACCCACAACCTGAAACCTTGTACTGACATATTCTCTTTTCACTTGTTTGTTTGTTGTTTGTTTCACTTTGAGGAGTTTTAGGTTGTGTATGGATTTTTTTCTGGTGGTGGAAAGTCACCTGCATGATTCCATGGAAACAGGGAGAAGAAAAAGATTCTTGAGAACATTCTCCATGCAGAAAGATGTGTTTTATGTCATATTGTTTTAATAATCACCATATAGGGCTGCACGAACAAGGAAAAAGTAATAATCACGACTATTTAAATCGTAATTGAAATCACGGTTATTCAAACAATGATTTGCTTAGAGAGAAGGTGGGACATCAGCCTGGCTACATGAAGAAAACAACAATTAAATGAAAGTAGTTTGACGTATCTCTACTCTGTAAGTCTCTACGTATGTGTGCAGTTGATGAGCGTTTAACTACAGAAACAATAACACAGTAAAATTATAGTCAGCAGTATTTATTTTTTTAAGTTACTGCTTTAGTGGCGAGCTGTCAAGAGCAGTGACACCCCCACACAGGAACCTTTCCGCAGATCTGATTTACAAAGGTATATGGTCAGGAGGTGAATGTTTTTGGAATGCAGACCCAAAGGGAACCCACCCAGACTTAAGGATGCGTTCACACTTGACCTGGTTTAGTTTTGGTCTGGTACTGGTTTAGTTCCTGGTTTAGTTCCTGGTTTAGTTCCTTTGTTTAGTTTTGGTCTAGTACTGGTTTAGTTCCTGGTTTAGTTCCTGGTTTAGTTCCTTTGTTTAGTTTTGGTCTAGTACTGGTTTAGTTTCTAGTTTAGTTTCTGGTTTAGTTCCTGGTTTAGTTTTTGGTTTAGTTCCTGGTTTAGTTTTTGGTTTAGTTCCTGGTTTAGTTCCTTTGTTTAGTTTTGGTCTAGTACTGGTTTAGTTCCTGGTTTAGTTTCTGGTTTAGTTCCTGGTTTAGTTTTTGGTTTAGTTCCTGGTTTAGTTCCTTTGTTTAGTTTTGGTCTAGTACTGGTTTAGTTTCTGGTTTAGTTTCTGGTTTAGTTCCTGGTTTAGTTTTTGGTTTAGTTCCTGGTTTAGTTCCTTTGTTTAGTTTTGGTCTAGTACTGGTTTAGTTTCTGGTTTAGTTTCTGGTTTAGTTTTGGTCTAATACTGGTTTAGTTCTTGGTTTAGTTCCTGGTTTAGTTCCTGGTTTAGTTTTTGGTTTAGTTCCTGGTTTAGTTTTGGTCTAGTACTGGTTTAGCTCCTGGTTTAGTTTTGGTATAGTACTGGTTTAGTTCCTGGTTTAGTTCCTGGTTTAGTTCCTGGTTTAGTTTTTGTCTAGTACTGGTTTAGTTCCTGGTTCAGTTCCTGGTTTAGTTTTTGGTTTAGTTCCTGGTTTAGTTCCTGGTTTAGTTTTTGTCTAGTACTGGTTTAGTTCCTGGTTTAGTTCCTGGTTTAGTTTTGGTTTAGTTCCTGGTTCAGTTTTGGTCTAGTACTGGTTTAGTTCCTGGTTTAGTTTTTGGTTTAGTTCCTGGTTTAGTTTTGGTCTAGTACTGGTTTAGTGCCTGGTTTAGTTCTTTGTCTAGTTCCTGGTTTAGTCCCAATCATGACATCCAACCCATCCTATACAGAAATCCAATTGAACAGTGCTAACCACCTTGATGCCTTAAAAAACATATGTGATATTTATTGTTTTGTTCTTTTTCTTTCCATGTAGAGACTGGAACATAAACTGGAAAACTGGAACATAACATTGAACATTTAGTCCAACTCATCTCATAAATTTACTCAACTCAACTCAATGTTCACAATGTAATCACTGCGGAAAAAAAAGGAATTCCAGAACCTTTTTTTATCCTCAGCCAACTTGTTTAGCAAATGTGTCCGTCCTCCAGGAAAGGCTTACTCTGCAATATTCTATCACTCACTTTGAACCACCTCATCGCACAGACACACAGGGTCCGACTGACCACCCCTGCTCCTGTCAAAGCCTCCTCTCCTACACACTCCATCTGATCATAGCTCATCCTCCTCCCCAAAAAAACCCGCAGCGTAGAACCATTTCAGTGCCGAAACATCTGGAAAACTCCTAATATCTGTTAATGCCATGTTATTGCTATCCATATTTATAAAGAGGGCTATTGTCTTGAAGTCATCTACCGGCCCCAGGGGAGTTGTCAGAATCATGTCACGTTACAATCTTGCCCTCACCTGTTAAGTAACTTTGTTTTGGTCGTTTATCTTTGAGTATTGTCCAATAGAAAGAGTTGTAGAGCCTGGTATGGTTTAGAGTTAACTGACTTTGAATGATATGCAGGCTTATGAGGGGGCTTTGGCCATCTCGGAAAATTTGAAACTGCAAAAGCAATTATGGGCTTTAAGGAATGATTCGACAGAGATTTTCGCAATGCAACCAGTTATTTTAACTGAAGCCAGCGCCACATCTATCAATATGAGAAGACCATGGAAAGAGCCTTCCGGAAATTGAGTTTTTAGTCATGAAACCTTTTACCAACAGTGTATAGCTGCTGTATGTAATAAATCACACACAATGTCTACCATTTGCTCTGAGATGCGTTCACAACATTTTCCGAATAAGTTCTACTAGTTTTTGCACATCATAATGGTGTTTTGAAGTGAGAAAACTTCTGACTACACTCTCTAGGCTCATGTGTAAGTGACAAAGACATTTCTTATGGCATAGTCTTTGGAAACATACGTTATTAACTTTGTTTTGTCTGCATCAATACATTTTCTATTAAAAGTTAAATTGTATACTGACAAATACATGTCTTGTATAGTCAAGTTTGATTATATTTTTATTTTTCTAAGATATGATTCATCGTTAATTCAATTGCGAAGTGACCATGCAATCAAAATAATCATTTGACTACTTTTCACTTCTTTAAAACCGATAATATTTTAAAACTGCAGTACTGTTTTTTGCCCTTTCCCCACCTCTGCATGTTCCTATACAGTAAAGTGCATGCACAGATATGCACCTTGGCCACAATCGTCCTGTTCTTCTCGACTCAGCACTCTGAGTGGAGCCGCTGTGGTGAAGCCGTGTGGGGCGCCACAGCCCCAAAGCTCACTGACTCCCCTCACACACACACAGCCTTAATTGACTTGTAAAATCTCTCTAAAACACACTTTATGGAACAAATTTGAGACCAGTATATACAGGATTTGATAAGTTGTGCCCAACTTGCAATTCTACCACCACTGAAATTCTTTTAAGCTCAATCCAAGTTTGCAAGATAAAACTGGAAAGTACCACCAAGCACCAAAATACTGCGAAACTGGAGCCCACAGGCGAGAAGCGTGTGAACTAATCTTCAGTCACTCTCAGGAGTCAAATGAATATTTTACAAAGATTTACAAGTTTACAAAAACAGTAAACAGAAAACCTTTTCAAATGGATTCAATAATTTGTGAAGAATAAATGAAACAAGGAACAGATATAGTTACTTTGACTTTTTCCTAAATATTGTATTTGTTGATCACTTTAATGTAATAGCCTGAAGCAGGCGCTGGCTCTCTGTCGCTGCTCTGGATGGATCTTCCCTACAGATTTGTTGCAGTTGTTATAGCATTAGTATTCATGTAGGTGTGTTTTCATGCAGAGTCAGACACTTTCTTGATCCCCACAGGGGAAATATTTCATAATTTGTTCTTGGCTAAAATTTCTGATTATACTAACACATGTTTTGTTGGTATCAGTTTGCTACACAGTGGTTTTATTTCAGGACTACACAGCTGTGTGGAGTTTGCATGTTCCTCCTGTGTCTGGGTGGGTGTCACCTGTCACTCAATCAAGATGGACAGGAAGCCCTCCAGATGATCACATCAGAATGTGTAGAAATGACATTGAGAGCAGTACAGTCGCCTTCATTAAACGGTCAGCAAGTCTCAAGATATGACTGTATCTTAATCAGGAATAGCTGACTGTAGCGCTTTAGAATGTGTCCAATTGAAAAACACTCCTGAATATATTTGTTAGAATGATTGACAGTCCAGTCTTTGTAAATTGTGGAACTGCGCTGCTGCGCTTCTGTATAGGCCTGTGATCTTCATACTACTGCTTTTGTTTGCCAAATCCACCCTGCGCCCCACGCCTCGTCCCAAATACACTTGCTGCAATGATGTATGAGTGGGACTGTTTACTGAGCCGCACTAGATCAAGCCATGCCCAGTGAGGAGAGCCCATCTGACAGCCGGGGGTGGAGGAGGCGTGGGGGGTGAGAGCAGACGTGGCGCTGAAGGGGGCATGTGATTTTTCACAACCAGGCCTCGCTGTGCGCATCTCTGGGACCCAGACCAAATGGACTCAGACCAAAGGCAAAGTGCATGGTATATTTATGTCAAACTTGTGACAGGAAATATGATTTTTTTTATGGTAGTTTCAATCATTTGCACCTTGAACAACTTGTCAAGAACAATGGGCGATCTATTATCCTATACTGCATGTTTTTATTATTTCATTTCATTCACATAGTTGATTAATACTACTCCATTCATAATAAAGCAATCTATTTATAAATCAGTTATTGCTGCTTCTGATGTTGTGTAATGATTATATAGTGACATTAAACTTGACATCCCTAGAACACATTTAAGGTCAATAAGTATGCCTACTAGTCTTCCAGGCTATTCTAAACCCTTCATGGTTTAAATGGCCTTGATTTATCAGCACTTAATAAATTCAGTGTATGAGCACCTGTCTGGAGAAGGGGGCCCTGGAGGCTACTCACTCCAAAAGTCTGTGTCTATAGTGCCATTATTTACAATGTAAAGCATTCAGCACAGCATGCAGCATAAGATCCATTTTACTGTAGCAACAAGACCGGCTAATGAAGCAGTAGCTTCTGGACTATCCTCATAAACTACACCGTAGTTAGTTAGCATCACATAAAGAGATGAAGAACATTTTGGATATAATAGTTTGAGCATTATAGTTTTTCATTGCTTACCAATGCCCGCTCTCGTCAGCTGTCTTGAGCTAAGCAGGACAGGGCCTGGTTAGTACTTGAATGTAGACCTCTGGAACAACAGGGTTACACCGGGGGGCGGATAGAGGAAAATGTTGTGTTCTTGGGCAAGACACTTTACTTACACTGGCTAGTAGAGCGCTTTTGAGTGCCTTGAAGGTGTAAAAGTAATATACAAATACACTGTAATAATACAAATCTAGATTCTAACCCTAACCCATTTGTACTTCAGTCATATTACTTTGTTCTCTTACTACACTGCATATTCCTTTTACATTACTGCAAAGTAACAATACTCTATACATACAATTAAAAAAAAAAAAAAATGAATTTCAGCAATTTCTAGCCATCATTATCATAATCAAATGCTTCATATCTTCCAAAGGTAAGAAATGCGTGGAGGCTGTTTTTACAATTTGACATAAATATTGAGAAAAAAAGCTTGTCTAGAATGATTCATTTTGCATGCTACATTTTTCACTGTCACGTTTTCAGCCAGCCAACCTGCTGATCTGACTTCCAGGTTGAGACCTTCCTAATGCATACGTTTCCTTGTAAAACTGGCAGGAATTTTGCATTCTGCTGAAGGGCTGCTGAGTGGCTTGGATGCTCTCCAAATCACGTGTTTTTCAGCACAAACCTGAACTCTCCTTTTTGCCAGTAAACCAAAGCAGAAAGCACTGGTTTGGTCTGCATCTCTAGAAGTGGCATTTTGGTGCAAGCAGTGTCTCCATGTCTGGCCTCACAAGACAAAGCAGCAGAGTCTCAGGACCAAAGTAAACTGTCTGGGATGCAAGACAGTTCAATGGTGACTGGCTAATCCTCGATATTCCCCTAAAACGTCCTGAGCACTCACATTAGAACAGTGTAGCATTGTCCCTGCTCACATAAGTAGCCTGTGATTCATTTACTGGCCCTGTGTATTTGACCCATTTGCTGTAGTTTAGTCTGTCCTCTGTGCTTTTAACATTCTAAGCCCACACTTTATTGGGTTGTTTGTAGCATAATAGTGTCCACAATACAGCCACAACCATTGTTTCACTTGCATACGTAACACTGCTTATTTAACAAATGTCGCCTTATTTGAATGTCGGTTGACTCTCCAAGTGGAATATGAGTTTTGGCAGAGTGGAAGATTTCCTGATGATTACACAGGCTCTTTGTGCTGAGGGAGTTTCTCTGGATGATATGGCAAGAGTGCGCTCTGCTGGCAATTAGCAGCAACTGTCATTTCAGTTACATCTGACTCCACTGTGAGAGAGATGCTGCTGCTTTTCTTCCTTTTTCCATTTTTCTTTATAAAAATATATTTTAGTGAGACATTTTATAATATTTGACTTTTTATTCCTTTGTTAATGCTCATGTTGTGTTGTGACCTGTTTTATTAAAACTGTTTTCTGTGTGTGTTCACAGGTCCTTGTTCGGTGCCAGATGAGTCCACAATGGGAGTGAAGAGATGAGCTTGCAGCGAGCAGCCCTGTCCCTGCAGTCCCTACCACTGGAGATGTTATTATTGATGCAGACGACGATGCGCTTGTCTCCCAGACAACCCCTCTGAGGACCAGGCCTTCACCACACGCACTCTGCACCATGGCAGGAGAGAGCCAGCAGAAGCACGCTGTCAAACAACTGGACGCAGAGTCCACACTGCGGGATGAGAGGCCAGCGCTGGAACATCACAAAGACAAAACCACAAAGGAGTTTTCCGAGCACTTTTCAAATAGCAGCACTGAAGCCAGAGCCAGTCAAGGGCTCACGGCTGACAAAGTAGAGAAGGAGCGGGACGTTACTCAGCAACGCGAGGCTGTGATCCGGCCACAGCAAACGGGGAAGATCGACTTCAGCTCACTGCAGCACAGGACCAAGTTTGCCTCTGACAGGAACTGGCCCAGCGGCAAAGCCAGTCCCCAGTCTCCCAGCGGAAAGGGACGCAGCCGAGAGAAGGGCAGGCGCGCTGGAAAGTCTGAGCGCGGCAACCCACAGCAGCTGTACAGACTCAGCATTACACACCCACCACGATCCAACCCTACCATTGGGATCGCCTACCCGCAGCAGAAGGTTTCCCCACCCAAGAAGCTGGAGCCCAGCCGCGGCCCTGTGTCGGGGAGCTTCCGGTTCCACATCCCCAGTTTACCTGAGCGAGAGGCTGAGCTGCAGCAGGACGAGCTCAGCTACAGCCGCTGCTTCCAGGACAGCTCCCAGGGCCCCACCTCCCAAAACTATACCTCACAGCCCCCAGCCCACCAGCAGCCGCCAGCCTCTATGGAAAACAACAGTGGGACAGCTGGCAACCAGCTCCTTTTGACTGACTTTCAGATAAGCGGATCTAATACATGGCAGACTTCAGATAGAACTTTCTCTGGTGCTAACTTTGGACAGAAGTCTACTGCCCTCACAGACAACAATAAATCCAATGGCTTTGTGTCTGGTCCGTTTCAGTATGGATATCATATGCTGGAGGAGTCTGCCTCAGACGCATTTTCCTGTGAACAAAATGCACCTTCCCAAGACTTCACAGACTCTCTGAGCACAGCCCATGTCGCTCATTCTTTTCCCTTTGGCTCTGGACCAGGACAGAATGTTGGCCCGAGCAGCACACAGTTCAATAATGAGCCTCCGTTTGTTCCTGCAGTGGGCTCCTCCATACAGTGCCCCAGTATGAGTGAGGACTCTGCCAGCAGTGACAGCTCCGGTTCCAGTTCTCAGCAATCGGAGCAGGGTAAGACTGGGATGCCCGAGTGCAAAGATGCTGTTGGACAGACAGACGCGTCAGGGAGTAAGAGGAACTGTCACCCTAAAGACAACCAGAGAACACTCCTGAAGGGAAGTGTGCACTATGCAAGAAGCCTTATACAAGGTCCAGGGACTCAAATGCACTTTCCCAACAAAAAATTTAACACAAACCCCACAATCAACAACATGCACAGGGGTTCGGTCAATTTTGACAAAAATATGAATAATAAGATTGTAAGTAGTTTATCACACAGCTGGGAGGGTAACAACAAAACGTATCAATCAAACGATCAAAACACACAGTATAATGACATGAATGACAAGTTTCAGTTCCAGAATCAGCCAGTTCATGACCAAAGATCCAACTCCTCTAAAAACAGCCGGATGCCGTGGCAGCAGATACGGCCAAATACTGCAATGCACAATCAAAACCGGCAAATAAGCAATCAGAAATTGGCTTACATGGTGTCTCCTTCAGACTGGCAGGAAGAGAATAAGTCACATAAACAGGGCTCATTAAAAAACTCCAACACATTTCACAACGGCAGACAAGAACCCATAAAACATGGCACAAGTGCTGTCTCTACTTTTAAAGTAGAAATGAGCCATACACAAGTGTGTGAGTCTAAAAATAAGACTGTGTACTTCGGCCTCAATCAGCCCCTCACAACAGCATCATCGAGAAACTTCAACTACCCACCATTGCAGGTGCCACCCATGGGGCTCATGATGGTGTCTCCCTACGAGTCTCCATTGCCCTCCCCTGTCCATAACCCTGCTTCCAGTAGCACATGCTCCTCTTTGTCCCCCACCTCCACCAGCCCAGTTAACTTCAGTTCAGAGGACAGTCAGATGTCCAAGCCAGCGCCCCCTCACCCCTATTACCATCAGGCCAAAAGCTCCTCTGATCACCTGAGCCCCCACCAGTTCCACTCCGACAGAGCTCTGCCCTACACAGCAGACCGAAATAAAGACAACATGATGAGCTACTTACAAAATAATGTGCACACTAAGAGTTCCATGGACGTTAACAAAACCTACATTGACAGTTTCGGCGTGGAGCATCACCAGCCTCCCCCTCCGTACTCCGCACACCAGCTAGCCACTTCTCTGGCGACGGCTAATCTGGACCAGTTAGACGTGCTCCTCACATGCAAGCAGTGTGATCAGAATTTCAACAACTTGGCTTCCTTTCTGGGCCACAAGCAATATTGCTCCCAGCATGCATTTGCACAGAATGAGCTAAAGGAAATATCAAAAATAGATAAAAAGTTTAATACTGAACCAGTGAAAACAGTTTCTGCCTGTTCAAATGTGTCCTTGCCTCGCTGTCCATCTGATCTCCACCTGTCACTGCTGGGGTTGAATAAAAATGGAGAGCTTATTCCTGACAGTGAGGCAAAAGGAGAAAACAAAGATGATTCCATGAAACTCAATCTGTTTACTGGCTCTGGGAATCTCCCTGTTCCTCTGCCTGAGCTGGAGCTGGAGGACGCCAAATTAGACAGCTTAATTACAGAGGCTTTGAACGGAATGGGTTATCAATCTGACAATGCTGAAATAGACAGTAGTTTTATCGATGCTTTTGGTGATGATGAGCTAAACAATGTCAAAACAACATCGACCAAACAATCTTTGAAAACGAAAGAATGTGAGAAGAAAGATAAACCAAAAGAAGAATCCGACAGATCTTTTACACAGGGAAAGTATTTTTACGACTCAGATGAGGAAAGCCCTGCCAGTCAGATACAGTACACAGAATGCAAAGTGGAGAAAATCTCTTTGAATTTAGAACAAGATGAGAAAATTAACATTAAAAAAGAAGATTCTCATAAAAATTCAAGAGGCGCCTCGAGGGAGAAGGCCCGGGAACAGGATGGCAAAGCGAAGGAGACACGAAAACTGTGCAAAAGCGAGGACAAAAACACTCCGCGAGTTGTGCTATCCAGCAAGTTCTCCGAGCGCTGCGAGGTAAAAGGTTTCCAAGAAAATGGGTCCGTCCCTTCCTCGCAGGCCTCTCTATCGCCGACCTCCAAAACCTCAGTGAAGGAGAGCAAACGGAAAAACACCGCTGGGGGATCCTGGAGCAAAGAACTTATCCATAAAATAGTGCAACAGAAAAATAAACTCCACAAGCTTCATGTCAAAGGTACTAAAAATCTGCAGTTTTCCTTAGTAATGGAGAGACTCACACCCACTGTAAAGAATCCCGCTTTCGGAGAGTACGACTATGTCTCCGATTCTGACGATGAATGTGAACCGGTGAAAATTGCGAGCCAAGGCAGGTTGAACCAAAGTAGCCGGTGCAAATATACATATACAAAAGAGTGCAAGTGGCGAGCGAGGAGCGACAGAGACCAAGCCGCCTGGAGGCACGAGTCCAAAGAATGTTTTGAGGTGAAAAAAAGTGAAGAGCTCGCCTTGTCTCCGGAAAAGCCCAAACTGAAGAGAAGAAGCAGCAGGTCGTCGACGAGCAGCGACCTCAGCACATCTGTGAGCGACAGCACCAGCAGTCCCAAAAGCACTGACCGCACCGACTCGGACTGTGAGAAGAAGATTGATGTGAAAAGGAAAGAACCGCACGAGCAGCGAACATATGAGAGGTCTTCCCCCTACAAGTTATGCAAAGACTCAAGCAAACTAGCACTGACGTTCACCAAGGCTGTCAAACAATACAACTCTGAGAAAGCCATTCTGTCGGAGCAGAAAGAGGCAGCGGAGAGTCCAAAGAAATGCCAATCACAAGTTTCTGATACGTCGAAAGCAGCGGACGCGACGAAAAGTGTGGAAAAGCGGAAAAGCTCTCCGTCAAAAACAAAAGAGAAGCCTGTGTTCCCCAGCAAAGAATCACAAAGCGGTGTGGATAAAAATAGTCAAAGTGAAAGAGTCAGTGTGTGCGCCGCGCAGGAGGACAAACAATGTAACAAGCCACTACACAGCGATACCCATTCTCCCAGCGTCCACAAAAAGGCTGATTCCAACACAGAGGGAAGCAGGAAGAGCAAAAAGGGAGGGGAGCCCGTTGTCACACAGTTCGATTTATCCACGTCCGGGGCATTTGAAAAAGGGAATGACAGGGCACTGAAAGAACCTATTACTTTAGTCAATGACCTAGACACACACAAGGCCTCATCCCTTTGTAGTTCGCTGATGGATAGTGTCTGTCTGTCCCCGGCTGAACCCCAGGACACTCTGATTCAGAAAGACACGCTTCACCTTATGCCCTACAGTCTGGAGCAGGATCAGGGCCTCATCAAATCCCCTCTCTCCTTCGACACATCGTCAATGTTTGGAGAACTGGCGGGATTTGACAGCGGGATTTACTCTGATATGCCCATGCCGAAAGAGGCCTTCCACGCCATAGAAAACTCTGCGGACAAAAAGGAGGAGTTTGTCTCGACCTTCTCCCCGTTTCTGGAACAAAGAGACTGGCACATGATTGTTAGCCCCGTGCTACCGGATGAGATATCGCATTACAGAGCGGACAAATCGGGCGAAAAGAAAGCAGATTACAATCACGTTTCCTTGTCTCTACCAGAGAAGATTATCGACTACAGCGCCAACCTGAACAACTGCGTTTCCGATGATGAGCTGGAGATAAAGAGAATAGTAAACGAGCTCGAAAATCAGCTGCAGACGACAAAGTTGGAGAGCCCGACGCTGCTAGTGCGAAACTCCCCCAAGCCTCTGCAGATGAGCAAATTCTCACCATTGCGACTCAGTGACGAGAGCGAAAATGACAGTTCCAGTTTGGACATGAGCTGCCCAGTGGAGGCTATAAATGCACCCGTAGCTGACCTGCCCAGCGAGCACTACACCGAGTCAGCACTCCCCTGGTCCAGTCCCTTCCAATTTGAGCTCATAGATGGACACACGGGCCCCCACACTCCACTCCCAAGTCAAGCAGTGGTCCTTGAACCTCTGACAGAGAAAGAGAACAATGGGTTGAGTTTAATTACCACAGGCAGGGAGGAGGAAAAGGTGGAGAGGGGCATGCTCGCTGAAACAAAAGAGGAGGCTTTGGAACAGAAGAGATACGCAGAAAACCTGATGAAAAGCCTGGAGGTAATTTCTGATTCTATATTCAAAGAAGAAGCTATTATCACAGAACAGAAAGAGCTCAGTGTCACTTCTCTCATGAGTCAACAACATCAAGAAATTGAATGTCAGACAACCGGTGCGTTTGAGACAGAAGATCAGAGTGAAAAGGAAGCAATTACCAGGCAGGAGAATATATTATCACCTTCAAATATCAATGAGCGGAAGGATGAGATTGAATTCATTTTGAATGAGTCACCCTCATCTCTCTCTGAAAGAAATGACCCTGCCGTCTGTGGAATTGAGCCAATTTCATCTGAAGCAGACATGCCCAGAGAAAACAATAGTAGGCAGGAGGCGGAAGATAAAGTGCTATCAAAGGATTGTATCAGTGAAAATAGTGATTCTATCAAGCCTGATGATTGCCCCAGAGAGGTGACACTTGACCCTTTTGTGGTGGAGGAGGCCCATGGGAGCAGCAGTACAGAGGAAAATGGACAGTTATTAAAATACACTTGTGTCAGCCCAGAACATTTGAGCATGAGACTGGAGGATGCAGAGGCCGTTAAAGGAATCATTGGTCAGTGTGATGACGGCCCTCTTACACCAGCTCTACTGGACATCTCAGTGGACACTAGCGATAAAGAAGAAGATGTCACACAAATATTAAATGAACAATCCAATGAAGATACAATTTCAACACATATTGAAGCCAACAATAATGATTATTCACAATGTATTACAAAAGATAACTTTTCTAATCTGGAAAGTGACATGTCATTAGAACTAATCACAACATATAAACCCTGCGGTCCCATACTTGCTGAAACGAACGAAGAAACCATTGATCAGTGCTCACCTTTCCCCGCTCAGCCAACAACAGCAACAGACAATCTTTTAATCCTCTCCTCCACAGAAAGTCTGATGGACACAGACTGCAGCAAAGTGAATCCATTTAATGACCCATTACAGCATGACACACAACTACAGTTTGACAGCATTCAGAAACAGGAGATTCTAAATGTCCAAGACATAAAAGAACAACTTCCTGTTGATTTCATGGCCAGCCAACAAAACTCCCCATACAGGGAGATAGAAGACAATCACTGTCTCTTTATGCATGTTACCCAGCCAAGCATTTCACTTCTATCCACCTCAAACCAAGCACACATAACCGAATGTGACAGCGAAGAGGATTCACAGGCCGGCACAAGCAGTAATCAACCTGGTGAGATGAAATCACCTCTGGACAAAGATGACAATCACAATGAGCTGTTAGCAGCAGCTGAGATTGAGTATTCTAAAATAAGCCCACCTCACCCAGACTTGGGTGAAATTATCGAGTGCAAAATCTCTAAAGCCAGCGTCCCCTCTCCACTATCTATAACTAGCCCAGAGGTATCGGAAGAATCAGACAGTCTGGAGAAGACAAATCCAATGTATGATTTGAAGCTGAGCCCACTAAACTACAGCAGCATATCAGATGACCCTCCAAAACTACATCAATATGATTATATTCCAATTTCACCAGTGCAGCAGTCTAATGATAACGCCGACCAAAGGGAAGACATAGAGCTTAACAATAATTCTGCACAGATTTTCAATAACAAACCAGACCTGACCCCTGAGCTGACTTCATCCCACGACCCTGTGCCAATCAATGAAGCCGAACAGCTCACATGTTTTTCATTGGCTATCCCCAATGAAATTATTTCTTTAGCTCCTAAACTAAAAAGTCATATGGAGGATGAAAGCATAATGAGTGAATCAGAGAAAACTAGCTCCAATGAGGTATCTACTGAAGACAGCACACTTTTGCGAAACATTTCAGATGGTCCGCCCACTCCAAAGAGCATCTGTGAAAATGAAATTCAGCTTTTCTCAGAACCATCCGACAAGGAACCAACAATAGAGACTGGCCAAGGTTCAACAACTCACAAACAAGAAATGGCAAAGAAAGCACAGCATGCTCAGCAGGGGAAAGTTGTGTGTGAAATCTGCTTCATGTGCTTTAGAACTGTACCAGGGTTAAAAAGGCATAAGGCTATGAAGCATTCATTACGAGCTGAGAAACACGACGGGATTCAAAACTTAGTAGCCAGCCAGGAAGGAACACATCTTATTTATGACCCTATAGAAAAGACACATAAAGATGATTCACATACAAGCTTGGATGCAATTTCAGAGACTATTGTCATGTCTAAAGTTGAAGAAACTGGCTGCGGCTTGGAGGAAAGGCAAAACGAGACGAGTGAAATTGCAGTGGATGAAACAGGCCCTCAAACCCCCAAAGTAAAGAAAAACAGCAAATCTAAGAGGAGCAAAAGCACGGAGGTAAACATCACAGCTGAGCCCTTCTCTGATCAGCTTCTAAACATATTAAAGACAAACATACTGCAAGCTATCACTCCTGAATTTCAAAACAACGCATTAAAAGCACGGCCTAAATCACCAGAGAATCAAGTGCACATAACCGAGAAAGCGGCAAGTGAATTGGAGGAGTTCATTGAAAGTGTTCCAGACAATACTAACATTTCATCGCAGCCAGTTACAAAAGAGGCAGAATTGCTCAACCAAACCACCGAATACAAAGACGGCAAAGACAAGAATGTAAAGGAGAGCACGGAAATATGCACAGACAAAGACATGGACAATCCTACATGTGTGAACAGTAATTTAGTGGGACAATGTGTTGGAGAAAGTGTGGAGAACAACTCAGATGGAGGAGAGACGCTAACACAAGAGATTTGCGAAAATGTGGCAATGGAAAT
Organism: Eucyclogobius newberryi; assembly: GCF_026437365.1. Taxonomy (NCBI): domain Eukaryota; kingdom Metazoa; phylum Chordata; class Actinopteri; order Gobiiformes; family Gobiidae; genus Eucyclogobius; species Eucyclogobius newberryi. Next base: position 17,683,483 of record NW_027316389.1, read on the forward strand.
AAAAAGTGAGAACAACAGTGACGTGAGTGACAACCACGCGCAACCCAGCCGCCCCCCTCCGGACCCTCCTGACGCCAGCGCCGATCTGAAAGCCATATTTGATGACGACAATACATTTTCACAGCTTTTTCCCCGAGACGAAGAGGTGAAGAGGAAAAAGTGTCCGCGTGTTTACACCAAGCGAAACAAAAAGCAAAAAACGGACCCAAATCTGCCCACCAGCAGCGCGGAACAGTTTGTCAAGGGCCAACCAGAGCAGACTGCAGCGGCCTTCACCGACAAACCGGCCGCACACTGTCAATATGAGACAATCTCTATTGACGATGCCATTATGCTAAATATGTGCCACAACAGCGCTCTCAAGGTCGATGCACTTCCGCAGACGGAGAGCAAAGAAAATCAAGAAGACGCTGTTGAAGAGCTTGGAAGCGGTGTCCTGAATGGCCTCAAGAGCACAAATGATAAGGCCTCATTAAACCTCAGTGAGTTAAATGCAAAGTCTGCCATTAGCTCTGACCCTTGCTCTGGCGCTTGTAAAACAGAAGAAGAACTAATAGTGCCGTGTCCGCCGCCTCTCCCCGCCGACCCTGTAGAGCCCAGAGTGACTGAGAGCACGGCCGAGAGCGTACAGAACGTCCACAGCATTGACATTCAAAACATCAATACAACTTTCCAGCTGCCCGACATTAAATGTTTTGATTCCGGTAAGGAAATAACACTCGCCCCTCCCGTCGAAAGCGCAGACGTGGAGAAAAAGGAAGACGAAAAGGCCAACAAGCACCAAGAACGTCGAGGGCGCAAGCGGCAAGAGGGCGGGATGAAAGTCAAAGACAAACAGTACAAGTGCAAAGTGTGCTTCAATTGGTTCCTCACGCTGGGCGAGCTGAACTTCCACAAGCTCTCTCACAACCCTTCCCCTCCCCCCACCTGCTACATGTGTGTCCAGCGCAAGTTCAGTTCCAGGGAGCAGCTCCGAGACCATCTGTGGGAGAAACACGCCAAGAACAAGAGCGGGATATGGACGTGCGGCATGTGCCTGAAGGAGATTTCCGACGTGTGGATGTACAACGAGCACTTACGAGAGCATGCCACTCAGTTTGCCCGCAGAGGTCAAACGCAAGGCTCCATGCTGGGTATTTCTGGCATCATGCAAGAGACGGCTGTGAAGAATTTCATTACCTCTATCATGCAGCATCGGCCCAGCAAAGGCAGCAGAGAATCCAGCAAAACTCAGAAAGAACCGGAAAAAAATGGTGCTTTGGAGATCGCAACGGAAGAGTCAAGGGTTCATAAAGTTAAAAGCAGCAGTGGATCCAGTGGGAGGCCGAGCATTTTGACTCCGCTTGAGGTCCTCCATAAAGTCGAGACGCCTAAAAACGTGGAGATCCATCCCAACTGCAAAGATCCCTCTAGAGACTGCCACCACTGCGGGAAACAATTCCCCAAGCCCTTCAAACTGCAGAGGCATTTAGTAGTGCATAACTTAGAGAAGATCTTTCTCTGTCACAAGTGCCCTGTTTCCTATCAGGAAGCCCAGGACCTGAAAGAGCATTTGAAACGAGAGCACGAAGAGGCAGATGAGTTGGAGTCAAAGCACACCACCCTCTACACATGTGAGCTCTGTGCCGATGTCATGCACGTCATCAAAAAGTCCTTCATCTGCAGCGCTTGCAACTACACTTTCTCTAAAAAGGAGCAATTCGACCGACACATGGAGAAGCACCTGCTGGGGGGAAACAAAATCTTTAAATTCCGAGGCGTTTCCAGGCCTGTCAAAGCATCCATCGCGGCAGACAATGAATGTGACTCTCCTGCAAGTAAAAAGAGGAGACTTCTCTCTGACAGTCTGCCTGAGAACAGCTCCGACAGCGGGATTGCCAGTGTCAGCCCACTGCACCAAAACTCAGAAACCCAGCCATCCAAGTCATGCGTGTCCATGGCCGACGACTCCACTCAGACCACGGTGAACGAGTACCACAATGACACGAGTAACAATGTAAAGACAGAAGATGTGGCTGAGGACTACTCGGAGCTGCTTATTGAGCTGGAGAAATGCATTCACATGAGCAGCGGGGATGTGCCCAAAGAGGAAATCGAGCCAGTGCTTTCACCTAATCCTGATGAAGAGGGTGATGGGAATTTGATTAAAGAAGCATGTGATGTAAAAGAAGAGAATGAGTCGGTGTGCATTCGAGCAGAATCCAAAGAAGGCAACGAGGAAGTGGAGGAGATTGTTAACGCGAAAGATGAGGAATTATCCAGGAACGTTGTGGGAGAAACAGAAGATATTCCCCCTCTTTCTTATGCTAAAGAAAGTGTTACAAATTTGAAGTTACATGAAGCAGTGGCACATCAGTTAACCAGCAAGATATCCGAGAAACAACGAGAGGAAGAGCTGAAACCGCAAGCGTCAAAAACGTCCAATGGCGAAACTAAAAAGCAAATTGCAAGTGTCAGTGTGGTGCCGGACAACAGCGGCCCGATCAAAGAGAAAGTCAGAACATCAGATCATTCCAAATCGACCTCTGTAACGCAACCGAGAGTCTCTGCCGGGCCGCAAAATGAAGACAAAGAACCGCCAAAACTGCAGAAAAAGAGGAAAGACATCAAATCGTCTCACAGCTCGCAGAGAGTCTCCTCCCCCGCCACGCAGGAAAACTACAACATCGAGGCGCAGGCCAAGAAGAAATTCCGGCCCAGCAAATCCGTGACGATGCAGAGGAAGTCGGACGGGCCTAACGACTATCCCGTGCTCTCCTCGGTGCACGGCGACATCGGGAGCAACAAGATGATAGCCAAATGCAAGACTTCCAACATGCAGTGCAAGAAAAGTTTACTGGAAAGCTGCGCACCAAAGAAGAGCGACGCCGTGGCTTCGCTCAACGGGGATTACAAAGCCAAAAAGGGAACTATGGGGCGGACTTTGCACTCGCCCATCTCCAAAGTCCCGATGAACAATTCTCTAAACAAATCAAAGGCAAAGATGGGCGTGAGGGCGATGGACAATCATTCGTATCGGACAGCTGAGTCACAGAACCACCTCCTGAGCCAGCTGTTTGGCCAAAAACTCACCAGCTTCAAGATCCCGCTAAGAAAGGACACATCCGAATCCATAAACTAATGTAACTGTGGAGAATGTGTGAGGGGGGACTTTGTAATGTATTATGGTGAAAGAGCTCGCACAGCTTATTCTGTGAAACGCTTTCTTTAAACACTTAACGTAGTCACTTTATGTCTTCTTTATGTTTTCCATTAAACAAATGTGAGGACTAATAGATGAAATGAATATGCTAGTGGGGAAACCATTACTGCATTTTCAATAAGTATCGCTTATAGAGATTATATTTCATAAAGGGAAGTTAAAAAGATAATACTTGAAAGTAAAAGTAAAATATTGTCTGTTTTTAAAAAATGCATGTTCATTTTGCATTGCCAATATGTGTTTTATACGTGTCAGAACGGACCAACGATCACGGTTGATTTTGGGCTCGGCACACCTTTTCATACATGCGTAATCCCGGTTGTGTATACTGTCCAATCTTACTGTATTGCATTGACACTCATCATATTATCATCAATTACCTGGTGCTATGTGTTTTATTGTAATGTGAATGCCAATTTTCTCAGAAGGGAAGATGTTCTGTAGCAGTTACAGTACTACACATTTTGTTTTGTATACTGTTTTTTCTGTAATACATTCAAAATACTGTGCAAACAGCACTCCTCCGTTTGTAGGCTGGTACATCTCACCAAGTGTCCTATCATGTAATCTCGGGCGCATACAAGAACACGACTGTTCCAAAGACCTGTATTCGTGCACTGAATCCACCACACAGAAATCAAAGACAAACTCAAATCTGTGTCTGTAAAACCCAAGTGTTTATTATAAATAGTATTTAGAACAGCAAAAGGTGCTTTATTTTGTTCATACTTATTTATACCTTTTTGTATTATATTGTAGGTATAGAGAAATGTTGGTGTAATGCTTCATGTCAAAGTTTTATTTTAATAATGTGCAAATGAGTGAGAAGAAAAGGGAAAGTGAGGTGCCCCTTGCGAATTGTAAAGTGGTCCACTAAGTGCCTTTATTGTTGTTATTAAAGATCTGTATTGCAATCGAAGTCTTCTGTTGTGGAGTTGTTTTTTTCAGATGTCGCGACTCCCTTTGCTGTCACTATACACTTCAAACTGTGAGACAGATCGCGCCTAAAGGCAAAAACACATGCGCATAATCCAAGTCTCACTTTAGTTTAGCATCTTCAGATCTACGACTTCCCTCCACACACTGGGAAAAGTCATTCCAATGAGAATCGGAATGTTCTAATTATCATTGTAGACCTGTTTACATGATAGACTTTATATTAATATTGAAGAGTTAAACGGATATCTCTGTTTTAAAATGTAGTTTTTGTTTTCTTTTTTGATAGAATCTCCTTAATCTTCTTTGGTACCATCTTCTAAATGTATGAATTAGATTGTTGTTCTACTAAAAGAGATTTGGCTTTGGAAGACACTGCTATACAAAGAGTAAATTGTAATCCTTTGACATTTTTCACTTGTTTCAAAATGTGTTTCCAATAGAGGCAGATTAACTTTCATGTTTCTAGCAAAATTATTTTGAAACTGCTCAGAAAATAGACGAATAAACTTGGTTATAATAGTTCAACAAAATGCAAAAATCCAAATTCCAATCATTTTAACCCATGCTAGATCGTTCTTTTTTTTGTTTTGTACAAATCAATGCAGTTCCGGGTCTTCCATTTGCCGCTGTCTCGCCGTGTGTAGCATGGCTTGTATCCCTACATGAACATATGTCACCATCACATAGGAATAAAAAGCCATAGTACACAGCGGCACATGGAGGGGCGGGGCCTGCACCTGTGTGACGGATGGAACCTGAGAGAAGAGGGAGACAGAAGAGGAACAAAAAGGGGTTATTTTCTTTGCAGAGGCCCGCGGCATCAACATCAGCTACTGTGAGATGAAGTAAAGGGGAACGTGGCAGCCATTTTGCAAGTCGGTTTGTTTATTATCATGCTGAGGTAATGCACGGAGTTTTATTATTCTGTGGGCGGGGCCACGAAAGTAGGTCAGACATAGACAGAATATAGCTGCTTTGTAATGTGAAGCCTTCAAAATGATGGTAAAAGTGGGTAGTATTAGACAATTATAATGGATTCAAGTATAATGCTATAATCAGAACATAACTGTTGTCACGACCTGGTGCTATAAATACAACAAAACACTACCTCTTCTTGTTTTGCGTGAGATACAAAAAAGAAAAAATGCTACTATGGAGCTAGCTTATGACAATTTGTGAATTCAGCTTTATTATTTTGAGCATCCGGTCGATAGAGGTTTAAAGTGGTACCCTTGATATGCAAATGACTTCCACATATGTGACTAAATGCAAAATGAAGTGGCATAATTAGTCGTTGGGTGTTTTTGTTTTTGTGAGACAAATTTCAATTGAAACTGAGACAATTTGTAAGGTTGAAAAGAGAACTCTAATTATTTTTGCACAATAATAAGGGTTGTATTGTAATTAGTAGCAGCAGCAGTTGTAGTAGTAGCAATAGGCTGCAATCAGTTGTAGAATGTAATACTCATACAATGCTTTGAAAAAGAAGGTTGAATTCTGTCAACCTGACAAATGTTTTTAGAGTGAATATATTTCGCTCTTCATCCAAGTAGCTTCTTCAGTTCATACAGTTCATCAAGTGCAAACAAATCTTACATTTAAAGATATCAATTGACACTGTATCCTGTAGTTTACTTATATAATACATGAAAAAAGGGGTTTTGGAAATTGTAGTTTGTTTTGTGTTAACGAGATTGGGCTGAAAACTAACCTAACTAGCTTCAAGAGAACGCCATTTGAAGTTACAGTAAATCTATGAAGTTACAGTAAATCTATGAAGTTACAGTAAATCTATGAAGTTACAGTAAAAGAGGAGCAGATTGGACACTTTTGTTGTTTCCACATGAAAGCTTAAGCAAACTGACTTTAGTCCAAAGCCTAAGCAAACTGACCAAAATCCAAAACATTTTATAAAATTAGTTTTGCCTTTAGTGTCTTGCCTTAATTAACAAATACCATATTTTAATAATTTGTTTTTGATTCCTCTTTTAAGATTAATAGAGGAGATTATCACAAAATAAAGCTTACACAGGCTCGCTGCTCATTTGAATGTTTTGCATAAACACACTAATTAATTATGAAGCTATTTATTGACTAGTTTTGACACCAGATATGAGTTTGAAAGCTTCAAAGAGGCTGGCAGCTATTGAGAGCGATGTGCGAAGGAAACAAAGGCTGTGCTAATTAGCAGCTTAACTATAATAGATTTAGTGAGAATGGCGGTTTGGCAGAAGAAGTACACAAACGTATGCATTCCACTTTATTGTCGTTTGAGACAATAAGGGAGGATAAATAAAGTTTTCTGAACTGAAAACATGAATATTATGACCTCCATCACCTCCAAGAACAAAGTGTCTTTTTAATAACTTAATGGAATCACCTTGAAATGTTTTGTATGGAAATCAAGAACACTTCAAGTTCACTTTTAATTTTTATGTGTGATAGACAAATTATCTGAAGCGTTTGCAAACTTTCAAAAGGTTGTTTTAATCTGCTGAAAAGAGACAGAACTAATAAAAGGGACTTTGGTTCTCAGCACCAAGTCAATTTGTGTTTTGTTTTTTTAGTTTTTTTTTCAGCTAAGAAGAATATACAAACTGAGATTGTGTGTCAGATTTCATCATCAACAACAAACTTGTCGGATTGAGCAAATGGCATAACATGTTCATTACAGAAAGTAATGTCACCTTGCTACGGGCTCTTTTTAGTACAACCAAAATGTTTTGTATGGGATTTCTCTCTAGCATTCTGGGAGTTCAATCATCAATCAGGTAAAAAAATATATACTATGCAAATTTGTACTTGTTTTATGGTAAAACAAAATTTAAAAAATGTCATGGGTTTTTAGGTGAGAGAAAAATAACTGGGGAAAAGTGCTCTGTCTTATCTGAAGGAATAAATAAATGAAGATTAAATTATTATTATTATTATTATTAAAGTGGTAATCTTATTCAAATTGCTCTGAGTATTGCTGGCCGTCCTTTTTGGGGATTTCTCAAACATGAACCCACTGCAAAGCCAGCTTAGACACAATTAATCAGAATGTCTCCTGTTTGCAGTAAGCTGAGCCATCCATCTGCCGGCACAGACAACACAGCGTAATGTTAGCTGCAGGTGCATGTACTAATTAGTCATTCCACTCTTCACCTCATAATTAGTCAAACATCACCCAATCGCTTACAACACCTACTACGACTGCTACGAGCTGCTTAATATGGATGTGCCATTCACAGATTTATCACAATGAAGAAAAGCAGGCTTTCAGATGGAGCAGTCGGCCTGGGATTCCCCACCCTTATGGTCTTGTAACTGTAAAAATGCTGCATCACTTTGACAAGGTGTCATGAAAAAACCTGATACAACAGAAGTCTTTCAAAACATGTGATTTCGTGGTCCTCCATAAGGATGAACGTTATTATATTTATTTATTTTATTTATTTTATTTATTTTATTTATTTTATTTATTTTATTTATTTTATTTATTTTATTTATTTTATTTATTTTATTATTATATATATATATTTTATTATTATTTATTATTATTATTATGTATCATTATTTCAGTCAAACCAAAGTTAACTTTTATTTTGAATGTATTTCGCAGAGTGGCTGTAATAAGGTGATTTCAATGTTCATATTGTCAAGCCCTAAATGTTTTTTTGTTTCCATGGCTCGCTCTCAAAAGCCCCTCAATCACTTCAGAGCTTCATGCTGACTACTCCAAAGCCCCTGAAGGTTTCGTCAAGTGCGCACTAGCGGGGGTTCGTGCACCGCTGGTTGGGAAACAGTGGATGGAGTGGGCCCTTGAGTTCCCTCGTCGGACACACAACGGCATCACACTGGGGCCCGAGCGGGTGCGGCGCATATGGCGAGTGTTGTCCCGGACGTAAAGAGACGCCATTGATCGCAGGGGCACAAGTGTCAACATTGATTAGTCCAGACGCGAGGACTCGGCTCCCCCGGCGCACATTTGCCCCGGCTAATGGAGCCTGATTGATGGACTGTACAGTATTAGTTGATCTTATGTTTAACACCAGAACCTCCCAGGGTCCCTTGCACTCCAGACCACAATCTACTGCTTTATTTGCGAGATTAAGTGTCAAGATGTATTAAAAGCTGACTGAAAGCAACTGTAACGATGATTTAAAGATAAATTATGTTAAGGTTGATTTCAGCACTTCAAATAGAAATGTACAACCGAATGAGTAATTGTAGATATTGCAGACGACGCATTTAAATATTCCCAGATGAATAAGATTAGAATTTGAAAATGTAGTAATTGTTGTAATTCTAGAAAACATAAAAAAAATTGGGAACATTTTGAATTGTATGGAATTGAGAGACAAAAGCCAATATCTTTTGAAATAGCCTGCAGATATTTTGGTGTGTATAGTGAGAGATATATAGACATAATGGATTAATAATAATGTTTAATTCAAATCTAATCTTGAATGCAGTGATATAAGATGGAACATGAGCATTTCTGTGTTGATTCTCTTGTGTTTTTGTGAGAAATATCCCATGGTCATGTTCAGTTCCTGATGGAGTTCTTGCCTTGTCACGGTTTCGTTCCAGGCATGCGGTGTGTTCCGGGCAACTGAGGGCGGTTATTTATTTCCCAGTTATTTCCAGCTGAAATAACTCACATGTAAACAATACGGCTAATGCTGAACCACAGGCCAAAGAAATGTCAACAGTTTAAGAAAAACATCTTAGATAACATAATATTGTCGGATTTGACCTGTAACTGATGCAGAACGTCACAGTTTGTCTGGATTCTGAACTGAGAGTCCCTCGACCAGCTCCCAGTTCACAAGTACCAGTTCAAGTCGGAGATGGAAAAGAATCCCACCAGTTGTCCCAGTTTGATCCTATTTAAGACCAAAGTTTGATATGTTGTATTAGCGAGTTTAAAGATACGATATTATAGGTTAATCTCGCTATATCAGTTTTATCAAACCCGGTCAAAATCTACATATTTAGTCATTTCTTCTGCCGTGTGTAGTCAACATTTTTGATCCTATTGATTGAATATTAAGTTATCAAAAGCCCATTAAGATACTGTCATGTGTCAAGTCTTTAGAAATCCACAAACCTCCAGCTGCCATTATTAATTCCAAATCGCTGAAATTCCACGCAAATTATTGGCAGTTTAAATGTTAATATACATGTTTATGCCACGCAATTTAATTTCCTCTGTGGCTATAACGCAGGCGTCACTCCGCCGCTGTGAGCAGATACATCACGCTGTCGGGGTCCTGGCTCCTGGCCATGTTTCAGCTCCTGATGATGGATGACACTGGAGCGCCATCACAGCCAGAAATGAGCTGTAATTAATATGTCCGACTGCACGTTTAACCAGATAAATGCAGAGACAGCTCCGGAGGTGGCACGAGCTCCGCTTCAGATTCTCACTGGGAGAAAATTGCACACGCAAAAAGAATTTGGAATAGTAATCTTTGTTTGATTAATCTATCTTAAGTCCAATTTTCTCGTGGTTCTGGCTGATCATTTGGAATTTAATTTGAAAGTTAGAATTACCACCAAACACAGGCAGATAGTCTTTATTGCGTTTGTCTTTTTTAATTGCGTTGTAGTGTAATTTTAAAGCTTTTACATTCACTTTTACAGCTCCAGAGGTGGCCATTATATTTTGCTACGTCATATATTCAATATTTTGCTGGGAGAATTACAAACAATGAATATCTGCTTGGTCGTAAAATTACCTGAATTCAGAAAAGTAATGTTTGACAAGTCCAATTTTCTCACAGTACTGGCAACTACTATCATTTAGAAAGTTAGAATTACCTTGAAACGACTACAATTTGTCATACTTACAAAGCTAACTATATAAATCCACTCCTGTCAACTTATTATTACTAAATTCTACTTATTGTAACACGTGCAGGTAGTCTTTTTTACAGCCTACTTCTTTGTAATTGCACTTGGGTGATGTCATTTTTAAAGTAAGTAGGGTTTTGTTGTTGTTTCGTGTATTGTGTTCTAAAATGTATGTTGTGTTCTTTTGTTTAACCTTTTATTTATAAGGAGAGAGAGAAAGAGAGAGAAAGAGAGTGAAAGAGAGAGAAAGAGAGTGTCGTCTTTTGAGTGAGTTAAGCTGAAACACTGGGTCGATTGAGCCTTTTGCCTTTTAAAACGTTGAACAAAAAAGGCTCAAAAGGGTTTCTAACAGTCTTCAATGCCGTGACACTCAAATTTGTACCGTTTGTTTATAGTTTCAGTGTTGAATGTATTATGCTTATTTCATGCTTTTATATTCGATGTGTTTGGGAGGCACTTTGGTCACCTTGAGCTTTGCAAAGGGCTCTATAAATGAATAAAGGTTGAAGGACTGACAAGTAAAATGTGTATATTTTAGGCAGTTTCGAAATGTTCAAACTCACCGAATACTTCAGTATGCATAAAACTTGCAACCACACCTATTACCCTCCCTACTTTCTAATTGCATTCACGTATTTACCTGGATCCTGTGCGTGGATTAGAACGTCTCTGGGGCCTCCACCTTCCTCCGCGGTTCCCAGGGTCTTCCGGGCGACGCGCTGATTAAAACAAAAAGTATATTTAGTCACAGTTGGGGAGCTGAGGCAATATCACAGACGCTCCCCGCTGTCAGCCCACCATCTTTTTTATCCTCCACAGATCTGGCACAAAGCGGCACCGGAGCAGAGGCACGGCACTTTGAAGTAGAGTGACATTATCAGTAAGTGTGGTCTCGAAATAGCATCAGACTCCTCCGAGCTCCCAGAGTCTTCTCATTTTCAAATCTGTTTTTTCTTCCGCATCTGGCAAGTCCTCGCGCTGCAAAAGGAATAGCTAAATTGGATACAGTTACTTGAACATACTCACAACTGAATGGTGATTACTCCGAGGTGTTTCTGACTGATTTCAACACATTTCACAACGCGCAGTATTGAACTGTTTGACTCTATTGTGTCAACTTTCTCCATGTTATTTTGTGTTGCAAATGATTTATATTTACTGTTGATATATTTAAAAGAAGATTATTTAACGTGAAATATTGATTTGGTTAAACATAACTTAATACGATATTTTTATGTAGGTGAACATGATAGTTTCTGAGGGCTAAATTTGTTTTTTTTTTCTATTTTCCAAGTGCTATTTTCTGCAATTTAGCTTGAAAGAACTAGTAAGAAATCTAAAATGTTCTCACTAAATAATCTAAACTTAATTATATTCAACAAAACAAACTGGTTTTACATGTGATGACCTTTTTTGGGGGGTTCATACAGGGACTGCAGTGGCTGGAGAGTTGTAACAGAACATACTGTGAAATTGGAGTAGTCAAAGCGGGTGAAGTGTCTTGCCCAGGGACACAAAAACAACACCAAACTCGAGTGAAATCAAAGACTCGTCAAATGTTAAGAGGCAGTGTAACAGATGGGTCAAGCATTTACCCCAAAACCAGAAGATTATCTGTTTTTTTTCCTGAAACATCAACTCAAGTGTTCACAGTGTTTTTGCCTAATCGTCTCTTGAGCAGATCCTATAAATGCACTCCCTCTTCACTCTTGTCTCATGTCATTCCCTCTTCTAAATCGCAGCAGCACAACCACCTGCCTCACCATCTCCTCTTCACCACCACCACCAGTGTCTACTCATGGGTTTCTGCTTTTTGATTTTCCTGCCGACATTTGACCGTTAAAAAGATAAGTTGTTATAAATTGTTTATTCGGGAGGCGACTGTGCACATTTTTCATCATCGTACCAGGTTTCGTTTCGTGTGGACAGAACCGGTAATTACACCATTCTTCAGCGTAAACCAGGACAACAAATCCGTAATCTGACAGTCAAACCGCACATTCCGCCGCAGAATTGATGTCACGTGAACACAAGCTTTTGTTGTGTTCCTAAAACAGCACCAGTATTCTCCGGGCTTTTGGTTCGATCTCTTTGACCTCGCTGCATCCCCTGGTCCCTCATCCTCATTTCCTGATCCTGTATTTCCCATCTCTTCATCCGCCTGACTTCCTCTGTTATATCCTGCGCCTCCTTCCTCTCCTCCCTCCTGACATTAACACTCGCCGATGGGCCAAATGCGGCTAGATTTCTATTTTGGTTTGAGAGACACTGCATTGTATTTGTATTTGAAAACGACAGTAAAAACAGGGATGTGGCATGTTTTTTACATTGTAACAGTTACAATGGCGTGTCCAGTGGGGCTGAAGAGTTTTGTATTGCTCTGGACATATTAACTACATCATTATGTTCAATGTTTCCTGATTTTTTTAAATGCAATGAAGCAAAAATGTGTTATGACCCAATACAGATACAATTTTAATTAGCTTTATGTCAAAATGAGACTACTGTGTGCTGACTGCATCTAATTATTTGTTATTTTTACTTTAATTTGTTATTATTATTAAAGCGTTTTTATTGTCTGTGAACAAGGAAATAAAGTTGGTGCACTGTTAGCATGCTATTTGTAAGTTTATCATTACAAAACTCCGCTCTGGCCTCTGAAAATCATGAAAAGCCCTTATAAATTCTTAAAAACAGTGAATAATTAAGATCCAATTGAATGAATTTGTTTACAATGAGTAATAAGTCTGAACCACTGCAAACATAATAAATAAAAGCGAGTTCATGTTTTTGATGAAAAAAACCCCAAAAGAAAACACATACAAATAATAGGAAATACTTTATCTCTAAATGCTATGACTGACAGTCAGCAGTATAATTTAGTTTTAAAGGAAGTAATGAGGGCTGGGAGCTCCTTTTTGAGCTCAAATGCAACATCAAAATCAAATGAACAATACATTCCCAGTGACTCTTAACACGTAGCTAATACTAACACAGTGTCAGTAAGAGAAAGGGGGTAACAAACACACAACCACAGGATCAATAAGTGTCTTGCCCGATAACATAGTGGCAGCGCAAATGGGAGCGGGCGTGATCGAACCACAAAGCTTCGGGTCAGTGGGTAAACATGGACCGCTGCCAGCCCTTTAATAGAGCTGTTACAGAAGCCCCCCTCGCGAAGGCGTGATGGCTGTCGGAGGTCGTGGGGTCGACTCCGCCGAGCGCACGATTCCGCTCGCTCCTCGGCTCAGCAGATACAGGCAGAAAACGGAGAGCGCTCGGTCGCACAGCACAGCCCCCGAGTCGTGATGAATCGCACCAGTGGGATTAAATCATTTGTTTTCCGCAGCGAGGATGAATAATTCAACGTAAACATGCCCCCCCTGTGTGAACAAAGAGGACGTGGAACTCTTTGAAAAGATGAGATCAAACCCCAATTTTGCCTGACAACTGTTAAAAAGGATGAAAAACGGCTCTGTGCTACCTGTAATGCGAGTGGCACAGGCAGGGCAGTGTGGGGGAATGACAAAATACAAGGAGCAGAATGTATAGACACTGAGGTTTCAGGGTCTGCACTGGGGCGTCGCTAATGAACAGGCGAAAGCTGGAGGTTTGCATCCTATTCCTGTTGCGTTTCAATGAGATGGAGCGAGTGGGAGGGTTTTCTGTTTGAATATTTAAAGTATTATATGATTGGTCGTCTATATACGTCTCAAATATACGTCTCAAATGGGGACATTTCAGTGCAATTGAACAGAAATTGTTCATTTATTTGAAAATATACGGCACAGAAAAGCTTGTCATAGCATCGTAATACATTTAGTGAGGTAATTGCAATGATCATTTTTAAACATTGGTGCCATGCTGATTATAGGCCTATTGGTAATACTGATGAAAATGCAAATGAGCTACTATTTGTTAATAAATGAATGTGATTGTAAGAAAAAAAAATACTAAACTGCTTTTTCCGAGCCTGGTCCTGGAATCAATTTATATTTAAAGTATACGTTTTTTCAGTGATGATGACGACCATTTTGATTCTGCCAGTCAATATACCAAAAATGAACACAATCGAGTGGTATCTTTGGCATTCTTACGTCATAAGGCGCTGGTACAGCTGGCAGCCCGGTGTAAATGATCTTCTACTGAAAGTGTTTTTCAGACTTCCTATAAGTGATCTGTTCTTCTGTATCTACCTCTGTATCTACCTGCGTTGCACCAATGAAATTTCCCCATGTGGGACAATAAAGGAATATCTTATCTTATCTTATCTTATTCATAACCACCAAAAACATGCATCTGAATCAACAACTACTGAATACATGGACATTCTTACTGTCAGTATCTGCCTTGCATACATACATTACTACATATACTGTACTCCACCCATGGCCAAACATGATGCTCCATTATTTAATATCATAGCATTAACAAGCTGCTAAAATGTGATCTAATTGACGTATATACTGACAGGTTCAATCAAGTCACAAATTAATGAAATCTCTAGTCTAACATGATTTTTTACTGTATTCAAAAACAAAGTAAGACCAGTATAGACTTCATAAACTACACAGAAACACATAATCCATCCTTCAACACCAGTCAAAGCACCTGCATCATCTGAACAGGAGCTTGGTCAGGAGAGGGAGTCAAACGTGAAGCAATCACAGCAATTGAACCGAACAAATATTGTAATTGCAAACAGCTCATTCACACCAAAGAGAGTCCATCGGTTAAATAAACGGAAGACATTCGATTAATGGCGTCACATTTTGCAGCTAAAACTCACAAATAGGACTTGTGGAGCGGTAAATCCTGCACAAATTGAACCCTTCCTCACTGACTATTTGCCTTGTCCGACTGGTTGATATCTCCAGACCCCAGCTCACCTCTTATCGCTCCTGCACTGCCCCCTCCCGCGGCTCCCACCTCCCCCCTCCGCTCCCCTTTACTCCCCTCTGCTCCCCCTCTGCTCCCCCTCCGCTCCCCTTTACTCTCCTCTGCTCCCCCTCTGCTCCCCCTTTACTCCCCTCTGCTCCCCCTTTACTCCCCTCTGCTCCCCTTTACTCCCCTCTGCTCCCCCTCTGCTCCCCCTCCGCTCCCCTTTACTCCCCTCTGCTCCCCCTTTACTCCCCTCTGCTCCCCTTTACTCCCCTCTGCTCCCCCTCTGCTCCCCCTCCGCTCCCCTTTACTCTCCTCTGCTCCCCCTCTG
>NW_027316389.1:17703676-17869037 GCF_026437365.1 Eucyclogobius newberryi
GATGTTAACAGCTCTTTTAACTCAATCTAAAGCCTGCAATCTCCTCACCGAGATAAAACCTCTGGCAAAGAGTCCTGTTAACTGCTGGCACATCTTCTCCTCCTTCTTTTCCTCACACTCTCTTTGACTCTTTCTTTCTCTCTCTCTTTCTTCTCTTCGGTTAATTGCTGAAGATCAAGCGGTTTTTCGGAGGGGCGCATCAAACCTTGGACCCCTAATGGGCAGCGGGGGCTTTCATGTGGCCAATTCTTCCACATCAGCAGGAATAGTGCTCAGAGAAAGAAGCAGGAGTCTGTTGAGACGGATGCCTGCGGTTGTGGCTGCCGCTATCCATGGTGCTGATTACAACTAAAGGAGACGTCAGCGAGGGCACGTCTGACCTGCGCGGAATAGCCTCGGAGAAGCTGTTTTGGGGGCCGCTGCTGGTAGTAACCGAGCACCATAAACACACACGCACACACGCACACACACACACACGCACACACACACAAACACACACACACACATACACACAAACACACACACACACACATGCGCATAGAACCAGACATGTTTCCCAAGGGGCATATCTCAGCGTCACAACTCATTTCATCTTACATTCATCACAGCTTGCAAACACTGGCAGGTGGGATTAAAATGGATTAGCCCTATTAAAGAATGGTTTATGTTACACAGCCTCCTCTAAAAAAAAGCACCCCAAAAAAACAAAACACAGTAAACTCCGCCAGGTTGAAGCGGAAAAAAAAGGCACAGCAGGCGGGCGCAACAGAACAGGGAGGGGTCCACATTCAAAAACCTATATAAAGCTGCATCCGCGGACCGCTTTTTGTTGTCTTAACTCCGTCTCAAGAGGTAGCTTTTAGAATCTCGCCTCCTTGTTTCCATAGTGACACTTTTTCTCCCTCCTTTGTGCGGGGAAGGAGAAAGACAGGCGTGTGCGATGAGGGGAGGGGGGAGAAACGGCGAGTGGGGATGACAGCCAGATAACTTGGTTCACTTACATCTATTCAACACAAAAGGAATACTTAAAAAAGACATTTGAAGTCCAAGTCCTCCTTTCCTTTTTGCTCGTGCGTTAGTCGTTAGCTGTGGAGTTGTTTAACTTTTGGCTAATGGTTGGTTGACAGCGTTACCTGGAATAAACCTCATTAAAGATGCTTAAGCTATCTGCGCTGTCAACATATTTATTATAATACAAAGTCAGTGTCAAGTGAAACAGCCCTAATTGAGTTAAAGCTGCTGAAGCAAATAATTCAGGCGCTGGGGGTTTATTTGAAATGAGATATAGACTGGAATTAAAGTTTAAGAATATGAATGATAAAAGGTTGATGCGTTATCAAAATTGTGTCGCAGTTTAAAATGTTATCGATCTGTGGCAGTAACTGAAAATAGGTTTGGAAAAAGAAAAGGTTTGCAGACACAATATTAGCAATCCAACCGGGAATAGATGATTGAATCGATTAAGCTTTGTGCGCGGCGCTCGGCAGAGACGTCAGCGATGTGATAAACGGAGGGTATGATTAGTGTGGGAAAAATGTCCAGGCCTGACCTGTTTGTGGGGACGAGGAGGAGAAGCAGAGGCTGATGGTTCTGCTGCTGCGATGGAGGAAACGCTTGTACGAATAGCGAGAAGCAGAAGAAGATTGGGAACGGCAGCAACAAACAAGTAACAGACCGGGATCGGATGGGGTTTATAGTAATAGATTATTAAAAAGGTAAAGAGAAAATGTTGGGTATTTGTTGACTCGTGTACAGATCCCTGTGCAGATCCCTGTGCAGACCCCTGTGCAGACCCCTGTGCAGACCCGGTTGACATTTTCTGCATTTATTCCATTTGTCCATCTGATAAAAATACCTATCAAGCTCCAGGGAAGGTAAACTATAAAAAGAAAGCTGTAACCCACTTATTTTCAGTCAAATAAACCATTCTGGGAAGAATCAGGGTCAGGTTGTTCTCCAAACTCACAAATAAAAAAAACATAAAATAAAAACTTTATACAAGTCCGTAGAACATACATATATTTAGTTAAAATTGCTTCAGCTTTGAAAAAAGGATTGTCAAAACCAAACACATGTTCGTCTAGTGTCTGTCAGGCCAAAGCTCCAACAGCAGCTTCGCTCGTTCATGTATTTAGCAAAGACAATCTAGGCGGGATTTGAAATCCAACTTTCCTCTGTGTAGAGTTTGTTTTCATTTATAATTAAAGTAAATTAGGCAACAGAGGCCAAAACTGCAGAGTCTCAGCTTCACAAAGAGTCGAGTAATTTGTTTGTACTGCAAAGGATTAGGAACAGCTTCAGTTTGAATTGGGAGAAATTTCAGTCGGCGTTTTAGGGAAAATCAGCTTGAATAAAGTAAAATGTGCCTTGTCTCTCTCCAACAGGAAGGAACAAGAACTAACCATCAGAATCTCCATGGTGTAACCTTTTATAGCCTTTTATGTAAATGTCCGAAAGAGATCCATCAGCTCCATAATCATGTAACAAGAGTCCATACATGCATAATGGATGAGACTTATCTGCATAGTATGATTGAGTTTAACAAATGATGGAATGTGCATTGTGTTGTATTATGTAGCCCATTAGCACAGCCTAAAGACTGTAAAGTGGGTTTAATATGCAAAAGCAATGTTTAGCTTTTAACCATGAAGTTGTACACGCACTTCAAAGATACATATACGTGGTTTTGAAGTGCTGTATGTAATGCTTTTCTGGTAATATTGCCAAGACAAGGTGCAGGTGCAGTAGATGGTGCACTTTTTAAACATTTTGCATATTAAATCCACTTAATGTCTTAATTTAAGCAGTGTCATCACCAAATAATACAGTACATATTCCATAATTTGTTAACAGTTGGATTTAAGTATATTCTGATTGGTTATTTTGTTCTTCTCCTGCTGTTTTTGTACACTGCATTGCAACACTTTCTCCTTTCTAGTTAGTTTAATCCTAGTTAAATGTAAATTAGAGCTGAAATACTCTTTATATTGGTTCAAAAGCTTCTGTGAACAAGTGTGCAGTGGCAGAATAAGATCATATTCTGTCGTATTCGTTTGCAGCCAAAGAAGTTACCTTTTTCCAAACAAACAATTGAAACTTGAATTTTCTAACTTGTACCGTGAGTAGAAGTTTATTTGTCACGTAACTGCAGATGCACACAAAGTGACTACTACATAGATACTACTAAAATTGATTTGAAAACAAACTTCCTCCAAAATCTTTAAATCTGGAGGAGGCCAGCGGAGAGGAGGGGATTGGAGTCACTGTGCCTTAACCTAGATCCGCATCAGCTGCCGCACCGGTCGATAACCGGACTGACTGGGATGAAAACTCAACTTCGCTTTTCAAAGACGTAAACTTGACCAAATTTACTCCAAAACTTGACCAAATTTACCTCAAAATCCACCTGAAAGAAAAAAACTGTAAATAAGTGACTCTATGTACAGTGTTGTTGAGAATTGAATTGGCACAAGGCAGGTCATTGGTTAGGGTTAGTATTTAAATTGGTATTTAATCTGAGTATTTTGACAAGGCCTACTAAAGGTTACAGTTTCTTACAGTTACAGTTCCCACATTAGGCAAAATTGGCTTTTAACCATTATTATTATTATTTTTTTAATGGTTTTATTCATATTTTTGCTTTTCGGTGAGATAAACAAACAATGACAATAGCAACATAAAAATACACAGAAAGGACAAATGAAATGAAAATAAATGAAACGAAATGAAATGAAATGAAATGAAATGAAATTAATTATAAAATAAATAGATAAAAAATAAATAAAATGATATATATTTTTAACCATGTTTTACATTTAGTTTCCTCATCCAAAACACACCAGGAGTTGTGTTTCATAAGTACTTGTCCGATCCCTGCATGTTTAATTCCCTCGTTGGTGCTCAGATCTCTTGACATATTTTTGTCCATCCTTTTCCTTCCTCACGCTCACAGAAGGATGGACGTCCTTCACCGAGCACCCCACTTCGACCTTGACCGTGTCTGTTTTGAGGCTGATTAAAACAGCCTCAGGTCAGTAATTGGTTTTTCATTCGGGCTGTTATCCAACTTCATGTTCAAATGTTGTTAAAAACCCTGAGAGCCATGACTTTTATTCACTGAATCAACTTATTGTGGCGTTCCCGAAATTGTTTGATCTCTAGTCCCACTTCACTTTGGAATTGGGTAAGAAAATCAATTTACCATAGTTTATGGTCAATCATTTTAATAACAGTTTGATTTTCATGTTTGAATTGTATTGACATATATATATGCACAATTATGAAGTGTTATTGAAAGTTTATATTCAAATATCATCTTTCGAAACCTTTTAACTATTAAGTTTTCATTGACTGCAGTAGAATTCGTAGAACTTACTTAATAGTAGATGGAGGCACCAAATCGACAACAAATTCCCCATATTTTTCCAAAGATAAACTTCTATCCGCTCGCTAACCCTCCATCGACACTAATTAAAACACTGCCCGGCGCCTACTCTACAGGGACAGTACGCGATGCAAAACTTTTTACAACGACCTTCAAGCCGCAGCGCCGTAACCTGGATGAAAACAGCGGCTAATCGAAATCAGTGGTGTGCCGTGCGTAATAAATTATTAATTATGGATATTAAATGACTGAATACATCACTTTCAAAACAAGCAGGTGGGTTGCGGGAGATTGATGGCGCCGGTGTGTGTGTGTGTGTGTGTGTGTGTGTGTGTGTGTGTGTGTGTGTGTGTGTGTGTGTGTAGGGCTGGAGCTGATAAAGAGCGGAGGTGAAGATAGCACTAGAGGAACATGGCTTAGCGGGTCTCCAAATCCGTCGGCGTGAGCCCGGCCGGTTCCACGCGGTCGGTTCCACACGGCCGGTTCCACACGGCCGGGTCGCTGCAGGGACGCCGCAGGGACGCCGCGGGCTCCAAAACTCGGGGCCGACGCGGAGCATAAGGGGATTTTCCTCAAGGAGACAGCGGCCATCTTGAGCTGTCACAACTGCACTCTCTAAACAAGGATACAACTGACAGAGCTAATGGAATGATGGATGAGGTAAACGGTCCTGTAAGCAATGCTGAACTTTTGTGTTTCCCCTCTTAATCATCCCCCAAATCCCACAATGCAACGAGCCGCCGGCACAGAGCCAGTGGGCCGGTTGGTAGAGCTTTAAGTTCTGCTGCGTACTGGCTTTAACTTTTGGTGAAATCTTATTATAAAGACAAAATAGTAGAGAACAAGATCTAATGTACTAATATTAACAGCCACTCGAATAGATATTTAAAAAAGTGGGGAATATAAGAACATTTTGTCTTAACAGATGAATAGTGGGAATCTATACATCTAAAAGTTTGACGTATGGAAAGAACTCTAAAATGTATCAACAAGACTCATGACAAAGTGCACATTATTCAGAGGGAAAAGGCTGTCACAAAGGAAGAGATGACACAGAAGGAATGAGGATGAATCTGCATCGTGGTTAGAAAGGGGGGAAAAATAATTTAAAAGTGGTGCAGTGGATGAGGCTGTTGCTACGGTGTTGTGGGTTTGATTCCTCGCTTTCCCCAATCCACGCTGCAACTGTCCGGATCAAAAAGCGTTTTGCAGCTTTTCTTGTTGTTCTGTTTTATAGTTTCCCTCTCTGTGTGTCGGTTTTGTTTGTGATTTCCATTAAAAAGGTAATAATATATATATATATATATATATATATATATATATATATATATATATATATATATATTATTATTATTTTTTTAAGACAGATAATATTATACTTTATTGGAAATGTAACAAGAGGATCTTTGCTTTAACTGGTGTTTGAATCCTGTGCTCCTGGACAAGACACAGAATCATATGCACATCTCAATTCATTTGCCCCAGGGCAAAACAACAACAACAACAACAACAACAACCACTACACCTACTACACTCTCAGGGCAATTTAATATGAGGAAGTAAAAAAAAATGTGTTATAAGAATAGGATACTGCTACTACTACTAATAAATATTCTGATTCTTATTCTGAAATAACACTACCACCACCACGGCTACTACTACTACTACTACTACTACTACTACTACTACTACTACTACTACTACTACTACTACTACTACTTCTACTGTTACTGCTACTGCTACTACTACTGCTACTACTACAACTATTACTACTACTACTACTATTAATATTACCATACTACTACCACTACTACCACCACTGCTTTCACTAATACTACGACTGCTTCTACTACTACTACTACTACTACTACAACTACTACTACTACTATTACTACTACAACTACTACTACTACTACTAATACTACAACTACTACTACTACTATTACTACTACTACTACTACTAATGCTACAACTACTACTACAACGACGACGACTGCTACTACTACTGCTACTGCTACTACTACTACTACTACTAAGAATGCTACTACGACTGCTACTGCTACTACTACTAGTACTACTACTACTACTAAGAATGCTACTACGACTGCTACTGCTACTACTACTAGTACTACCACTGCTTCTCCAGTTGGTGTGAGGGTTGAGTTGCAGTGCTTTTCCCGGACACATTTCTGATGGACACGATCCTTCCAGTTCCAGACCAAGAGCAGAACTCTCCGTTCACTTCAAGCATATCCTGGGACTCGTAGCCCGGGTCCTCCTCTGCACCGCGATCTCAGCGGAATGGCAAGTTGGTATTAAATAAATTGGAGCTGTTCCTCTTGAGTGCTCGTAGGTAAGTGGTGGTTCTCCTCCAGCAGGTGTCCAGGGATCGCCAGGTACAGAGAGCAGACTGTTCCTGCCAGCCGCACGCTGACTGATGCTCCAGAACTCCTCCGCTCCACCATCTCCATAAAGAAAAAAAACTTACCGTGACAAGAGGCAGTGAACCCTTTCGCTTCTTCTAAATGATTAGAACTCATCACCTGTTAACTCCAGCCTGCAGCGGGTTCCCTTCTGCAACAAAATTCAGTTTTCGGAGTCACTCTAGTGTGTGATTTGGCGTCGGTATGTGGTGTAAAGCGCGGCACTAGACAACCTGCAAGGATTTCTTTTTTTTTTCTTCTATTTTATCTTGAATCAATCTCCCAGGTGTAACAATACCTATTTCTCAGTGTATAATTGGACGGATGACAGGCACATCTGAAGGCAGGGGATGAAAGCGCCTGCTGACAATAGGGTGTCTGGCCTGTGACATGACTTGAATGAGGAAGATGGGGGGGGGGGGGGGGGGGGGGGCACAGCGAGATGTACTGTAGGTGCCAACGACGGAGTATAAGCAAAAAGACGTTCATTTATATGAGGTAAAGTAAGATGAAGATGTAGTAGAATGTCTCAAAAATGATATTATCTGAAAGGGATATATTATGCAAACACAACAGAGAGTTCTAACACGTTATTATGTTGTATTAAAGATGTTCTTGGTGGTTTTTTATTCAGATTATTGAGAGTAATGTTCCTGCATGCGCTGTTTATTAATCATTAAATACATTTACACCACGTTCATGTCAGAGTACGCATACGAAACATGAAGGCTTCAGTGCATTATGTATGATTTACTATGTGAATCGTGCTAGTTTTAGTGTGAAAGAGACACGTCACAGCCGTTGGATGAAGCTTTTGAGGGACAGCTTCTCACCAAAACATGCCTGTTTTGTGTTCAGAACAAAGAGTAGTTAAAGTATTGTTACAACACTACATTTTCAAACAATACAAGAGAAAAAGCTTGATGCTAGAAACGGATTTCAATACCCCAATTGAGAAAAACAAAGAAGTAAAAAAACATTCCTTAAAAAATCTGAGGGGACTTGTCTCATTTCCTCCAATCAAAATCAAACCATGTTCTCTTGTAAATGCACAAATCGAGCACCATAGTTACTGCTGCAAAGTGTCGACATTTTCTTTGATAATCTCTTATTATCCACAATAAATCCCATGTGTACACTATTCATAAATTAGTTTTCAACATCGCAGTCCAAATATTTGCAGTCTGATGCTTGCTCCGCGTTACCTTTGGCAGACTGTACATTTGAACGGCTGCCAATGCAACAAATTGTGATTCACTTTCTCCATATTCCGGCTATTTATATCTCAGTGTGAGCGCAATATTCTCAATCTCGGTGCGCAGCCAGCAAGCAAAACGCTACGGAAAACAAAACATCGCCAACGTACACTCACCAAGGTGTTTGCATAAGGCACGAAATGTCTGTCTCTTTGGACTATTTGCCGTTTGCCTTGTAACCATGGAAACTGTCATTAACCATACATCCTCCTCGCATAGATTGACACTTACATTAAAAAGTCTTCTGCTTCTTTCCCTTGCCGGCGTTTAAACCACATCTTTCCACCACCGAGGGTAAGTAAACATCTGACGAACAGAAGCGGTGCTCATTCTCCCGCTCTCCTCCCAAAAGGCTACTTCAAGAGAGGAAAACAGATTTATTTACAACCACAAACACACACAGGCGGCTAATCCTCGCGCTATAGGTACTCCAGACCGCGGACCGGGCTCAAGATCTGGAGAAGGGTCCCTGCGCGCCTTGTTGCAGAGGGTTGAAGATCAGCTCCAATTAAGTTTGAGACAATTAAGTTTGACAGCCTACCTAGTATAGCAGAGCATACAGTAGATCCTTCACTCATCCCGGCTGCTTTTTGTTCACTTTTTTTAAACACGTCGGATGTAGTTCCTGGTGCGATCTCTGAACCCACCTCAAATTCAGATTTCTCGAGTTGTCGGATTATTTAAATTGACTTGAAGCTACTTGAAAATACTTGAAATCCACAAATGAAAGGAGTTGTACCTGTTTTGGCACAGTTCAAATGGCAAATGGGGTGAAAATGAGTAAATTGTACACTCTTTGCATAGAGCATTTCCATATAGAGCGTTTTACATTACTCGTGAAGCACTAAGTATGACAATACATCAATATAAAGTCATCGCGGTGAATATTTAGCATGCTCAGAAGGCTTTAGGTAAGTGGTTTAAAATGAACTACAGGTGGGCTACGATGAGGTGTTTTGGATGATCAGACTTTTATCAGATGTACCGTATCTTCCGGACTATAAATCGCACCTTTTTTTTGGCCAGGGTGCGACTTATATTTATACTTATATACTTCTTATACTTATACTCCAGAGCGACTTATATGTGATATTATTTGTTATTTTCACACTTGCAACCGCATTTCATACTCCAGTGCCACTCATATTTGTTATATATGTTTTTTTTCTTCTCTATTATGCATTTTTTGGCTGGTGTGACTTATAGTCCAGAAAATACGGTAATTATCGGACTACATCTTGAGTCACGATACAGGCAAGGAGCACATGTTTGTTCTACATTACTTCAGATTAAATTAACTGAACAGAACATTAACATATCTTTAGTTTGAGGCTCATATTCATTCCCATGTCCTGCGTTGACTCATGTTGCGCCACAAAAACCTGAACACAGATGCGCAAGAAGCTGGAAACAACATAATGGCTGCGATATATCAATATGACATGGTTTCCAAACGCAACTGTTAGTTTCCATGTCCTTTAAGTCCCCTTCGCTTCCACAACGTTGCGTCATTTTGCAGGTAGTGGCCTCCCCAAAGATCCCTCTGATTTATTAATGTGAGAAAGTGTAGAGAGGGGCAGATGGGGAAGAATTATTAATCTAAATCTCACATGAGTAAAAGGCATTCATCATTCGCCATAATATTCCTATAACAAGAGCCCATGTATATTTGATGAGACTTATCTGCATAGTATAATCGAGTGTAATTGATTGAGGATTCATAATATGACATGATTAGTTTTACTGGTTTGGCATCGTTTCAATGGAGGGAGAGTTCCATATGGTCTGCTGCGGCTGCGGTGATTTGTTTTGCCCGGATTTGTGCAACGTTCAAAGCAAGAAATATTATTCGCAGTGAAAACAGCATCAAATCACAGGAGTAAAACTTTCATCTAGAGATGTTAGAGTTGTGTATGTTTCTCAAATAGTCCCTACTTTTATTTCTATCTGACCAGTGTTGGTTTATTTGTTGTTTTATGACCAATTAAAGTATCTAGAGTTAAAGAGGATCAAATTAATCTTTTTTGGATCAATACCAAAAAGTTAAGGGCAATGATGTGTCATAAAATCGTAAACCATGCACTAAACCGAGACGAGGGGGCGCTATTGCGTTCTCATACGTGGGATACTGTGCAGAAGAAGTTGGACTGCTGCAAATGAATATCCTTTCTACAGTAAAAAAGACTAAATTAATCGTTTTGGGTCAAATAACAAACACGCTTTGAAGGGCAGTCCAAAAAAAATTGTCATTCATTTTTCATTCCGGACAGTTTTGACTGCACACTCACACTATTTTTCAGACTGTCACTTGATGTTGTGTCTTGTCTTGTCAGCTGATTTACACTGGTTTTGGCGCTGTCTTCCTACAGGTAGAGGCAGGACGACAGCGCCATCTGCAGTCCGACTTCTTCAGGACCGAATCCCAGGTATGAGGGAGTAAAAAGACCCCCTCGTCCAGGTTTATAGGGTTGTAGATTCCTTATTTCAATTGCCTCCATAATCCAGCAACTACGTTTTCAATAATGATGGACTAGGATTACCATGTACAGTACAGTTTTATTATGACATGAAATTCCAATTATCACAGCTTTTCCACTGAACTTGTGTGTACTGCCAAGTAACCGCGGTAGATTCCTAGACTGGGTCGGGCC
Source organism: Eucyclogobius newberryi (assembly GCF_026437365.1). NCBI lineage: Eukaryota > Metazoa > Chordata > Actinopteri > Gobiiformes > Gobiidae > Eucyclogobius > Eucyclogobius newberryi. The sequence goes on from NW_027316389.1 coordinate 17,714,391, forward strand.
TTTCTATGTGGAGTTTGCGTGGTCCCCATTATCCTGCAGTTCTTTGGGTCCTCCATCTATATAACATGCACATTAGGCTAATCCTCCAGCAAATCGAATCCACACAGTAGAAGATCGGGGGATCGCACCGCCGGGGATCGCACCGCCATCGCCCGCTGCTCGTGACTGTTTTCCCCAGCGGCATTGAAGAACGGCTGAAACGAAGTGGGCAAAATCTCCCCACACGAACAATAAAGTACAATTAAACAATACTTAGAAAAATAACTCCAACGCAGAACCTGATCCATCATGTTTGCTTACTGATGAGACGACACCGGTGACAAATACACGCCCATTAGACTTGACCAGGTGTCTGTCACGGCGAGAGCAAAGGGAATATTTAAGCACTCCTCTCAGCGCGTGGCGTATCCATCAGCGTAACGCCCGCGGACACCCCGGGTCAGTGTGTGGTGTGACGGCTGAGAGTGTAAGTGGCTCTCAAAATGCACGATCGCCTGTCGTCCCGGGGCCTTAGGGGGGCGGGAGAAACGCTGCCTCGCCCGTAACGACTCCTCTCTCCAGCTCGTGACGGAAGACAGGCGTAAATCTGTGTCCGTTGGCTGGTCAGAAGATGGCTGTTTGGGGAGTAGTTCAGATGGATGGAGGAGATGCTGATGGATGGAGGTAATAAAGGCGTGGATGTCCTGTTGGTGGTGATGGGGCCGGTATGAATGAGGCGTCTGGGAGCGATTCACACGACGCTGCCCTGTCCACTCGCACCGCCACACTTCCCGAGCCGTGAGACAATGTGTGTGTTCTTTCGATCTCTGATGAACGAGAAAGCTCTACAACAGTTTTTCACATTTGGCGATGTTAGGCTGTTGTTATTAGCCTATATATTGTGGTTTAAGCCGGGAAACGTCAATTTGCACGATCTATTATTCACACAAGCCTGGGGCAAACGGACAGAAACATGGTGGCTAGCTAATGCCCCAACAGCTTCTCCACCCTCCACCAATCACATCCCCTTATTCTGCTAATACATTCACTCTGGGACGATGGGGGAAGTGTCCTGCACAAATGACACAACGGCAATATCCAATGCTATGGTCAGGAATCAAACTGTACATTTTTCAAATCGAATTAATGGCTTTTGTTTTTCCTTTTTAATACTGAAAATAATTAAATGTTGATGGACTGAAATATTAAATGTTTTGTCTTTTTTGTTTAAGTTAATAGAGTGTATACATTTTAAGTAACTTCAAACGTCTTTCTTTTTAAGGACCAGATAGAAATTAGCTTTCATTACTAGTGTCTTTTCCCTATGGCATTTGTGAACTCGTGGTCCTGTTAAACTTATAAATTAAAACGAAATATTTGGTTTGCCTGTGGCGTAGTGGTTTGTGTGTGCACTGTACGTAAGGTCGTGGGTTTGCCATTTGTCAAATGTCTCTACCCTCTCTCTCCCCATTTCAGCTGTCCTGTCCATTGACACTTTTATGGGCTACTAAATGCAAGCCGGGTGTGGTTCTGAACCCTCATGAGTCTAACAAGATTTCCAATGTTATTCAAATCAATGTGTTGTGTTACATTGACCTCAGAGCACTGCAGGTGAGTGTCTGCGGAAAGAATCTGCAAGGTGTCTATTTTTCCCAGATACAGTGGCAGGCCTGGGTCCACAGGGTAAAATAAGACAATGGAGGAGTTTAAAACGCTGATGCACCCACAGTTAGTTTGGCCTGAACCCTGGACTGCACAGCTGTGGTTTTAAGGCACTGCAGTGGCTCACAGGAAGCAGTTGTTGGTGTGTTCGGCTCAAAATACGCACCAAAACCGCCTCGTATTGAGTGTAAATCTGCACACTCTAACAATGTTCAAATCTAAGCTAAAAAACAGTTTTGTTTAGCTGTGCATATGACTGAAAGGATTTTTCTTTGCACACTTTTCTTTTATGACTTAAATTGTTTTTAGTTAGTTAATTTTATTGTATTTCTGTTTCTGTTTTTTCTTTGTGATTTTAATGCATTTTTCCTGCTGTGTGAAGCACTTTGAATTGCCTTGTGTATGAAATGTGCTCTACAAATAAACTTGCCTTACGTGGATCAACATGAATGAATTAGAAAGAAATGTCATAAAACATCAATCAAAGTTTTCAAAATAAACTGCAACACGCGAGAAAATCTAATATTTTAGTAAGAAAAGGGGCTGACTTCATCCTAGTCTTCCATAACTGTACCACTTCCCGTTGCGCACAATGACCCGCACTGTGTCTTGTTTATCACGTCCATCTCGGCATCTTCATCATCATAGCTGCTCTCCGGCCATTAATTGCGTGTCTAAACAGCACTTGTTGAGTGATTGCCATGCATGAGTGAGAGTGAAAAATCCAATCAACTCTCCCACCAACCGGGTCGCCTGAAGAAGAAAAAAGGGCCGTGCCAAATTGCGGTGTTGGTGTCAACACGTAACACGTTAATGATCCCGGAGCATAATTGCCGGCTGGATGCAGGAGGGAAGGAGGCTGAAACCGAGAGAGACTTCCCCGCCATGGGAAACGAGCAGCCCCCGAGTGCTCTCCAAGTGACACGAGGCCGTAGGCAACACAATTCATCACGGACGCATGAATATTCAAGCGCGCTCGCCGCCGTCTCCTCCGGGGCGGGTTAGATCACGCCTGTATTAAGTTGGAGGGATACGGCGCGGGGCTGAAGCCACCTGAACTGCGCGCCCTCTCATTACGGAGGTGCTGGTGGGGGGCGGAGGGGGGTTTCATTAAAATAAAAAGGACGTATCACTCACACGAGGCGCTAACAAGCCACAGGTCGGGCGCGCAAATAATTGAGCGCTCACCTCGTCGCGCGCGGGTCAGCGGATGATTGGTGCGCACGGGGCGATAACGACGGGGTAAACGGTGATATCGGCGCGACCTTCTGATATCGGTGTCGGTGCGATGTATCGGAAAAACGCCATGTCAACACTTGCGGTGGTATTTTTTCTGCACGGCCCCAGTCTGCGTGCACGTGTGTTGACTTTATGATGAACGCCTGAGTAAAAATGGAAAAGGAAGTGCAGTTGGGCTAAAAAAAATTGCTGTATGTAAAAAATAACTGCATAACTGTGCAGTACAAAGAAAACAACATAAATGGCCGTTAGTACCGTATTTTCTGGACAATAAGTCGCAAAGGAGTATAAGTCGCACCAACCAAAAAATGCATAATAGAGAAGAAAAATACATATATAAGGCGCACTGGAGTATGAAATGCAGTTGCAAGTGTGAAATAACAAATAATATCACATATAAGTTGCTCCGGAGTATAAGTATATAAGTATGAATATAAGTATAAGTCGCACCCTGGCCAAAACTGTGAAAAAAGGTGCGACTTATAGTCCGGAAAATACGGTACACAATATACTACTGTTTTTACAAGTGTCAATTTGAGCTTTATTATAACTATGGGCCTTGCTAAGGATTTTCAAATCATAATTTCGGTATTGGAAAATGTGTCTGTTGTGCATGTCATGTTCCTATAGATTTCCAGCGGTAACTTTCAGTTCTAATATTGTGTTTTTTTTTTGTGAAACCCTTTTGATTTCATGGACTTTTGGTAATTTTAACACCCTTCGCTGCATCTCCAGACCTCAATTACCTGCTCTCGACGCGGTTTCTGCTTCTCACTGCTCCTTTTCCAGCACTTTTCCAAACACTTCTGCAAAATAAATCTTGTTATTAAATCTTGTGTTGTTGGGTTGGGCTTTTGGGTCCAGTCCACTCTTACAACGGCATGTTTTAAGGTTTGTGGAAGAACGTGTTAAAGACTTTTGTCCACTTCCTGTCCCACACAAACTGCCATCGTGTCCATGAGCAAGGCACTACCTCCACTTTGCATCCACTATCTGTAAAAGGTGTGTATGTGAGCGTGAAAATAGATAAATGGTTGCATAATAATGTTAAGTCCCTGACTTCCAATCCCAAAAAGTGCCAGAAACATGCATATTTAAAGCAGGAGTATGTAACTTTCTGGAGGTGGCATGTCACCTGCATTCCATCCATGGAAACAGAAAGTAGAAACCACCTTTTTGAACATTATATGGAGATATATCAGTTTTACGCCATTCTGTGGAATATGATCAATCAAATGAACCAAATTCCCATGGAAACCAGCAGGAGGAGATCAAGTACGAGTCAGGTTTGTGGAGCCTGTTTACAGTGAGGGCTCAGAGATGTTTTTCAGTGCAAAAAAAAACAACGACACCTTAACGTGGTGGAGGGGTTTGAGTGCCCGAATGATCCCGGGAGCTATGTTGTCGGGGGCTTCATGCCCCTGGTAGGGTCTCCCAAGGCAAACAGGTCCTAGGTGACGGGTCAGACAAAGTTCGGTTCAGAAGCCCTCTATGATGACAACACGAACAAGGCAGTTTAAGTCGCCCGGATCGGCGTCACCGGGGCCCCATCCTGGAGCCAGGCCTGGGATGGGTGCTCGATGGCGAGCGCCTGGTGGCCGGGTCTTACCCCACGGGGCCCAGCCGGGCACAGCCCGAAGGAGCGACGTGGGGCCGCCCTCCCGTGGGCCCACCACCCGCAGGAGGCGACCAGATCTCCAGACACAGAGACTAACTCTGGGGACATGGAATGTCACCTCGCTGGGGGGGAAAGAGCCTGAGCTTGTGCGGGAGGTTGAGCGATACCGACTAGATATAGTCGGCCTCACCTCCACGCACAGTTTGGGCTCTGGAACCCATCTCCTCGAGAGGGGCTGGACGCTCCACTTCTCTGGTGTTGCCCGCAGGGAGAGGCGGCGGGCTGGTATGGGCTTGCTTATAGCCCCCAGCTCAGCCGCCACGTGTTGGAGTTCACTCCGGTGGACGAGAGGGTCGCGTCGCTTCGCCTTCGGGTGGGGGACAAGTCTCTCACTGTTGTGGCGGCCTACGGGCCGAACAGCAGTGCAGAGTACCCGGCCTTCTTGGAGTCCTTGGGAGGGGTACTGGACAGTGCACCGACCGGGGACTCCGTTGTTCTACTGGGGGACTTCAACGCCCACGTGGGCAAAGACAGTGACACCTGGGGAGGGGTGATCAGGAAGAATGGCTTTCCCGATCTGAACCCGAGCGGTGTTCAGTTATTGGACTTCTGTGCTTGCCACGGATTGTCCATAACGAACACCATGTTCAAGCACAAGGGTGTCCATCAGTGCACGTGGCACCAGGACACCCTAGGCCGGAGGTCAATGATCGACTTTGTTGTCGTGTCATCTGACCTCCTGCCGCGTGTCTTGGACACTCGGGTGAAGAGAGGGGCAGAGTTGTCAACCGATCACCACCTGGTGGTGAGTTGGATCCGCTGGCGGAGGAGGAAGCCGGACAGACTTGGCAGACCCAAGCGCATTGTGAGGGTCTGTTGGGAACGTCTAGTGGAGCCCTCTGTCAGTAGGGTATTCAACTCACACCTCCGGGAGAGCTTCTCTCATATCCCGGGGGAGGCTGGGGACATTGAGTCCGAGTGGACTATGTTCTCCGTCTCCATTGTTGATGCGGCTGCTCGGCGCTGTGGTCGCAAGGTCTCCGGTGCCTGTCGTTGCGGCAACCCCCGAACCCGGTGGTGGACACCGGAAGTAAGGGATGCCGTCAGACTGAAGAAGGAGGCCTATCAGGCCACTCTGGCTTGTAGGTCTCCGGAGGTCATCGACAGGTATAGGCAGGCCAAGCGAGCCGCAGCTCGTGCTGTCGCAGAGGCAAAAACCCGGGCCTGGGAGGAGTTCGGGGAGGCCATGGAGGAGGACTATCGGTCGGCCCCAAAGAAATTCTGGCAAACCGTCCGGCGCCTCAGGAGGGGGAAGCAGTGTCTCACCAACACCGTTTATGGTGCGGGTGGAGGCCTGCTGACCTCGACTGGGGATGTCGTCGGACGGTGGAAGGAATACTTTGAGGATCTCCTTAATCCCTCAGTCACGTCTTCCGAAGAGGAAGTAGAGACCGGGGACTCGGAGGCTGGCTCATCCATCACCCAAGCTGAAGTCACTGAGGTTGTTCGCAAACTCCTCGGTGGCAGGGCTCCGGTGGTGGATGAGATTCTAAACATAAAGTCTCTGGATGTTGTAGGACTGTCTTGGTTAACACGTCTCTGCAACATCGCGTGGCGTTCGGGGACCGTGCCTCTGGACTGGCAGACCGGGGTGGTGGTCCCTCTGTTTAAGAAGGGGGACCGGAGGGTGTGTTCCAACTACAGAGGGATCACACTCCTCAGCCTCCCGGGTAAGGTCTATTCCAAGGTACTGGAGAGGAGAATCCGACCGATAGTCAAACCTCAGATTCAGGAGGAGCAGAGTGTTTTTCGTCCCGGTCGTGGAACACTGGACCAGCTCTATACCCTCCATCAGGTGCTCGAGGGTTCATGGTAGTTTGCCCAACCAGTCCACATGTGCTTTGTGGATCTGGAGAAGGCTTTCGACCGTGTCCCTCAGGGTGTCCTTTGCGGGGTGCTCCGGGAGTACTGGGTCCGGGGCCCTTTGCTCAGGGCTGTCCGGTCCCTGTATGACCGGAGCAGGAGCTGTGTTCGCATTGCCGGCAGTAAGTCAGACCTGTTCCCAGTGCATGTTGGACTCCGCCAGGGCTGCCCTTTGTCACCGGTTCTGTTCATAGTTTTTATGGACAGAATTTCTAGGCGCAGTCAGGGGTCGGAGGGTGTCCGGTTTGGGGACTACAGGATTCCATCTCTGCTGTTTGCAGACAATGTTGTCCTGATGGCTCCATCAAACCCGGACCTGCAACATGCACTGGGACGGTTTGCAGCCGAGTGTGAAGCGGCTGGGATGAGAATCAGCACCTCCAAATCCGAGGCCATGGTTCTCGACCGGAAAAAGGTGGCTTGTCCTCTCCAGGTGGGTGGGGTGTCTTTGCCCCAAGTGGAGGAGTTCAAGTATCTCGGGGTCTTGTTCACGAGTGAGGGAAGGATGGAGTGCGAGATTGACAGGCGGATCGGTGCAGCGGCTGCAGTGATGCAGTCGCTGCATCGGACCGTTGTGGTAAAGAGGGAGCTGAGCCGAAAGGCAAAGCTCTCTATTTACCGGTCGGTCTACGTTCCTACCCTCACCTATGGTCATGAGCTTTGGGTAGTGACCGAAAGAACAAGATCGCGGATACAAGCCGTCGAAATGAGTTTCCTCCGCCGTGTGGCTGGGCGCTCCCTTAGAGATAAGGTGAGGAGCTCGGCCACACGGGGGGAGCTCGGAGTAGAGCCGCTGCTCCTCCACGTCGAGAGGAGCCAGCTGAGGTGGCTCGGGCATCTGTTCCGGATGCCTCCTGGGCTCCTCCCTCGGGAGGTGATTCAGGCATGTCCCACCGGGAAGAGGCCCCGGGGAAGACCCAGGACACGCTGGAGAGACTATGTCTCTCGGCTGGCCTGGGAACGCCTCGGGATCCCCCCGGAGGAGTGGGAGGAAGTGTCTGGGGAGAAGGAAGTCTGGGAGTCCCTGCTCAGACTGCTGCCCCCGCGACCTGGCCCCGGATAGAGCGGAAGAAGATGGATGGATGGATGGGAAAAAAAAATTGAATAAATTATGGTTTCATTTTAGTAATTCTTTTGGCTAAAAAGTTACGTTCTGGAGTTTTAAACAAATAACTGTAAAATATGGCCTTTATAAAGAACCTGTACTGTAAAGAGGTAAAAGTTGTGTTGCGGAAAATTGTGCCCGTCGTCGAAAAAGCGCGCCCTAAATTAAACGCACAAGGCCAGCGGAGATAGTCGTGCGGAGGGGTTCCTGTGGGCAATTTAGCCTCATTTCGGAGTGTCTTCTTCAGCCTTGACAGGAGCTGAGGGGGCCACACCAATTGGTTTCTTGGGCATTCTTTTTTATCTCGACCCTCTCCCCAGATTGCAGTTTAAAAAGCAAGTGGGGGGAACTTGACTGACACGCTCTGGCCTCGACTGTCCCTTGGGTGAGGGGATAGAGGAGGTGTGTGAGGGGGGGGGCTCGCACTTCTGATACAATATTCTCCCGGCTGCATGCTCTGACTGTCAGCCGGCGAGAGGGAGAAAGAGAGAGGGAGGGAGGGAGAGGAGACGATTCCGCGGCCATGTATTATTCATCAGATCTTTCTTTTTACTGGGGCTTTGCTGTGTGTGGCAGCTATTGTTGGAGAAAAAGGAGTAATGGAGCTTGTCACAATACATTAACATAGTTTATTGTTCAAAAGCACAGTTTGGAAACAACTTTGCTGCCTTTGAACGGGGCTATTGTTTGAGCTTGGCCATATCTTATTCATGATATATTGTAATTTGGGGCAGCGCAAAATCGTTCGGCAAAAAAAAACTGCAGCAGATTTTACCTTGTCGATGCAAAGTAAGGCCGACAGAGAGCGCGGCTAATCGACGACGCTAACATCCAAACACATTTGAACAATGACTGTGGAAGCTCTGCAGAGGAGTAAAACACATAAAACGATGGAGAAAGGGCTCAAGGAAGAATAACTTATGACTTACATATACTAAAAGGTGCTGTATCTGATTTTTACTGTCTTAAAAACATGGAAAAACAGAACTAGACCATTTTGAAGTCTTCGCAGCAGTAAACATCGTTCACTGACCCAATGCATCCTCATTATACATCGCAAATGTATAGGTTTTAGAAGCGCTGTTCACAACTTTCAGAGGCCAGAGCGGGTTTTGTCGTCACAGTAAAGCTAACAATTAGCATTCTTCACAGAAAATTAAACTCTCTGTAATTAGAGGCAATGAACTGATTTACCTGAATAGATGCTTTTTAATATATCTCTTTTGGGGCAAGACAAATGTTGCTTTATTACATTATCCTACCTAATCTTATCTTACCTTATCCTAATTAGCTGGACTTTAAAAACACAAAGAAGATTTTTGTGGAGTAGGAAGGCCCTTTACGTCAAGAGTATTGACACATGTGACTGGATATACAACCCCAAGTACATAATCAAATACATGGCCTTTAAACATTTCTTCTAACTTCTTAATTTTAATAGAACGTGTTGCATAGTTTGTAGAGGTCTGCAGGGTGTTTCTGTGCTGCCATTGATGTCTGCTGCTGTTGTTTCCTTTGGCAAGGCACCACTCGGCTTTCTTTTATCAAGATGTCAGCGACGAACACCAGTCCCACCATGCCAAGACTTCTTATAAACCTGCTCTCCAAAATAAAAAGAAGTGTATATTAGCATAACCAGCATGTGATATTTGGGTTATTTGGCAGCAGTCACCCCCAGCGGCGGCGCCCGGATATGACATGAGCTGGCCTGTCTTTTTGAAGCATGTTCGCTGCCTCTGCTCGTGATCAACTTAGCATTTACTTGTTGGAAAATCTGCAAGGGAAAATATCTCATCTTTGATGCTACATGACACTCGCCTTCACCCAGTATGACAAAAAACACGAGGCTCCTTCTCGCCCGGCGCTGAAGCCAGAGGACACGTCCTGTCACCGCGCAGTAAATAAGGGTCTATATAGAAGTCAGCCAGACGAGTGACGACCTCCATTACAGCGCATTTATGCATGGACACCAAGAGGCAACCGCAGCATGTGATACTCCAGGGCTTTTTATACTGGGGCATGATGATGAAGTACTTAAGCCTCTCGTCTCACAGTATGCTTGAATTTCAGGACCGTGCAGGATGTTTTTGTGTCGCTTATTCTCCCCACATCGACATCGTTTTCCTCCAGATGCCTTGGCTCTGGCACCAGCCTGTATAAATGAGCTCATAGAGAACAGTGTCCTCTGCAATTTACTACAGGACTTTTACACTTTTTCCAATTCCGGGAACTATGTAATGGGTCGGGGGCCACACTATGGGAACTTTTTAAGCTCCTGCTCTGGGACAAATTAGCTTACGAAAAAATCCGAGGAAAAAACAACAAAAATAAACAATGTTCAAAGGAATTTAGCACAAAAATAACTGTCAAAGGAAAAACTACAAAACCCTTTGGGAAAAAGTAGAACCCTCGGGGAGAACTTCAGTGAACGAGAGATCCTGCTCCAACAAACGTTTTGGCAGCACAACATGCACAACACTGACTTTCAAATATGTTTCATCCATTCCTAAACGTACAGAGGCATCCACAACCATCAGACACAAGCAGAACATGCAAACACACCCACAGAAGGCCTGCACATTCGGCTGGAACTGAAATCCAGGAAATTCAATGGGCGAATCTAGGTTCTCCTGACCAAGAAGACCAAGCCAACGATGTGAACCCCAGCTCCTCCTGACAGGTTGTCCCAAAGACACTGGAGGATGGGTCAAATGGAGAGGGCGAACATCCTCAAGACAACGATACATACATCAACTTATACTGTGCGGAAATGGTGGTAGTTAAGACGAGACTTGTCCTGGAGTGTGACCAGTTAGACTAGAGGGATGATAGAGGCTATGTTCACATGCACGCCAAAAATCTGATCATTATCTGACTTCTGGAGTAATCAGATTACTGAACTATCATGCAAACAGTTATATCTGGTGGGAGTACTCTGATTTCTTTCAGATTGTTCACATTTGCAGGTTTTGACAAGGAAAAGTATGCAAAGAAGGGCAAACTAATGGGGCAAAGACATAAATTAAAGAGAAAATATCAAATATTGGAAGAGTTATTTTAAAATGAATTGTAGTTTGTCTTCTAAATACAGCAGTTTCCCTCAAATATTTTTGATTTCACCATTTCTCTTGGGCATGTATATTAAAATACTGGTTGTCTGATTCCTCTAGCTATCTCAATATAGATTCTATTACTAACCAAACACAGTGTATGTCTTTGGATGAAGTGAAAAGGCAAGAATATCTTAAGAGAAAAACAGACTTTGGAGAGTCAACCGACCAGAGAATCAAATCCACAACCTCTTTACAGCATCCCCTACATTTGGATAACAATGACAGTCGTACAGTTGCATGCGCGCCTTGTTTAGAGAATGTTTTCCGCAAAAGTGACAGGAGGACATAAAGCAGCTTGAGCACAAAGTGAACGCAGAGTGGATGCAGAACTCGTCTGTTGCATCAGAAAGAATAGGCTCTGTCGAGAAAAAAAAGAAAGTACAGAACAGATGGGTGTAAGAGGGAACATGTCAAAGAAAATACAATAACAACAACAAAGAAACGGCTCCAAAAAGTGTGTAAAAACTAGAAAGAAATGATAAAACTAGATTTAAAAGGGGACGCATAACAGCAAAGGCGTTTTTCATCCCTCTGCCGTGCTGTTGCACCACTTTGTTTCCTCTCATCAAAACCCTGCCCAGAGTTAATGTTTTGTTTCTTTTAGTCCCATTTGAGTTTTTCTGTTACACAATAGCATTCTTGAGATGCGGAACACACTTTTATTATTAAATGGTTAAACGCTAGAATTAAAAGAGAATCTGGATGAACTTGAACATGAGATTTGTCAAACCATGGGATCGTTTTTGCCTCATTTTCTCATATACATTATACAGTAGAAATCAATATCTGCAACAAAAACAACTCTGATGGAGGAAGATCTATATATTATGAATTATTATGTGTGATTAAGTGTTGTTGTTGTTGTTGTTGTTGTTTTATGGCGGTTGGCATCCAATTGTTGCATTACCGCCAGACTTTATTCCTCAGACTTTTCGTAGTCCTCAGGAGCTTTGTGCCTTCAAAGTAGTAGATTCTGTTCCAGAGTGAGGGTCCAGCGCCATCTGCTGGTCGCTTTGAGTAAGTTCAGAAGACTACAAAGGTCAGGCAGATCGTTTGGACTTAATGGGAGTTGTTAAATAGGAGAAAGGTCATCGTGAGTTAATAACGTTCCATTTTCTGCAGCCCAACTCAAATGGTGGTCTGTGAAGTCTATGAAGAGTCTGCAGTGATTTGTATTGAGATTAGTCGACAGATAAATGATTATTTCTAGTGGCTGATAAAGGTTGAAATGACGTGACGGGAAGCTTCTAAAGAATGTTTATGAATAAAGTGTATTATTGATTAAAAAAATGACATTATTGCATGTGTTTAAAGCATGATCAATAACCATCAATATGATCAAAATACTACATTTACTTTGCACATCACGGTCAGATGTCAAAAACCTGCACCGAATTTACACTAATACTTTGAGTCATTTTATTATCCAAATCATTCCAGAATGTGTTAATAAGTTACTAAAACGTGTCCACAAGTCACTGATGACTTAGCATTTAATAAATCTTCACATCAAACTGCACTTAACCGAACTTCTGACACTAACATTATGAACTTATGGCTGACTTTTGTTATGACAGTGAAAAGTTCTTACAAAAGTTTGTTCTGTTGAGATGACAAGGAAGTAAACAGTCATTTTACACTACAATAAACAAGAAGGCAGTGATATAAGCCCAGTGCACAATAACGAGCACGCACAGCTCCTCTTTAGTTTGTTCTTTATTACACATTAAATAGGAGTGGTGAGATTCATGGCAAAAAAATAGACTTATTTGAGATGGGATCACCACTGCACGTTGCCCGCAGCAGGCGTGTCGTAAAGTGGTCATTCATTCACTTCCCTTGACCTGGACCCAACCACGTACACAAAGAGAGGAGGCCGACTCCGTTAAAAAGCAACATTCATTTAGACACACCAACCGAGAAAAAAAAAAAAAAGAAAAAAAAAAAAAAGGAAGCACAATTTACAAAATATGCACCGGCGTATCGGTGTCACAACTATACAAAGGTTGTTAAAATACGATCCAGGTATAAATGATTCAGACGTAATCCGAATGCTGTTGGCACGCGATAAAACGGGAACACGGGGAGGGGGGGAAACTACGTGTCAGTGTTTGTTGTTGACGGGCTTCCAGGCGTTTACAGTCATCCACTGTACTTTGTGAACATGGAAGTTATAATGGTTAAAAATAGCCTACGTCTCGAATTAATGTGGATCGTGTCTGGAATCTGCGACGCGTCTTTTCTCTAAAAAAAAAGCAGCACGTCGTCTTTTCTGAGTACACGTACATGTTGTTTCGCTACCTTCTAAAAGTAGCACCCGATGCAAACAAAAGGCAAATTCAAAAAGGTCCCCGGGGAAACGAGCGAGAAAACCCTGTGGTAAGACGGAAATCAACCATTTAAAACATTTGAATCTTTAAAAGAAAAAGAAAATGGCATTTATAAACTCGTACATCAGCCTCGTACAAGAGGATCATTTGACTTTTGACTGTGGCGCGTTTAAAATTAGTACAAAATGTTGTTCAGATGCCGTTTTACAGTTAATCTACTTTATTCCAAGCACAGCATTTGAACCGCGCGTCGCTGGGTTAAAAGACAACGAATCACATGGTGTCATTGGTAATTCTCAGATTCTAGACAATTCTGACAACGCGACTCTAAAGATAAAAAAGGTCCGCATTTGTCGATTATGAAAAATAAAACGAAAAAAAAAACGATAACCCCTCAGCTGGCTCCAGCCCAGATTCAGGAGTCCGAAACCCTTTGTGGGCCGCTGAGACCAAAAAACATGGACTTGGAACATTCCCCCACACGATACGACAAACGGAGTTAATAGCCGGGATGGTTTTAAGTAGTAGTCTGCATGCATACTATGAAAGACAGAACCAAGTCACACCGAGAAGAGGTCATTCAAGTTGGGTGGAGACGTTACACAGTGGATTTCGTCTATTTTTGCCCCCGTCGTCCGGTTCACGATACATAAACGGGGTTATAAATTAGCTCTTTGGCACCCTAAAAAGGCCAGCGCGCCTCTTCTAGCGCCTGGAGGTCGAGGGAAAGTTTGATCCGGCTGAAACGATTCGAAAGCTACAGATTAAAATTGTATAAAATGTCCAAACTAAAAAAAAAAAAATGTTGGGATGAAGGCCACTGGCACTAAAATAAGCTTATGGTGTTCCCGACTAGCGAATAGTAATGTTGTCCAAATGGGTACTTTTGAAAGAGGCTAATAATTTAGTGTAATGTACAAAAACGTTGGGCTGGAACTGTTCGGCGTGGGTTCTTTTTTCGTTTTTTTTTAATTCCCAGCGGAGTTAGATTCACATGAGCGCACACTTTGTCTTGGACTTCTTTTTCTTCTTTTTGCCCTCCTTGCTCATCTTCTCCTTATGCTTCCGGATTTCTCGCACTAAAGTGTAGAAGGCGTCGTCCACTCCCTGCGAGGAAGAGGAAAAGAGAATGAGTAAATACGACAACAAAAAACACCACACAATTACAGCAAAGTTATTATTTCGACGGGCGAGGAGTGCATTTGCATTTAAATGATGTTTTGGTTTTCAGAGTATGCCTGGGAAAAAGGTCAGTGCGGGGATAAAAAAGCAAAATACAATACAGCCACTCCGGTCCGAGGTATCGAATTGTTGTTTTTCCCCCACTGCAATTTTATTTAAAAGGGATTCTGTGAAATGAAAACATAAAGGTATCGAGGGGAGTGGAAGCTTAAACTCATCTTTAACACTTACATTAGCTGCAGAATGTTTTTTTTTACTATTATCTATACATTTCTACGAATACCGAGGATATCATCATTAATTTAATCAACTTTTTACACCCGGCACTACATCAAAAAACACAACTAATATTTTGGCCGACTAAAATCTCAAAATAAACGTGGTTGAATGGATAAAAAAAATGATTTAACCAGAATAAAACTACGAATTTACAGGACTAACACATGACAATACCAGAGCAAAGACTTAAAAACACAGTAAACCACAGCTGTACATGTCTCGTATACCTTTATAATAAATACTCTGCGCTCTCCTACAACAAAGATTTATGGGAATAAAAGACAACAGGTTATTACAGAATTGTGTCTGCAAATTGCACACAGAGACAAAGCAGGAGGAAATGACCAAAAGTGCAAAGCTCTGCAAGATGCTGCAAAGTAAAGAGTGTGAGGTCATTTGAGGGGATGAAGACTCGACACAAACTCGAGCTCAAGAGAAGGTTCTGCCCGACTCGTGACAAGAGTCCACGTTTGTCCAGGAAAGACTGCAGAAAACACAGCCGGGGTTTAGTCACCTCGGCACAGTGGCCCTTCTCCTTCACAAAGACGGGTTGCTTTCACATTTGTGCCACCGTTACAACATCGTAGTGCGGACTTTGGACATGAAATTAGTGTTAAGCCTGTATATAAAAGGAGTTAGAAATTACTTTTATAATAACCTCCATTGATGCTAAAGAGTAAAAGCTTTTCAATTGTTTTAATTCAGTGTGTACTAGATCTGGGATTCCTCTTTTTCTGATTTGTGATTGGGCAGATAGAGGTGGGCATTGTGTCAAAATGTAGACAATATAGTGAATGCTGTTTTTAAGATCTTTTTTTTAATAAATAAAAATGCTACAAAAAGAGCTGATAAAAAAACTTTGAATTAAGGCTATAAAGTGTCATTTCTGCACTTTTGTAAATGATTTTTATAGACATTTACTTCATATTGTCAGAATATATGTACCGTATTTTCCGGACTACAAGTTGCTTTTTTTCATAGTTTGGCCAGGAGTGCTCCGGAGTGACTTATGGGATATTTGTTATTTTCACACTGACAACCGCAAGAGGGCGCTCGAGGCTCTAAGCGACGCAGAAGAAGAATCTGCACTTCCTCTTCCTCTGGAGTTTGTGGAGTTGTTTAGGAGTTACACAGAGGAAGAAGAATTCAGTGGATTTAGTGATTTGGGGTAATACTGATGCTTTGTAAACTTGTTAGCATGTTCTTTATGCTATAGTTATCTGAATAACTGTTAATATGTTACGTTAACATACCAGACACTTACCACAGTTCTGTCTGTGCGTCATGTAGCTGAAGGTGTTAGCATTAGCATACATACACCTATTCACCATGTTCTCTCATCTGTTATTATTTTAAATTGCATTTCAAGATCAAATGTCTGCTCTTGGTCTTGGATTTTATCAAATAAATTTCCCCCAAAAATGTTACTTTTGCTCCAGTGCGACTTATGTTTTTTCCTCTATTATGCATTTTTTGGCTGGTGCGACAGAAAATACGGTATACATCGGGAAACTCCCCAAAAAAAGAGAGCTATTATTCCCCCCCCCCCCCCCCCCCCCCCCCCAACATCGCCCATCCCTAAACCCCAGGATGGTTAGATTGTACCCGGTTTGGATCTCTTCTCGCACTACATTAAGAACACTTTTCCTTTGTGCAAATCAAGTTACAATGGGTGAAAGCACTTCTGCCAGTTTGTGTGCGGCGTTCAAGGCATTCATCAAGTGTGAAAGCAAACCCACAAAGAAAGTCATAAAATAAAAATAAAAAGGTTGTGCAATTTGACATTTCCGATTCGGGTAAACAGACACAGTGTGAAACGGGCATTCGTGGACACAATCAATGTAAACAAAACTGATCCGAACGCCCAGAAGAACCCAGCAGGACAGCTTAAAGAGCCCGTGAAGCCGCGCCCCGTTCGCCTGCCCTCGCGTCCACACACACATTCAGGCGGAGCTGTGGGCGCCGCCGCGTACACTTACCCCTTTCACTGCACAATGCACTTTTTAAGCTTGACACAGCGCGGAGTCTTTTCTTCCTTGCTGAGCTTATTGAGCCGGTACTGCCTGATCTCCCGCACCAAAGTGTAAAAGGCATCTTCCACTCTCTGCGGCATGAAACAATGACACTCAATGGGCACGGCATCCACAAATACCACACGTTTGAAATGATCGGCGCCCTGATATCGGATGGTAAAGTGTGGGGGGAGTGTTGATTGCGGGCGAGTGAACTGTGCACCCGGCAATGTGTGTTAATGACTAACTGGTCTGCCAAAAGGAGGATGAATGGAGCTAAAACGTTACTGGAAATTGGCCCAGATTGACACAAACCATCTGTGGACAGTGAAGACATCGAGACGTGCCTAGAATTCAAGTGAATTACCAATAAATTATCAACGTTATCTGGACCATACGTACAGCAACTAATGTCATTTACTGAGAAAAGGGGTTGACTACTACAGTGCCATAATTAAATCAAAATGGCACAAGAAGAGTTTACATTCTATAAACACTCGTGGGGTCTAGTTTGCATTTTTACTTCTACTATTCCTTTCTGAATATTGTGAATGTGTGATGGATAGTTGCATTTGTGCTGGACAACATACAATGTGAGGTGAAAGCATGTGGCGTGGATGTCCCTCACCGACAGGAGCCAGATCAGAGCAGCAGCTCAGAGGCCAAACCAGAATTTATACCACTCTCGTCGTCATGCACACTCCTGGCACCTGATAGTCCCCTTTTCATTTGGTGCTCTGCCTTTTCCAGACCGTGATTAAGCCACTCGCCATGCACCGATTAGATAATCACCCGTACAATTTTTGAGTTCATTATTAACCAGTCAAACAACCCGAAGCTTCCAAGGAACATTGATTCGAACATAAAATCCACCAAATTTGACATGAAAAGGACCACACCTTGTAATTTTTGATTCCAGATTATAATCCACAGACACCCATGATTGCCTCCCTGCTGAAGCTGATTGAAGGTAACACAGACACAGCCCTCACCGCTCACATGCTCCACATACCAGCAGAGGATTACAGCCATAATCTGCTGCCGCTGGAACAGTTGAAGGAGTGGCCGCCTGTCCTGAACTCTCACCTGTCTGGTTTTGGCTGAGGTCTCAATAAAGGGAATGCCGTAGCTGCGTGCTAAGTCCTGAGCCTGCTTGGTGTCCACTGTTCGGGACGGGAGGTCACACTTGTTTCCTACCAACACCATAGGAACGTCCTCGGAGTCCTTCACCCGCTTGATCTGTTCTCTGTTGAAACACATTTGAAAATATAAACAGTAAAAAGAGATTGATGCTTAGAGCTAATCTTGAACTGGTTTGACCAGTTCATATTTATAACATGCCATTTTGTTTTAAACACTCACAAATACATGTTGTGCCAGACAAACATTACACTGTAAGGAGCAGGTCTATGATACAGGGATGAGCCATTATTGGAGCTGAGCTCACCTGTAGTTGTGAATGTCTTCAAAGGACTTGATGTTATTGATGGCAAAGACACATAAGAAGCCTTCCCCTGTCCTCATGTACTGGTCTCTCATGGCGCTGTACTCCTCCTGACCTGCAGTGTCCAGGATGTCCAGGAGACATGTCTCTCCGTCGATCACTACCTGCTTTCTGTACGAGTCCTGAAGCGCACACACACAAGTCCAAACAAGAAAAGGTTGGCACAGAGAAATCAGGAGTACAATGCACTTGTTAAGGAATTGTATTAGTTAAAGTAATCTAATAAGCCAAAGATACACATTGGTTATAGTTATTTTACCTCGATGGTGGGGTCATATTCATCCACAAAGTGATTCTGGATGAGTTGAATAGTAAGTGCGCTCTTGCCAACACCACCAGCTCCCACCACTACCAGCTTATACTCGGTCATGATTCACCTGTAAACAGGAGCGGGAGCGCTGCATTAGAACAGGAGCAACAGCAGTGGAGACGGGACTGACACACTTTTGTCCTCAACTGTCGATAGCTGCAGACTGACAACACAAACCCACCCCAGGCACAAATCCATAACTTTAGATCAAGGCGGCCTAAATTGACCAGAGGGTTCTGCAGTCTGCTGGCTTTTTACAGCAGCATCAATAGCAGCAGTGGCCATTTCTTTTCAGATGGTGCAGCTCACGGTGAGACCCTGCAGCCAGGGAGCTCTGCTGATCACGGTTCACTCCAGACTCGGGGAAAGTAGCTTAACACACCACAGGTTACAGGCAACATTCTAGAGGCCGTTTTATCGATTTGAAACCAGTCATAACTACTTCAAACGAGAGATTGTTGCTTGTATAGGTGTGGGCCAATAATATCTTAAGGTGATATGACTCTACAATATGTAGATTTATGTAGAATTACATAAAATCTACATGACACTTAGCTATCCCGGGATATTTACCACACCAATATCGTGCGAGAATTTCAATATGCGCTGTAGTTAGTTTGACCTTAAACGTGACTCTTCCTCCACTGGTCTATGGTCTACAGATATATAGTGTAGCTCATGATAATCCTGCTTCATGGAACTGAAACGAGGACAATAAACTGAGTTAAACTGAGTCTTTTAACAGAGTTTAATGTGGTAAAGGCAGTCTGAGCCATACTATTTTTGAAAGAATGTCTTAAACTGGTGGGATATTATCTAATATTGCGCTGGGACATAACGCTGCATGAGACATTCCAAACACATAGGTGAAATACTGGGTGTGTTGAGACCTAAACTTGCTTGTGATGAATCTTTCACTGTGATCCATGACCCATGTGAGGCTCTCATTAAGCTGCCCACAGGAGTAAATGAAGGACACTTTCACTGTGCTCTGACCCACACATGCAGTTCTCTGGATGACCACACCTGGAGAGCCAAGTTTGTTTGTTGGGCACTTTTCATGCAGTCAAATCAAAGTGCTTTACATAACAAGAAACTGTGCCTTTAAAACACAGCAAAAAAGAACATCATAAACATTTTATTTTAAAAGTGAGAGTGCGGATGAAATCCTTCTCCCTTCAGAAGTCAAATTGGATAGGTGGCCACCTATTAAACCGTACAAAATGAGACCAAATTATTGCAGAAAGCCCTTATAACTATCGACAACACATTTTGAAATTACATAATGACTTTTTAAAATTTAACCATACACTTCTCTCATCGTCTCCCTTGTCATTTACTTTACAAGTTTAATTCGGCAGAGCCTTTACAGCAGATATGGGATAAACTTGTACACATTATATTGCATTGTCAATCATTTTAAAACATGTAAACAAAGTTGCCAACATGTGCATGAGGGCAGTGGCATGTTGTATAAGCCTGGCCTGTGTGCCCTGAACATTCAGAGAAGCTTCGGAATACACTTAGAGCTGTGAGAGTCCAAATGAAAGCCCCGGTCCTCACAAAAACAGATATCTCATAAAAAAGGCTACAAGAGACGAGAGGAATTGGGATCCATGTTCGTCTTCTGCGGCTTTAAACGCACCAGACCGATGCTAACTAGCTTAGCATGTAGCACACGGAAGCTTTAACGCAAAACTACTCAAATCTAGCACACATCCTTTACGTTTTGTTTCTTACAGTGGCACGAGCTCGCGGTTGAACGCATTAAGAAGCACCGCAGACCTACATTTCATTCAAAACCCCGGAGATACAGATGCTGGAGCCGCGGTCACCATGCTTACAGGGCCAGGCACAGCGCTAGCCGCTTGGGCGTAGTTTAAAATAACAACAGAAAGTGCGATTTTTTACCGAGCGCATTTGAAACACCTCTGCCCGGAATCCACTCGCACATTCGCGACATCTCAAACGCACACAGAGCGGGACGATCGCCGTTAACCCCCGTAGTCGTCGTCCGTTTTTCCTTTTTTTTTTTTACCTTTAGCGAGTGGAGTTCCGCGTCCCCGAAGTAGCAGCGACCGAGAAAGTCAAGCCGAAAGCGCTCGCCTTTCACACGGTTTCTGCATGTCCCGTCTCCGAGCAAAAGCCCAACATTTACGCGGCTCTCAACACGGTCCAGAAGCGAGCGCGAACGTGCAACACGGAGGAGGGAAAAACAAACGCGAGTAATTTAATCGATAGAACTTTCCATTTGCCCTGCGTCCGCCGGGGCCTAGCTCGCTGTCGGGGTTGGCCTCCTCCTTTTACGCGAATATGGGCGTAAACCGGGGCGCACTTTACGCACAAAGCGGAGCAGGGGATTTCAACCGTCAGCCGTTGCAGACATGTCGCAATGAGCCGTCACCTTCTCCGCCGGTTCTCGAGCCACTACACGCACTTAACGGGGCTTTAACGTACACGCACATACATACATATATATATTCTTTTTTTTTTTACGTATGTGCCGAATGTGCTTCTATGAGTTGCGCGCACGTACGTTGCAAGGTGCGCAAAAAAATAAAAATGGATAAATGTCGTGGGAAAACAATGTAACCGCTGACAATGCAACCTTGGATGACTTATTTACGTGTCTTGTGTTAATGATCACGCACAAACACACGCACACGTATAATAGTAGTGCGAGTAGTGGAGAGCGGGTGACGCGGGTGACACGGTGCGCGTTGTTGCGTTGTTGCGTTGTTGCGTTGTTGCGGGTGCTCTGCTCGGCCTGCTGTTCCCTGCTGCAGAGTCAACAAAGCCTAGGGGGCGACTGCTCTTTATATAGGCTCTAAATATAACTGGAATGTGCAGGAGGAGACGTCATTCCCGGGCGAGGAATCGGATTTGGCGATCCGTGTCACGTTGCCTCCCTCTCCCTCCTCCGACTCCGATCCGCGCTTGTAAAAAAAAAAATACTATTTTATATTAATACAAAGCTATGTCGCGAAACTGCAACACGAAGCTGGTACTATAACACCGTAATAAAAAAGTACACAATTGTAGGTAGGATGTTGGCCGAAAATACAATTATAACCTAGTCTTGTGTAGGACTATTTATCACGTGGTTAAGTGTGTATAATTTTAGAGGCAGAGTCGAATGCTATCCAAATTTAAAATAATGATAATTTTATTTTTAATGTCGTTATGTTGCCTCTTTTCCAGCTGAGGTGGGAGGTTCTTGAAGTCACTGTTGGTTGTAGCTACACGACCACAACGTGCGATGCTCTTAGCGGCCGCGCGGGGGCAGTGCGGCTCTGCATTTGTATTTGCCCGTTGAGAAGGTTTTTGCAAAATCTATTTTAAACACCTCAAATGATTAAATTGAGCCTTAGAATTGATGTGCGTAGTACAAGGCAATCGGATTTTGATGGGCTACTTCACACTCAAGAATAAAGCTACAGACAATTTAATCAGGCCCATATATAGAGAGACATGTATAATATATTGGCCACTTTGTTCTGTTTGCTGCTGTACCAAGTGATAAAGGCCACAGTGGCTCAATCCAGGTACAAAACAAAACTGTTCTAATTGTGTGAACAAAAGACAGAGGAGCCTGTTTTGGCATCAGCTTCATGTGAACATATATGGGCGTTTTATTCTTCTTGGAGTGGGGGAATCAGCTCTTGGAATGGGCTTTACAATGATCTGCTTTGATGGAGCAGAAACGTTCTTTCTTTTCTCTCTCTCTCGCGGCCATATCATTCATAACGGGCTCTGCAGAAGAGGGGAAAAGTCAGTCAGTCTTAGTCAAAATCAGATGAAACTGTCCAAGTCTTTGTCAAAGTGTCCTTGCAGAGAAAGTTGACTCCAGCCTCTAGGTACAGCATCCCACCCCCCATCCCCACCCCCACCCCCACCCCCACCCCACCCGGTCCAGAGCGCGTTGCAGCTTTAAAACAGTCCACAATGCCTTGCGGTGCCGTGTCCCACTTCCAAAGCAGCGATGTATTTACCAGAGGGGTGAGGAAACGGCGCGGCTCCCTTCTCCTCCGCAGCCTCGCGCCAGACCGCCTCACAGACACGCACACGGGGCATAAACTTTACGGTCGCGCGTGCGTTTGCGCTTCCTCCTGCTGCTCCCCCCCTCCAGCCCCCCCGCCGCGTCTCCTCCTTTTTTTGCGCCCGATCGTCACTTTGTCGCAAGTGACTGGAAGTGATTTACTGCTCAGTGCTCAAGACGGGACGCAGCTTCTTCTTCTTCTTATTCTTCTTCTTCTTCTTCTTTGCATTTTTTTTTTTTTTTTTGCTTTGCTTTTTTTGTGCAGAATCAACACTATTATTCCGCGTTTCATCCCAAAACTTGTGCGCGCCGAGTCGAACCCTACGCTTCAAAGGTAAGACCATTAGAGGAGCCTAATAATAGCGGCTTAATGCGCAACGCGGCGGACTTTTGGAGTGGCTGCTGCGGATAACGGGAGCGTTTCAGGGGAGAAGAGAAGAGTAGTTGCGTTAAAGCCGCTACTCGGCCGCCGCCGCCGCGTCCTGTTGCCATTCCAGAGCACGGAACGGCCCCCCCTGTTTAAACAAAGCCACTCGGACTTTTAAAAGGTGCATTTCTTTTGCAAAGCACCCAAAGCCAAGGAGATCGTCCACGGAGCCTATTTTTGGTCACTCTTAATTGGGTTTAGCGGGACTGAGCGGCCAAAGCGTTCACTTGTTGCTGGGACGTTTGCACATTTATATATACAAAGCATCTCATTTGTGTGCACGGTTGCTGCTGCTGCTGCTGCTGCTGCTGCTGCTGCTGCTGCTGTGTTTGGCTTTCTGCAACAAGACAAAAGTGAATGTTTTGTCCACACGTATGATGCATGTGTGGACTTTTAAAAAGAACAATAACAAACTTGAAGCGCGTCTGATTTCGGTCAACTTTTTTCAACATATAGGTGCTGTTGAGTGTCATTTGTTTTGCTTTGATGTCTTGCTGTCTGCTGTCTTCTTAGCCCCAGTGTGGGCCCCTCTCTCCTCTGCGTTTCAGTGCAGGGCCTGTGAGCAGTGGAAATAAATGTGGATATGGCACTGGAACAAAGGCGGTATTATTGCTGGCTCCAGATGTGCAGCATTGACCTCTCAGCCTAATAGCTTAATTTGAAAAGGAGAGAGTGCAGACAGGACCAGGGGTTTATCAGACATAGAGCAACCATCAGATTGAACTGTTGCTCTCAAGGGTTGTTCACTTTGACTTTGGTTAAACGCGTGGAGAATACGTGATGTGTTTATTTACCTTTTTTAAAGTTTCCAGAATGGAGGCAAATAGTTAGTGGAACATGATGCAGTTTCCATTGAGGAATAGGGACTAATAACCACATAATATCACATACTATGGAAGTTTGATGATGATGATGAGTTTGGCAAATGTAAGTGATACCATTTAACATTCTATTAGTGTATTTAAGAGGGTTTATTATTGACACTTTTTTATGGAGTGATTTATTTGCTTTATTGTCCCTGTAGAAATTA
This sequence comes from Eucyclogobius newberryi, assembly GCF_026437365.1. Classification (NCBI taxonomy): domain Eukaryota; kingdom Metazoa; phylum Chordata; class Actinopteri; order Gobiiformes; family Gobiidae; genus Eucyclogobius; species Eucyclogobius newberryi. The sequence continues at coordinate 17,738,143 of NW_027316389.1, forward strand.
AATAAGATCTTAAAGAAAGGCATTTCACCAGACACAACACAACAGATTGCACAATAACTCAAACCTAATGCATATTCAACAGAACAGGCGGAAATGATTTACAATTTGTTGAAAAGCCCTTGTTTCTACGGTATTTGAGATTTCCCTAGACAACTATTGACAGAAACGTTTGACCCCACAGTAGCTGCAGATGTTGCATACTTTACCACAAATCCTTCTTGTGTTTTATTTTTACCAAAGGAAGAAAAGCAAAGACAAATAATGAAATAAATAAGGTATCCCTTAGCTACACAAGGTCCAAAATAAGAGTCCCATTTAAAACAATTTAATACATATTTAGAGTCATTTTCAGTTAATCATTGAAAATATATTACATCCAGCTTTTGACAGCATTTCAATGGTCTATTACTATGTTATTTACCGCTCAATACAATATTCAGCATGAGATTATGGCGACTGGGGAGTATTACACAAATGACTTATTCAGATTTCCTTCTCACAAAAATGCTTTGTTGAATCATTTTGTCATATTTTGAAAGAGAAAACTCGAGTCTTTGTGAAGCGTGAAGAGCGATAGAGTCTTAAGATGAAGTCCCAGATGTGCTAAACAGTTCTTAACAGGACTTTATCATTCAATTCATGATTGGGTTTTCTTACTTTGCCTCCAGGAGGAAGTGAAACTATCCTCTTGGAGTTCATTCAATGAGTTGTTTAATCCACCTGTGATTTGAGGGAGTTTGTGCGGAAACAGAGCACCTAATAGCACCAAATCGGCATATTGTCCCAAGAATCAGATCACAATTACATTTTGTATTGTTATATTGCCCTGCCCTACCTAATGACAATACAAATCAATACAGAAGTTGGCATCAAGTTCATCAAGTTCTGCAGCCATTACTTTATCAGTAAAAGCATGTTATTTGATTTGGATATTACATTTGGCTCTTTTTTTTGTGCCTATTTTATGTTCCTGAAATCAATACTGAAAGCTATTTATTATTTAGTATTTAAAAAGAAAAAATCTAAAATCAAGTTTGATCAATATGAGGAAATGGGTAAAACGTGAATTCAAATGTCATCAATCCAAACTTGTAGTATGCGCAGAACCTACATGAGATAAAACATCTACAAAATGACGTCCAGATGTCACAAAAAAGTAACAATTAATCATTGTGCACAGAAATTCTCCCCATTCTGGCTCATCCTGACTCATATTGAACAAACCCACATACAAGGTGTCACCGCAGGGCTATTTACTGTCACGTTTCCGTCTGTATGACCGACACAGAAGGAACGTGGCTTTCTTATCTGTTAGTCACGGCCCGTTGGCTTCTCACAGTCCTGGAATGCAGCAGCTTTTCAGCGTCCTCTTTACAGGATCGAGCAGACCACGCCACGCTCTGTTGTTTACGGGGGTTTAAAGAACGCCACCAGGCATCTTTTTACGATTATGATTCATTCAAATTGAAATGCCGGGTGTAATATCTTAAAAATGCATAAATATACAACGATAAACAAAATAATGTACGTTTTGGGCTAGATATTTAAAAAGTTATGGTGGAAGTTTAGTATTGTGATTAGGCGTGAGGAATATATTGACATTTAGATGATATTGTGAAAGTTGTTTTGAAGATATGCAACATTTGAATGTAGAGCACATCATTTCGTAATAAAAAACACAAAAATAATGCTACAAAACAGATGATTCAAAATTAAAACGTTATGTTGTTAACTTTCAAATAAGGGTATACGGGATTATTTCTGCTCTTAGTTTTCGCAACATTTTGTCTGATAATAAAACCTCAACTAATACATTTAAAGTCACATTTTTACACATTTCTGTTTGATTGACATAATAACATCTGAATGAGTTATGCAAAAAAAAAAAAAATCTAAATATTGCCAGCCTCTAATTGTGATGAGCCTTTAATTCATACTTCAAATGTGTAAATTGTCTGTCCATTAAAGCCACAACTTCATTTAGTCACAACACATCTACTAAAACAAGACAAAGAGAGAACATACAAACATTTCACATAGTCCTGAATATAGTTGTTGATAGTGTATACGTAGTCCGGCGTAATCGTCCCATTTGGTCTAAAGTCTATCAAAAATGTTACTTTCTCAATTAAGTCCAATTTAGTTTTTTTCCATTTTGTGAATTGCATCTGTATCTATTGAAAAAGCACCATACCAAACCTCACGTTCAGCTCTTAAGTTAAGCCACACTTTACTGTCCCGTGGAGAACTTTGCCCTCTGCATTTGCCCCATCCTTAAATGGCTCGGGGGCAGCGTCCCGTGACCCATCTCCATATCCTGGAGCTAAACTGGAGGATTTTACCTTTTTTTACCCTGACCATGTGTTTTGGGTTGATGAGGGAAATCGGCGACACTAGGAAAACGTGCAAAGTCCTGACAGAAAGAACGTGGGGCCTTCCTGCTGTGAGTCGTGAGTTGTGTGCTCTCTACGGATTCTTTAACAGCGATACGTGCAGTGCTGTTCTAGACCATAAGATTACGGTTGTTTAACCCGCCAAAAGGAAAACGCTCCTTTACATTCCTGGATCCAAGCCTCGACACAGACTAAACAACCTCATTCACTACGTTTTATCTGAACAAACACTTCTCTTTTCTCCACCCAGAACTTAAAAATACGTATGTTTTGTCTGTTTTTCCTTATTTGCCACTAAAGCTGGACTAGACTTTTGCTCTACACAGTAAACTACGGCATCTGCGCCCGGCAGCCTGCGGGCGCTCCATTTCACAACAGCTCTGTTACCAATTAGAGCAGCGCATAAATGTCTAGTAATTACATGTTGCACCACGGGGAGCACAATCCAAAATATAGTTGGTTAGTAATCAGTGCATACTCAAAAGTGTCTGCCACTGCTGAAGTTAAGTTTGTCTGAAAAAAATGAATTAAAAAATGCGGCCTCCATTGTTGTTTATGGCCAACCACAAAAACTAAAATAAATGAAGCTGCTCTTGCTCATTATGATCCACAAATACAAAACGCCACAAACAAAAAACGACAGCGTCCAAATTAGGCCTGTTCCTGAGCAGAGCCAGGATTTGTTTTAAATGCAACGAATGCCCAGTTTGTTTGGCTCAAAATGACGTCTTTGTTGGAAAAGAGGCACGGCGCACACAAGCCGTCTCCCTGAACCTTGCAAAAGGCACAAAAGAACGGTGTTAAGCAATTCCTGTGATTGTTTCTCGGTGTTGGTGACGGAAGTTGGCTGTGGGATGTTTGCGCAGCAGTTGCAGCATATGGATGGAGCGCGGACACCAGCGGACGGTGGAAGCCTTTCCCCGGCCAAAACTGGGAGCTCCTGGAGTGTTGGGACATGTTTGCTAGCGTAGCCTCATCCTGAAGCCGAGTGCACAGACCGTTAATGACATTTTGTCTTGTGTAGCGCCTTTCCGGACACTTGATACCGCTTCAGTCGCTCCTACGTTCTTCAAATCTTCAAACGACGATCAGAAACATTCGATCGAGCTTGATTTTTGATTTGAGTTTGTTTTGGCTTTTCACCAACACAAACATAAAATAGATGAATAGATAAATACAATAAACCATGCAGACTTTGATTCAGTGCCAAAAAAATAGCCTACTTTCTTCCTCCAACGTCTGAACTTTGCTCCAAACGAGGGCTTGGCGATACGCCAAACACATCACGACATTGTCTTGGAGCCAGATCACGAAATCGAAAAATGGATGAAATCACGGTTGTTGTTGTTGTTGTTGTTGTTGTTGTTATTGTTGTTGTTGTTGTTGTTGTGTGGATCTGCATAATTAGTGGTAGGATTAGTCATTTAGAGTGTATTGTCTAGATTTGAAGCTGTAAAAAAATATGTGTCTCGTGCAATGTCCAGATCAAGTGATATTTCTGCACGTTTTTGGTTCATTTTATGGTCCATTCACGTTTTGTTCAAGCGAGACATTTACTGGCAAAGTACTAAATCACTCATCATGTCGTGTAGTGGTTCAAAATGGCAGATTGTCACAGGATTGAGATCACAACAAAGCATTATCCCAGCCCCTCTCCAAACTGCATGTTCATTCTGTCAGACAATCCTCTCGAAAATCCCGAGCATATTGTCCACGATTAGACGGTCTGGACTCAATCTCGATTCAAATTCGATTAATTGCTCAAGCCTTTTCTCTACTACGGCTTCTGGTTCATCACAGCGTATTGGCTATATTGAAAGTACATGTTATTGTATTTGGCTTTGACTCATCCTTCAAATGCCCATCAGGATCCTTCCTCAGATCTAGCCAGGATCTTGGTCTAGGTTAGAATTTAGCCCTGGGTTAGTTGTGATAAAGATACTGGAAGGTTTAATAAAGCCTTTGTTTTGTCCATTACGTTATTACATCCCCTTTGAAAATGCAGTTCACCTTCTAAGGAAATCTGACCTCCAAATATCTGTAATCGCTGCTTTATCACAGCATTGGTCACTATCACACGCTTGTCTTTACGTAAACTGTTGCTCCCTCTTTACTTCGGCGGTTGATCGACATTCCTGGCGCTGCGTTCACCTCCAGCGCTCGGCGAAGGAATGCACTTTTGGGTCGACCGTATTTGCGCGGCGGGGGAAACAAATGTACAGTGTTGTAGGTCCCTGACAGCGTGAGGTTTGGGGGGGCTGCGTGTGCTGCTGCGGCGCCTGGGCTTAAGTGGAAGTCGCAGAACTGTGCAGCGTTTGTGTGAACCGCCTCTGTGGCATTAAAAAAGCCCAGCGCAAATCGAAAAGTGGGCACTTCCCCAGGCCAGAAAGAGGATTGTTGTGGTACTGAGCTGGTGGCTTATATCAGCACTGGCAATTTATGTACATAGCAAAGGGGTTTTATGCTTTAATGTTGATAATGTATTCCTCAGTCAGGATACTTTTACACAAGTATTTATTGAATGTTAGCAAAAGCATTTATTTTATGAATGGGTTCCTCCATGTTTGTTGTGTGATTGCTTTGTTTGTGTGTTTTTATTGTCTGATAATGCTCAAATTAATTGGAAGTCGATCTAGGCAACATGGAAAAAAACAAAAAAAAACAAGCAATCTATCAAAATGTTTCGATTTATTATATTTTGTCTTTTCTAAAACAAAATAAACACAAATGATACAGACTTTTAATCTGTGCTCATTAAGTCTGAACTCCATTCTAAACCACATGTCTTAGATGTGGATCTCTCCATTTAAAAAGCCCAGCCACATCCATTCATTGCCCAGAGCTGGTTTCATTTAGGTTTTGTCATGTGATTGCGATGTTAGACTGTTTTATTTTAATTAATTGGCCGGATAAATAAAGTACCATTAATCTGATGCTGAATCTGGAAATGAAAAATCAGCAGGAAAGCTATTAGCAACATGACGCTAAAACACGACCTGAAGAGCGTTGTCGCTTTAGTGCGTGAATGAAACTGAACTGATGTGTCATTCAGCTTCATAATCATGTGCAGCACTGTCATATGCAGTGCTGTCATAATCATGTGCAGTGCTGTCATAATCATGTGCAATACTGTCATAATCATGTGCAGCACTGTCATATGCAGTGCTGTCATAATCATGTGCAATACTGTCAATCATGTGCAATACTGTCATAATCATGTGCAGCACTGTCATATACAGTGCTGTCATAATCATGTGCAGTGCTGTCATAATCATGTGCAGTGCTGTCATAATCATGTGCAGCACTGTCATATACAGTGCTGTCATAATCATGTGCAATACTGTCATAATCATGTGCAGCACTGTCATATGCAGTGCTGTCATATTCATGTGCAATACTGTCATAATCATGTGCAATACTGTCATAATCATGTGCAGCACTGTCATATGCAGTGCTGTCATAATCATGTGCAATACTGTCATAATCATGTGCAATACTGTCATAATCATGTGCAGTGCTGTCATAATCATGTGCAATACTGTCATAATCATGTGCAGCACTGTCATATGCAGTGCTGTCATAATCATGTGCAGTGCTGTCATAATCATGTGCAATACTGTCATAATCATGTGCAGCACTGTCATATGCAGTGCTGTCATAATCATGTGCAATACTGTCATAATCATGTGCAGCACTGTCATATGCAGTGCTGTCATAATCATGTGCAGTGCTGTCATAATCATGTGCAATACTGTCATAATCATGTGCAGCACTGTCATATGCAGTGCTGTCATAATCATGTGCAATACTGTCATAATCATGTGCAATACTGTCATAATCATGTGCAGCACTGTCATATACAGTGCTGTCATAATCATGTGCAGTGCTGTCATAATCATGTGCAGTGCTGTCATAATCATGTGCAATACTGTCATAATCATGTGCAGCACTGTCATATGCAGTGCTGTCATAATCATGTGCAGTGCTGTCATAATCATGTGCAATACTGTCATAATCATGTGCAGCACTGTCATATGCAGTGCTGTCATAATCATGTGCAGTGCTGTCATAATCATGTGCAGTACTGTCATAATCATGTGCAGTACTGTCATATGCAGTGCTGTCATAATCATGTGCAGTGCTGTCATAATCATGTGCAATACTGTCATAATCATGTGCAATACTGTCATAATCATGTGCAGCACTGTCATATACAGTGCTGTCATAATCATGTGCAGTGCTGTCATAATCATGTGCAATACTGTCATAATCATGTGCAGCACTGTCATATGCAGTGCTGTCATAATCATGTGCAGTGCTGTCATAATCATGTGCAGTACTGTCATAATCATGTGCAGTACTGTCATAATCATGTGCAGCACTGTCATGCAGTGCTGTCATAATCATGTGCAGTGCTGTCATAATCATGTGCAATACTGTCATAATCATGTGCAATACTGTCATAATCATGTGCAGCACTGTCATATACAGTGCTGTCATAATCATGTGCAGTGCTGTCATAATCATGTGCAATACTGTCATAATCATGTGCAGCACTGTCATATGCAGTGCTGTCATAATCATGTGCAGTGCTGTCATAATCATGTGCAGTGCTGTCATAATCATGTGCAATACTGTCATAATCATGTGCAGCACTGTCATATGCAGTGCTGTCATAATCATGTGCAGTGCTGTCATAATCATGTGCAATACTGTCATAATCATGTGCAGCACTGTCATATGCAGTGCTGTCATAATCATGTGCAGTGCTGTCATAATCATGTGCAATACTGTCATAATCATGTGCAGCACTGTCATATGCAGTGCTGTCATAATCATATGCAGTGCTGTCATAATCATGTGCAATACTGTCATAATCATGTGCAGCACTGTCATATGCAGTGCTGTCATAATCATGTGCAGTGCTGTCATAATCATGTGCAGTGCTGTCATAATCATGTGCAATACTGTCATAATTATGTCCAGTACTGTCATATGCAGTGCTGTCATAATCATGAGCAATACTGTCATAATCATATGCAATACTGTCATAATCATGCACAGTACTGTCATAATCATGTGCAATACTGTCATAATCATGTGCAGTACTGTCATAATCATGTGCAATACTGTCATAATCATGTGCAATACTGTCATAATCATATGCAATACTGTCATAATCATGTGCTGTACTGTCATAATCATGTGCAGTACTGTCATAATCATGCGCAATACTGTCATAATCATGCGCAATACTGTCATAATCATGTGCAGTACTGTCATAATCATGTGCAGTACTGTCATAATCATGTGCTGTACTGTCATAATCATGCGCAATACTGTCATAATCATGCGCAGTACTGTCATAATCATGTGCTGTACTGTCATAATCATGTGCTGTACTGTCATAATCATGCGCAATACTGTCATAATCATGCGCAGTACTGTCATAATCATGTGCTGTACTGTCATAATCATGTGCTGTACTGTCATAATCATATACAGTACTGTCATAATCATATACAGCACTGTCATATGCAGTGCTGTCATAATCATGTGCAATACTGTCATAATCATGTGCAATACTGTCATAATCATGTGCAGCACTGTCATATGCAGTGCTGTCATAATCATGTGCAGTGCTGTCATAATCATGTGCAATACTGTCATAATCATGTGCAGCACTGTCATATGCAGTGCTGTCATAATCATGTGCAGTGCTGTCATAATCATGTGCAGTACTGTCATAATCATGTGCAGTACTGTCATATGCAGTGCTGTCATAATCATGTGCAGTGCTGTCATAATCATGTGCAATACTGTCATAATCATGTGCAATACTGTCATAATCATGTGCAGCACTGTCATATACAGTGCTGTCATAATCATGTGCAGTGCTGTCATAATCATGTGCAATACTGTCATAATCATGTGCAATACTGTCATAATCATGTGCAGCACTGTCATATGCAGTGCTGTCATAATCATGTGCAGTGCTGTCATAATCATGTGCAATACTGTCATAATCATGTGCAGCACTGTCATATGCAGTGCTGTCATAATCATGTGCAGTGCTGTCATAATCATGTGCAGTACTGTCATAATCATTTGCAGTACTGTCATAATCATGTGCAGCACTGTCATATGCAGTGCTGTCATAATCATGTGCAGTGCTGTCATAATCATGAGCAATACTGTCATAATCATGTGCAATACTGTCATAATCATGTGCAGCACTGTCATATACAGTGCTGTCATAATCATGTGCAGTGCTGTCATAATCATGTGCAATACTGTCATAATCATGTGCAGCACTGTCATATGCAGTGCTGTCATAATCATGTGCAGTGCTGTCATAATCATGTGCAGTGCTGTCATAATCATGTGCAATACTGTCATAATCATGTGCAGCACTGTCATATGCAGTGCTGTCATAATCATGTGCAGTGCTGTCATAATCATGTGCAATACTGTCATAATCATGTGCAGCACTGTCATATGCAGTGCTGTCATAATCATATGCAGTGCTGTCATAATCATGTGCAATACTGTCATAATCATGTGCAGCACTGTCATATGCAGTGCTGTCATAATCATGTGCAGTGCTGTCATAATCATGTGCAGTGCTGTCATAATCATGTGCAATACTGTCATAATTATGTCCAGTACTGTCATATGCAGTGCTGTCATAATCATATGCAATACTGTCATAATCATATGCAATACTGTCATAATCATGCACAGTACTGTCATAATCATGTGCAATACTGTCATAATCATGTGCAGTACTGTCATAATCATGTGCAATACTGTCATAATCATGTGCAATACTGTCATAATCATATGCAATACTGTCATAATCATGTGCTGTACTGTCATAATCATGTGCAGTACTGTCATAATCATGCGCAATACTGTCATAATCATGCGCAATACTGTCATAATCATGTGCAGTACTGTCATAATCATGTGCAGTACTGTCATAATCATGTGCTGTACTGTCATAATCATGCGCAATACTGTCATAATCATGCGCAGTACTGTCATAATCATGTGCTGTACTGTCATAATCATGTGCTGTACTGTCATAATCATGTGATGTACTGTCATAATCATGTGCTGTACTGTCATAATCATATACAGTACTGTCATAATCATATACAGTACTATCATATGCAGTGCTGTCGTAATCATGCGCAATACTGTCATAATCATGCGCAGTACTGTCATAATCATGTGCTGTACTGTCATAATCATGTGCTGTACTGTCATAATCATGCGCAATACTGTCATAATCATGCGCAGTACTGTCATAATCATGTGCTGTACTGTCATAATCATGTGCTGTACTGTCATAATCATATACAGTACTGTCATAATCATATACAGTACTATCATATGCAGTGCTGTCGTAATCATGCGCAATACTGTCATAATCATGTGCAGTACTGTCATAATCATGCGCAGTACTGTCATAATCATGCGCAGTACTGTCATAATCATGTGCAATACTGTGACATAATATCATGATGAGGTTTTTTTTCAAAGAGTTTTTTTCTAACTTATCTGTTGTTATTGTTAGTTTTAATTAAGATAAGATAAGAGATAAGATAAGATAAGGTAAACCTTTAATATCCACACATGGGGAAATTTGGTTGTTACAACGCAGTAGAACAGGAGGAAAGGACAGATTATAGAAGTTTCAAAACACACTCTCAATAGAACTCTTATGAACAAAACAAAAAAACTCATATTAACAAAACTCCTCTCCTATCTTAATAGGGAAGGGAGGGGGGAAATAAAATAAAATAAAATAGATAAGTAAACCGTATAAAAATATATATATATATAAATATATATATATATATGTATATATATTTATATATATATATATTGTTATACTTCTGTGCCTAATCTGTTTCTGTGCCTAATCTGTGTTGCAACATTTAAATTTCCCCATTGTGGGACAAACAAAGGTTTATCTTATCTTATCTTTTTTACTTACGGTGAATCTTTCATACTGGGAATAACGTGTCTGTTCTGAAGGTTTCAGCCTCCACTATGTTTGTTTTCACTGTTGCTCAGTTCTGTTTGAGCAGCGTCGGATACTTTAGCCTGGATCTGCATTATTGTATCAGCTAATGCAATATTCATAAGGCCAGTCTCTGGGGTCCCACATAGAGCAAACTGTGAACTGTGCTTCGTTAGTCCAGCTCTGGTTTAGGTTAGTTCGGGTCTGGTTTAACCCTCTTTTTTTGCCCTTGTATTGCATTCGTCTAGCTTACCGGCTTCATATCTATTAATAAACTAAAATTCAATTGAACATTCATCAAACGGGTAATAAGCTCCAGAATACAGGCAATTCCACTTAATATTCAAGCGAACTGTTACAAACTGTGTGATTGTTCCGTAATCGGCGCCAAGTCATTTCTTTTATACGCGGTTACATAAGCATAAGCCATTGTGCCCTCGTTCCTTTGTAACAGAACGTTTCCTCTGGTGATCTGGGCCTGGTTTGCATCAAAACTCTCCATTTTTGTCCGTCCTCGTCTGAAAGAGTTCTCGTGCAGAAACGTGACAGTGTTTGGGGCCGTTTGTTTTGATCTCACCACTTTTTCTTTTGTCGTCTTCCCCAGCCGCTGATGCCATTTAAGGGCCGTCTATGCGGAGGACGAGACTTTTTCCGAGCAGCTGTGAAAACGCGCCAAGAACAGAGGGATCAGGACGAGGAGGAACGGGCGAAGACGGATCGCGCAGTAAGTACGTTTCAGCTTTTGTGTGTAAATAAGGAGATAGACTGCATCCGGTGAGCAAAGAATTAACCAATGACCAATGGGGTTATCAAGGCCAAGGAGATAAACATTTACTCTGGGTAAATAATGGTTCAGAATCGATGGGACAGTTGAAGAACGTGAAGAAACCATTTGTAGTCCTGAAATTGTATATTTTGGAAGTTATTTTAATCCATTTTGCTACATTTGAACAGTTTATTACACGTTATCCACGATTATATGCTGGTTTAGGTATAGTTTGGTGCTGGATACCGAGGTAGAAACAGTTGAAGTAGTGAAAATATTATTATTACGATACTTCGAAGTTTTATCACGCAATTCTAGGAACTACGTGTAACTGGAACATCTGCGTGTCATTTCTTGCCTTTTTTTCTCACTTGAAACTAGTGAAGATGCTTTTTTTCCTAACTCACTTTTAAATATAGAAATGGTTTGAGTTTTTTTGCACATTTGACTTTGCGGTGCTGCTGCTGCTGATGTCTTTCCCAGCACAAGTATTGAAGGAATAGTCGGCCGGATGACTTTGTGAAGCTGGGGGGGAGGTGTAATAGAGCGGGGGGCTGTGAACAAAGGGACCTTTTGACTTCGGTGGATAGGTGCGGGGAAGGTTAGGCCCGATACGCATCTGGAAAGCTGCCATTCATTCAGCGTGCCCTTGAAGCAGGTCTGAGGAATCCCGCCTGCCGAAGATTGTATTATAAACCTATCTACCGTGGCAACAGTTAACCTTCACGTTTGCGCCAAGAAAGTATCGCGGTTGAAGAGCGGGAATAAGCTTGTGTTACGGTGAATTTTCCCCTCTGTATGTGATAGTTATTTAGCCATTATTTAGCCATTGACATATAATATCTCTTCTTCCAGCGTGTCCTCCTGGTGTTACGTGTTACCAAATAACAGAATTCTTGCACAAGCTATTTAATATGTTGTCTTTTCGTGTGTTTGTTGGATGCCCTTCCTGTCACAACAATAAAATAAGCCTCGTTTTCGTAGGTTCACAAGTTACAACCTCAAAAGTGTTTCTACTTTAAAGTGTCTGTGACAGGTTTTTGATGATGTTCTAATTTTGACTTTATTTACTGTATTTATTCCTGTCGTACATGTAAATTATACTTTGACACCAATCGAGCAGGTATTTGCAGAGAATACGTTGAAAAATCTGTAGGAAATGACAGGAAGTGACAGGCACACTTGCAAGTTTATGCATAATTTACACAAAAGAAACAAGTTTTTTTGACTCTCTAAACATTAATTCAACAAAATAAAGGTCCTAAAAAAAATTGATTTGTTTTTTCCTTGTGTTTGCAGGGTCATTTCCTACTGTGATGTCATAAATTACAAACAGGAAGTGAAATTATAAACTTTTAAATATGAGCTATTCTGGGAAAACATTTTTATAATTTTTCATCAAAATTTCAAATATATTTATCTGAACTGCATTTTAGTTCAATGATTAGTCCAACCTGTCATGGGCACTTTAACTCTTCACCTTGGCATTTTTCTGCACGGTTACGTTTAACAACTAGGAATGACTTAATATATTGCAATGAATGCCTTCACTTCCCCTTCCGCTTTTTGTTTTGAAGGGACATATCCTCTCGTGCCGCATTCTTAGCATTAGCATTAGCATTAGCATTATTATTCTTTAGACTTTATTCTTTAGACTTTATTCTTTAGGCTTTATTCTTTAGACTTTTAATTATTTTGACTTTATTCTTTAGACTTTATACTTTCTGACATAACTCGGATATTTTTGACCCCGTGAACATCAATGAGAAGTCACGGGTCAGCGAGGCTCTCTCTCTTTCTCCCTGCTCAGGTCTGCGTCAGGTCTTGTGTCAGCCCAATCTTGCATTTTGTAAGGACAAACTACTATTTGAATCGCAAACGACGCAATCATCAACTGTGAATTACTGAGCTTTGTTTGGTATGCCGCAAAACGCAGCAGAAAAAATGGACGGGCGGGAAGGCGGTCGCACAGGAGGCGAGAGCCATCATCGCCGCTACCGAGGCTCTAATATATGTTTTTTTCTTCTCTATTAGGCATTTTTTGGCTGGTGCGACTAATACTCCGGTGCGATTTATAGTCTGAAAAATACGGTATACGTTTGCCACATCAATGACATATTTGTATTTAGGTCACTTTACAATGTTTGATCACTGCATGTTGCATTGAGGTGCTTTAATAACTCCTTTGTGCGGATTGCTGCATCTATTTGTGACTCGTATTTGTTTACCAGCTCCTGTGTTTGTGTTTCTTTGAACAAAAGCTAATCTAGAGCAGGGAATGTCTGCTGGCACCTTCCCTCTGCGCCTCCAACCGTCGTGTAACTATTCATAGAAGAGAGGAACAAAACAAGCTCTCCCCACTGAGCAGCCTTTTCTGCACACAGGTAAATCTCAGAGTTTTGAGAAATCGACCTTTCTCAGCTTCTAACTGCGGCGTAATGTTTCCATTTAGTGGAAGTTCTTAACATGTATAAAGGCTTATTTTCAACTCGATGCAAGCAATGGGAACTTCTCTGTGAATCATCTATCTGTTGGCATCACATCCTTTACTTATCAGTGCCAATCACATGTTCTTAGTCGACTAATACTTTTACTAGGATTATAAGGGTTTATACGGACCACAGCAGGAAGGAGAACACACTGGGGAGTGAGTTTTTAGAGCGACTGAACATGGTTTTCACGTATGAAGATGCTGTTTACATCTGTACACATCGTCGTTCTCGCACTAATAATGCTGAGAGCTTTTGCCAGCGCCAGGCCCCTTTTTAGTCAATGAATCGATTTACAAGCCATGTCTTTAGGTGACCATGTTTTCTTTACGAGACTAAAGCCCTAGTGTGCCTGCAGTGAACAGCAGCCCTAATCCAAGCCTTCAAATTAAAGGTGAAAGGCAAAGCTGGTTATGTTTTGTTCACTAGCGAGGACCACAACCCCAAATATGGTGATGCAAAGTGTTTATTGGCAAACGAGAAACATGAACAACACAAATGTATAGAAATGGATGCCGTTTTGGGGCTCCTGGAGATGAGGGCTCCTGGGCCTCGATACCCCTGTCTAGGAGATGAATTAGAATAAGATAAGATAATTTAAGATAGACTTTATTTTTCCACACAATGGGCAATTTTCAGTGTTGCAACGCAAGTCGGTACAGAAGTAAAAGAACAGATAACTTATAGGAAGCTTTAAAAAACACTCTTTATAGAAAAACTCTTATAAACAAATAATTACAATGATTAAAAAAAGGTGGGCGGGAGAAGCACGAAGTGACGAACACTCTTTTAAGCCTCCATGTTGTTGTTGTTGTTGGTGTTGTTGTTGTTTTATGGCGGTTGGCATCCAAGTGTTGCATTACCGCCACGTGTGTGACCTGGAGGCTGAAAGGGGCGTGAAAGGGGTGTGGTCCCAAACTTAAGATAACAAACTTATCTTCATTAATCCTACATAATTATACATTTAAGGATGTTTTCGCACTTGAGTCTAATTAAATCCTGATGTAGACTTGGGTTTTGTCTTGGTCTCTAGTCCTTGATTAGGTCTTGTCCCGGTTTAGCCATAGATTTTGTCTGTTTAGTCCCAATGTTGATGATGTGGGTCTAGAGGAGATATATTGAAAAAATATATAATATTGCAATTGCTGTTTGGCAACATGCAAAAGTAGAATATCGAGTGTATCTTTTATAATTAAAACTATTAAAAACTACAACAAAAAGAGACAGGCATGTCTAATGTAGGCTACAAAGTGATATGTCTGCCCTTTTGTGGTTCATTTTCTGGTCCATTCATGTTTTGTGCTAAACTTGAGCCTCAACCAAGACATTTACAGACAGTTTTGGCACATTATTGTCAGAATATTGTTACTGAGATACCCTGAAAATATGTATGTATGTGTGTGTAAAGGCATCTTAAGTAGCAAATGTCTACAAAAGTCACCCCACATCCCCTAACATCGCTGTTCCTTCTCGCAGTGACACACATTCTCTGTTCAGTCTCTCGTTATGTCCAGCCCAGTCTCACATAACGGTCTTCTTAAGCATATCCTGACTAACCGCATCCTGTTTTTGCTCTTGTTTCCTGTTGGCCCAAGCTGCCGGAGGGCCCCGTTGCAGCGTCGACCATGTCCGGGCCGTCAGTGTGGCGAGGTCTGCTCTGACCCAGCATGGAGCTCAAGGTGTGGGTGGATGGAGTCCAGAGGGTCGTGTGCGGAGTGACCGAGGCCACCACCTGTCAGGAAGTGGTCATCGCACTGGCCCAGGCCATAGGTGAGTCTGAGGGAAGGCTCAAGGCTTTATAATGGGGTTAGGCAGTTATTCTGGGGCAGTTAATTCAGTTATTTCATATTGTCAGTGACCGGCCTGGTGCTTTTTAATTACAGCCGGTTAAAACATGAGCTTCGGAGCAGAGTTCATACTTTTAAGGACAATTTTTTGGCGTTAAATGACACTTACTTTTGCGTTAATTGACACTATTAAGAGAGCAAGGTTAAAAGCCGTATTTATTTATGACTTATACTTTTGATAGTTGAAATTGGAATGTCACAATGTCAAAGTTGTGTTAATGTATTTGTATTTGTAATGTGTTTATGTATTTACTCCACAAACAAAAAGTCAAGCGCCTTTTCTAGACATTCAACGTTGCTTCTTAATTCACATATTACGCCCACAGTTTTTATACTTAATAATATTTA
This sequence comes from Eucyclogobius newberryi, assembly GCF_026437365.1. Taxonomy (NCBI): domain Eukaryota; kingdom Metazoa; phylum Chordata; class Actinopteri; order Gobiiformes; family Gobiidae; genus Eucyclogobius; species Eucyclogobius newberryi. The sequence goes on from NW_027316389.1 coordinate 17,754,018, forward strand.
AGTGATGTTTTAAAAAGTCCATTACCTGTAAAAGTCTAGTTGTCAAAGAAATCGATACCCAGACACTAATCAATACTAAAACTTGTATCGATATTAAAATACATATGTACAGTAAACACGACACATTTTGACTTTTTCCTGAATAGTTTTAGAATAGTCTTGATTTCTTACAGAACTAGTATAAGACCACATGATAATACAAACAACATCATAATGATTTAGTGTTGAAAAAATAATGTTTTTCATCATCGCTGTGGTATCAAACTCTGCAGCACGCATCCAGCCTTGGCATTAGTATTGAAATGGTGATTGAAATGTCCAGGGCGTGAATTACACCCAGAGATTGCACGGGGCTCAATAAAAGACACCATTATGGCATTACGAGGAGACCAGAGCGGCTCGGGTTGACATCACTCCCCACACAGAGCCGGAGGAGGAGAGAAAACGGAGGGAAAGAGTGACTCATCCCCCCCGTCCTGCCAAACTCCACACCGAGACCCTCCTCTGCCTGTTCTGTTTGGAGCGGGCAAGACATCTGCTGCGTGTGGCTCTTCATCACACGTTTTCCCACAGATTATTCCTCAAACAATTCAACCATATTATGTCTTGGGTTGAACGTGACGTGCTTCAGTCGACGTATATATGCGTGTGAGACATGATAAAATGCCACCTCGCGATAAGCCTGATGAAGTTTCCTATGTTTTCCCTGCGCGTGTACTTTAAGTAGCTCTTAATTTACCTTCACTACGCATTATAAGTCTGCTAGAGTCACGTTGCAATCGATACCCGCGCTTACTTTAGTGTTTAAATGAGACGGGGACTGGGAAAAAAGGATTATCGTCCGATCGATTGATTGAAACGCTGTATAGCGCCGATGGACCGTATCATCACGTTCTTCTTTTACAGTATTTCATTTGCTAGTTCTGGTTTCCACTCCACACCTTCGATTAGGGCTGTGCAATTCATCCGATTTTTATCCAATTGAGATCCAATCGTTTCAAATCATCAGTGATCGACTCGGGGCTTTATTGTGAATGTACAGCCAATCATGGGAATAAAAGCATGTGGTTTGGAGCAGGGCTGGAACTTTGGAGTACATTTTATATTATTTCTGTATTAAATGACACAAATGAAAAGCCTCTCTTGTATATAAGATAATAGCAATAGAATATATCGTCCCTTGGGGGAAATTGCTCTTGCCACATAAACATTAAGAACAACAACTAGAAAGTGCATGAGAGGGTAAAGTGCATCGTGCTTTTGCTCATGAGAACAAGATAGAAAGCCAGATTTATTTGCTTTTAATAAGAAAAATCAAACTGAATATAAGATTGTGATTTATCGACACAAGGAAAAACATTTGGATTGATCTTTGCCATGTCACTGAGAGTAGCACGTCACCTCGTTCGAGCCACACATCAATTCAAGCTGTTCCTTTGCCCCGTTTATCCGTCTGCTGCTCTCTGTTCCGCAGGCCGCACTGGCAGATACACTTTGGTGGAGAAATGGCGGGACACCGAGCGTCACTTGGCCCCTAACGAGAGCCCCGTGGCCTCTCTGAACACGTGGGGCCAGTACGCGGGCGACGTCCAGCTCATCCTGCACCGCACCGGCCCCTCCCTGACCGAGCGGCCCCCGTCCGAAGGCCCCCCGCTGAGAGGCCCCGAGAGAGGACTGCACCGCCAGAGCCTCCCCCCGCTCGCCAAACTCCGACATCCCAACAACGACCACTCCTTGCGTCGCCGAGAGCCGCGGCGCAAGTCTTTGACGTTCACCGGGACTCCCAGGAGTCTCCGGGACATTCTGAGTGGGGCTCCTCTGGGGGAGGGAGAAGCCAAACGGAGATATTTAAACGGAAATGGAGGAGGTCATCACCATCACACTGTCCCGGCTATGGGCACGGCGTCTCCGAGCCTTTGGGCCTGTCGCATGGAGGACCTGGTCAGACTAGTGGGCCTTCAACGAGACACTTTGAACGTTCTTGAGAGGAAACTGGGTGCGTATGAGTCCGAGCTGCACCTGTGGGACAATGGGCGGAGGTCAGCCAGAAGCGCCGGGGACCTGTGTAATGGAGTAGGGCTGATGGAGGAGATCCTGAGGCTGGAGAAACATCTGAGGAAAAATGAGGTGGAGATGGAGGAGGAGGAGTTCTGGGCCACGGAGCTGCAGATCGAGCTGGAGAGCGAGAGGCAGCTGGAGGAGCGACTGCAGGAGCTGCGCATGCGTCTGCAGAGCGCTGAGCAGGAGATCGAGGAGAAGCTGGCCATGGTGCAGGTACGGTGTGACCAGGAGCACTTATGGTTTCAGATTTAAAAGCACAAATTAAATGTTTTAGATGATTTTGGATTGATATCATTAAAGCAATAAAATAGAATAGAAATAATTGATTATATAATTGTAAAGAGGTTTATTTGCCTAGTACCCGAGTAGGGCTGACCGTAATCGGAGTATGAGGCAAAGCTTTGGAGATATTCAAGAGTTTGTAAACCATTTGTTGTAGGGGATGTAATAAAGTTGGCGTGGTGCGGCATTGGGGAAAGCCAATTTTAGGAGTTCTCACAAAAAACAGCTGCGTAACAGAGAAGTGTGAGTAAACAGCATCTGTGAAAAGGCAGTTCAACAAGCTCCTGCTCACTCACGCCATGTTTTCTCATTTCTGCTGCTCACATAAATTCCCTACAAATAAAAATTTACTAAGCCCCCCAAAAATGGCATGTACGGAATTTTCCATGTAAAGTTTGGAATCTATAAAAAGACAACTTTATACAGAAATGAGAAAAAAGGGGTTTCAGAGACGAGGAGGAAGAAAATCTGTGCTCAAAGAGAAATTAGCAAGTTTGTCCATAATGTCCTTAACATTTTCATCATTTGCATCCAATCATCACATTTTTCAATGTTTTGCTCTTTCTGTAAGGGTGTGGAGGCGGGTCTGGAGGAGGAGCGAGTGCAGAGAGAGCGACAGGAGACCCAGTGGGTGACGGCGGCTGAGGCCCGGGCTCAGGTTCTTCGGGTGAAAACAGAGCTCAAAGCCCAGGAGAGACAAGCGGTGCAGCTGGAGGGCAGCTGCCGAGCACTGGACCGCTCACTCGGACAGAGCAGTAAGAAGCTTCAGGTGTGACACTCGGCCAGAGCTCAAACACGTGTGTTCAAAGCTCAGGTACCTGGTCTTCAAAGTGCAGGAGGAGGAAGTGTGCACTTAAATCTGCCCCACATGGCTCTCACAAACCCTTTGGCACAGTGTTAATATTTGTATGCATGAATTTTCAGGCGCTTTAGAACTGCAAGTAAACTCACCCACTTATTACTGAAGTACAGAGTGCAGCACCATTTTGATATATCAGGGGAAATTAAATTTACAAGAAAAAGTTGGGTACCTGAGCTTTTAAGGATTATTGTGTGAAATGTGATTATTAACTCCTCTTGATTTTATCTTTAAATGCCTAAATAATGCTGTGATTTAGAAACAGATTTGAATAAAAATCACTTTCAGACTTAATTTGAAAATGTACCACTTTGAGAGACTCTAGAGCAAATGAGACGTTTACGTTGGACAATATGTGCCTTGGTTTATGTCAATGTTCTGTTTTATATATGTAAAAAGAGAAAAAAATGAATAGGTTTAACTAAAAGATGGTTGCTTCACAAGTTTTTATAGAACCAAAAAACGATATCGGGATGATTTTCAGTTGAATCTATCGTCCAAAAAATAGACTTAAATTGAAATATTATTATATTTATACAATATTTTGTCTTTCAGAAAGTTCAATTAAAGCTGCTACAAACTTGAGGAACAGTGCTGTGTTAGATGATGGGAAAGAAAATGAAAGATTGCGCTGTTTAGTTTCAGTCTCAATAATCGTGAATAATCGTTAAATCGTGATGTTTTTTTCCTTATAACACATCGTGACATCACTAATCACATCCTTGCATATCCCTGTTATCTACAAGCTCATTCTTTAACTGAGCTCTTCTGCTTTGGATCTTCAAAAGTGCATTCTTGAAAAGCGTCTATCTAAATTAAAATCTTAAGTTTAGTTTGACCCGCTCACTCCTAAATGAATTTTCTACATTGGCTCTAAAGGCTTGTGACTGTCTGAGTTCTAAATACAGGAATTGTTTGAAGTAGAACTCCCTGAAAACAACATTTAAGGGAATTAGAAACAGAATTAGTCTAGTCATGGACCCTGTACTTCCCAGTTTACCTTTAACCAATGAAGATAGGTGACTAAATGTCCTGATGATTTAAATTAGAACCTGGTGAGACGGACAAAAACAGCTCAGCATTGGTCAGAATATGTTTGTCAGAGTGTTTCATTAGCATAACTTGAGTTCCTCCTGTTCAGGACATGCAGCAGGAGCTGGAGCAGTTGACCAAGGAGCTGAGACAAGTGAACCTGCAGCAGTTCATCCGACAGACTGGCACCAAAGTGACGGTGCTGCCGGCCGAGCCCACGGACGAGGAGAGCGCCCCCAACAGCCGGGGGATAGGTAATGTCACCACATCACACGCCACATTATTATTATTATTATTATTATTATTATTATTATTATTATTATTATTATTATTATTATACGATAATATTATTATATGATATTCAGTTAAGATTTCAATGCCATATGTATGATACAACACTGTCTTCCATGTGGTCTTATATTAGTTCAAGACCATGCTAAAAGTAGGAAAACAAGGAAAGTGAGTGTTTTGATCCTTTTTAGCATTCTTAGTATCTGGGTATCAATCATATTATTTGGCAACCTTATTCTAAACTCAAAAGTGAATGTAAGCTGGCTAGAGCTATTGTAAACCGTACAGATACATGATATTTGCAGAAATGCTGGCAACAGATTACACTTCTTTTTGTACTTGCTGCAAACGGTTCACTTAGCAGAGTTTAAGAGCGGGATGGAAGTATCGCAGTATCAATACATCAATACTGACTTGGTAAAATGTGGGTATCGATGCTGTTTTGCAGATATCCATTCTACATTCATTGACGTTTAACAACATGTGACGTTTAAGGCATTGCTTTTCTCCACCACAAGCAGCAGATTGGATTTATCCATCTGTTTCAAGTGTTTAGAGCCTATTTGAACCCTTTTTATGATTGTATTTATACATACTACACATTTATCGACTCGCCTTCACCCGTGACGTTAAATCGGTGTCGAGTATCTGTATCGGTATCAACAAATATGACCTCCAAAGGCGCTTGTGGTCGATTGTACAAGACGTGTAGCTATTGCGGCTGTACAGTGTAGTGAGTGTTGCGTTCGATCCGGATCCAGGGTACGTCTCGTTCAGATCGCTTGGCAACGGCAGGAGCTGACGTCACACAGAGAAAGTGACGAGAGACCCTGTTTTGATTTTTTTTTCTCGCACGCTGGGTAATTGGTGCGCGCCGCTTTTTGTACTTCCCAGACAGATTATGGCAAGTGACTCATCCTCCTGTTTGTGAGAGGGTAAATTTGGAACGGTGGGGAAAGAAGCATCACAGGCGGATCAAAGGAGAGTCTATTAGAAGAGGGAGGTGTATCGAGAAAATGGATAGTATTGCAAATAGTCATACATTTTATTCATTCATTTATTTTATTTTATTTATTTTATTTATTTTATTTATTTTATTTATTTTATTTATTTTATTTATTTTATTTATTTTATTTATTTTATTTATTTTATTTAATTTATTTAATTTATTTAATTTATTTATTTTATTTAAACGCAAAGACGCTTCACAGAACAATATTAAAACCGTCAATTTAAAGAATATCTAACAAACAAATCATACAGAACAGAAAATAGGAGATATGCTAAATAAATAATCACTTTAAAAAGGCTTCAGGAAGAACTGACTTTGTGGTACATTTTCTGACCGTTTATTCACTTTTTGGTTGATACTTGATGTGTAGTTGTCTTATATTTAAGTGAGTAACTTAACTACTTTTCTTATAGCATACTTTGACTTTTCGAGTAAATTGTGTTTGGAGTGACAATACTCAATACTGTGAGTTATTATATCGTTGCAAAAGCTTTACAATGCTATCTTATTTGAACATTTGCACTACATACACGTTACCTTCTGCAATATTTCTGTCTATATTTTGGAGTTAATTCTTAAATCGGTGCGTTATTTAATGTCCATCCTATTTCATTAACTCACACGTCCGTTTTTAAATTAATTTACGTCCAAACTGTTACTCAGATCTCAAAGTAGTTTTCCCTAAATACTCACTCGGGTCGCTGCGTTTCACTTCTACTCGAGTAACATCATTTTAAAGTACCATTTCTGATAGATTGCCACAAAATCGTTGGGATATCGGTATCTGGACGATCAAAATGTCCACTCCCCGCACAGATTCTAGTGTGTTTTTAGACATTACGGCACATTAACAGCAGCTTCTGGGCACGAGCTGATCCAGCAGCATTCACTCCGGACCCCCCCTGCCTTCCCCCCCTTGCCTCCCCCTCTTTTAACACTCTCCCTTTTTGCAGGCTCAGGACTTTCTCCTCGGGGGCTTGTCGGACCACCGGCTCCTCTTGTTTTCTTTGAGGAGACCCGCCCGACAGTAAACAAAACACCGGCGATTGCAGAGACACGACCGCACGATAGACGCGGCGGTTTTGGTGCTGCCTAAACTATTGTGTGGTCGTGGTTTTTGGGGGGAAGACGTGTTTTGTAACTGCGGATTTGCTCTGCTCGGAATGCGAAACGTGTCGTTGTTACGTTGCCGTTAAAAACCTCTGGCGGGCCGGAATCAAACGACGGCTACTGCGCTCGAGAGTGTTACGTTTTCATGTTTGCTCTTCATTTATTCAGTGCGGCCGCAGCACACTTTAAGGAGATCTGCTGGTCTTACTGCTGCTGATGTTGCGACTTTGAGTAGAAACGTATTATTGAACTCGTGGTTGATGCGGGGGAAATGCCCAAGCCGTGGCATCATAACAGCAGGGGACATGGAAGCTTATAAACATGAGGCTGTGTGATGAATATTACATTAAAGGATGTTTCTAAGAAGACCACAAAAAACAGTTCAATGTATTCTCTTGATCTTGGTTTAAATCTCGTTTTGGAGTGACATTTAAAACGCTCTTGTAACGGTTCTTTTCTTTACTCCCCGACACGGCGCCATTATCACCCAATTACGGAGTGTAGAGCCGGTGTTAGACCTCACTCTAATGAAGGTAATTTAAATAAGTGATAAATGGAGTGTCAATGTCCTCTCTGTAACCTTCCTCCACATGAGTATAAATCTGCAAGGTCTTCTGAGACTGCACATTTACTGCATCAGCGCCTCTCTGCAGAGCGCAGCACCGCCCCCTGGTGGAGGCTCGAACCACCAGGGGGCGGTGCTGCAGTTGGAATTTTCTCCTTTTTTTTTGAACTATTACTTATTTACTAGTGGCACAAGCAGCAGTGGTGGTGGTAGAAGTTTAGGAAGTGGTTTAGGAGTAGCAGTTAACGTCACCATATAACGTTTTACTTTGACCCGTGAACATGTATTTTGTAGAGCGTATTCCTGGCGGTTCAATCAGAGTACGGAATACTGAATACTTGGAATACGTGAAGTTACTTTATGTTGCAGTGTGAAATGCAGCAGATGATTAATGCAGCTTTATGTTCGTGTCACTGTTAGTTCTTAATTTCTTGATCACATTTTAGAAGTTTTAATTAGTGTTTTCTATTACTAATACAGTGCAGTATTAAACTTGAATCGAATTGTCGCTCAAAACACGTATTTTCAGTACGTATATTTAGCTACTATTTCTTATTTGTGAAAGTACATTTTGCATTGATTTATTTTCATTATTTCAACATAAATCTCTGCACTAGGGTCAAAATAATCGCAATAGAATTAAAATTGCAAATCATATTCATTTCCTCCACAAACAACAACATATCCTGTCTTATTCTGCATAAAAAAACTGCAAACTCTGTCGTTCCACTCTCTACAAACAAGTTCTGAAATACCTGGGATTCTTTTATCAGTTTGTCAGTTCATGGGCCTGTTTCAGTCTGTTTTTTCCCTAGACGCTGAACAGAATCTTATAAAAATCACAGTTAAATACGTTTCTCATGTTCTGTTCTCACACATGTCTCTTTGTTTGTTTCTTGCAGATTTGATCCCGCTCACTGGCTCCCTGAAGCGCCCTCCAGGCTCCCAGCCAGCGTCCGGACACCTTCGGGTGCTCCACAGCCCGCTGACCTCTGGCCTTAACCCCGAAGGCATCTACGTGTGAGTGCGCGGCGCCGGGGGGAACGAGCCCGGTCGCAACGCAACCAAAAAGAAAAACCTAAGGAGTATTGCAGTACAGGATACCTCACGAATACACTACTATGCACTGTTCCTCAGAGTATGAGGTCAAGGTATTGTCAGACTGAAGCACTTTGGGGAGCTAAATGTTTATGTAAACCCGTCGGGCGTAGCATTAAGACCGCATCACCTCACAGCGAGAGGGTTCCAGGTTCGATTTACAAAGAGTCGAACCAGCGGGATTTTGGACATCAGTATCATTAGAATAAGATGATCTGGTGACATGTCCAAGGTTTGTTACTATAAATGACATTGAAGGAGGGGTTTTGATACAGATTAATACAGTTTATTATGGGGAAAATGCAATAATGAGTGTTAGAAAATTGTATTAATCAAGCAGCAAGCGACATTTATGACCTGAAAAACGACAATGTTTTACAACGGCATAAGAAGGAGTCTAATAAACAGGGGCAAACTATTAAAAAAAGACATTTCCTTGTCCAAATTAGACTTGACAAAAATTTATTTCCTCATCATATTCAGACGCTGTCATGTCAATCCAACAGAAATGTGTTCAAACCTCTCTTATTAGCTGAGGTTTAATGATCAGAAACATCTGAAAAATCAATCACAAAAGTGCAGAAATATCACTTTATAGCCTTGGCTGAAAGTCTACAACATAAAATTGTCATTTTTATTTCTAAACAGCTCTTTTTGTAGCATTTTTTACTATAAACGACTCAAATTTATGCATATCTTCAAAACAACATGCACAATAGTATCTACATTTTGATTTATTGCCCACCTCTTAGATGAACTGACCAAACTTGGCTCAAAAAGCGACGTTGAAAGGACAAAATGGACAAAATAAAGCATATTTTTTTATGAGCGGGGTCTTGGAGGGGTCTTAGTGCTGTGCCCGACCGGTACCACTTCCTCTACTGCAGTATTTTACAAACGGTGCTGCACGTTTCGACGACATTACGAATTACGCCGTTTGTCGTTTGACTTTACACAATAATTGCATCTTCATTTTTTAATATTTTCGCACCTGCTGAATGTGTTTGTTTTTTCCCCCGCCACAGCATTCTAACTCTGCAACTCTTGCCTTTGAATAAACGTATGGTATATGACGTGTACAGCGCATTGTCCGCAGCGGTTTCCACAGCATCTGAATGAAGGATCCACTGTACGTCTCGTTTTGTAAAAGCTGTCGAAATATTATCTTCTTTTTTTTTCTTGCATATTAAAACCTTTCTCTGCAGCTCTTCGTTTTAAACTATGCACCGGTGGCTTTGTTCCCGTCGAATGTTACTCCTCTGGTGGCATATTGTAAATAACCTTTCTTATTCCAAGCTTTCTTTTGGGAATATTCTATTTTATTACAGAGCCCACGTTCCCTCCGCGGCGGTTGAATCGACTTATATAGTATATTTTTGTTCGATTGTATTCTGTGCTGGTTTCCTTCTGCGAGGACGGGCCGGAGTTGCATGATTGTAGCGTTGACGCGGCCGTATCTAAATGTCTCGGTCCGGCGTTGATCTTTTAGCATGTGCGCGCCAGACTTTGCGAGTAAGTCGGTCATGAAAGAAGAGACGGTCCAGCATTTTGTCAACGGGCATCGAAGTGTACCGTAGTTCACATGGATTTAAGTGAGAGAGCAGTGTTATATTGTACTATAAAATATAAGGGTTTGGGTTATTTGCATCCAAGAACGCAAATGAATGTGTGAATTACGGCAGTGTAAAGTACAACGTTTGATTCAAGATTGAGAGAGAAAAAGGCGTAAAAAAATTAAATAAATCATCAGATTGGGGATGTTCACGCTGATCCAAGTCACATTTGGCCAAAGAAATCCGATTCGACCCTAAGTATGAATGTAGCATGTTTATTTTACACATTTAGCACGTGTTTAATACCAAATGGTGCTTGTATTCTAGTCCCTGCAGTTTGTCCTTTGTGTTTCTAGCACCACAATCAAGCCATTTAAACCAAAATGCGTACGACAAGCTTGTAGTTTTGCTTCTTGCTGCTGCGTAAACAACAACAACAACAGTATGAAAGGACTGACCTCTGACAAAATCCTGGACCGTCCCTTTGAGAGAACTGTATGCAAATCAGTAGGAACTCTTTGCCGGCGGTGGTCGAGCTGCTGAACATTCAAAGTGCCTTACTTTAGTTGAACTAAAATGCAGTAATGCTTTGGTAATGTATGTGTGGATATATTAGTGCTGTACGAGGAGAGCACATTTAGCACATATGTCCCATAGCATATGTCTAAACGTGTATTTGAAGATGTCAACGGTGTCGTCATCGTTAGAGCATTTATTTGTGTCCTTTTTTTTATATTTTAACACGTGCAAGTCGATAAACGTGAATACATATTTTGTACAGGATGCATTTCAGTCGATTCCGGGTGATTTAAAAGAGTAAGATAGTTAGGTTACATGCCTTTTAAATGAGATAAAATCATGACATTTCAATTTAGTCTGCATAAGTAACAAACGTAGCTTATCTGACATTCACGTGATCAGTGTTCTACTTTAAAGGTGCAAAAAGGGTCTGCCAGCTGCTTGTCTCCATGGCGATGTTGTTGCTTGGCCTGTAGTGTTCCACAATACGACATTTAAACGTATCCGTCTCCACGAAAACAAACAGGTGACGCAACAGGCCAAGTTACAGGTCAGATCTGTGGCGAGGCAAGCCTTCTGACGGTAAAAAATAATTCTTGTCGAGGTATTTTTGACCAATAAAAACACCTGTAACGCCAGATAGTAATCTCCATGGAGACGAGCAGGTGACGGACCCCCAGCCAGAATTGTTACATGTTGCACCTTTAATTTAAATAACGTTTATTTTCAAAAATATATATATATATATATATATATATACTGGGCTACATGTTTGTGAGATGTAGTAGTTTCCAATATTATGATTTTCTTTGTTTTTTTTTTATCTAGTTTTTTGTTCTGCTGATTATTTAGATGCAGAATAATTAGTGTTTAAAGTGAAAACATCAGCACTCTTTTTAAACGTAGCTCTGTTTAAACAAACAAAAAAAAAAGATCTGTAGTGACATAGTTCAAAGTGTAGGTGGATTTCCCTTTAAGAAACCACTCGCGTTTTTCACTCTGGGATGAAATGTCTTGTTTGTTGTTTACAAAATGGTATGTTATAGATAATGTACGATTTGACCTGTTCAAGTGCAGTTGTGCTCATGTTTCTCTGCCTTAATAAACTGCATTGTGGGATGGCTGTATGTGGCTGCTCGTATGATACGGATTGCATGAATTAATAAATTTTCTTGGGAAAAAAAAAAACATTGATAAAGTATTTTTTCTTGCGTTACTTTATCTCACCGCTAGATGGCGACGTGTCCGCGGTAATGATACATACACTAAACGTAAAGCGCACTCGTGTTAGGGTTGTTATTAATTTAGTTGTATTACTCCTCTCAACAGGCTATGCATCGTTATTATTATTACATACATAGATTATTTTGTATTTGTTTTATTGGATCATTTAAGAGAGATGTTCACAATTGCCTTCATTATAAAACTAATCTCACTTTATATGTCTGATGACCAAAGTTCAATCCAGTGTTTGGAAGCCACCCTTATGTAACTTACTGGACATGGTTCCTTTTTACCACTAGCCCCAACTAAAGTGCAAATAGTGACTGTTTTTGCCACTGGAACCATCCTCCTGACAATGTATCGGGGTAAAATAGAAAATAAACAAGTTGTCAAAGAAATTCTGTGATTTTTCTGAGCAAAACATCTAAACTTTACAACAATATGCAACTTTTTCCTCTGTATTAATCTTATTTAGTCAAACGGTGCCAATGGAGTTCACTGTAACTCTATTTCAAAGTGGCCCCACATTGATGATTTATTTATTTACAGTAATGATTCAAGCCACACTGTAAAGATGGCCGGCTGAAGGTTGTTTTGCAGTTACACAGTACAGTTCTGGCAACAGCTCAGAGGGTTTGTTCTTTCTAAATCTTCTGCCATGTCCTGAGCTGGGGCCCCTTGTTTTTCTGCAGACAACCCAGATTGACAGTAATCTCACTTTTAGCACATGACATTTGTTTCAAGCCTACTGTACATTCCTCTGCACCTGTCAGCTGACTCCACTCCTCCAAAAAACACACAGAAATTACCTGCTCAAGGGCTGGAGAGAAAGAACAAGGAGCCTGTGGGTGTTTTCATGTTTATTTTGCAACTCATGAGCAATAATTTATAACAGCGTATGTGTAAAGCATTAACAAAATGTGCAACAGTTGCCCAGTTTTTAAAAAAAATCCAAAGACTTCTACAACAATGACAGACGTATAATTTCTGGTCTATTCACAAAATATATATATTACATGCCACTGTAGAGGCATAGATCTGCTGGAAAAATACAAAAGCCATGTTGGATGGAAATCAAGTACAGATGATTTTTTTTTGCAGTGAATAAGCTACACGTAAAGAAGATAAACTTATAAAAAGTGGCACCCTCATGGTGTGCCATCGCTCTAGCTGCTTCATCCGAATAGCTCATTACAAAGTCTAGTGTACAGTAAAGAGTTCTTCCATGATAACTGCTTCTTTAATGGGACAAAGCAGAAGAAAAGTGCACTTTACGCCTCGCACTGTAAAGATGATCATACAGTATATACAAACATATCTGCTAGGAACAGTTACATTCAATATCAAAGGTTCATAAGGTGCTGTCCTAAGATCTGGTGCAGTAAACTGCATCATTCAGGCGCACATGTGCTGGTCTGATTGTTTCTCTCTAACAGTAAACACTGGGTTCAGCAGAAAGAGCTGACAGAGCCATGTTCAGAGTGAATACCACCTCATGGTGGGAATCCTTTGTGCAGATTAGCTAAAATGTTGCTAAAATTTTGTTTCCAACTATCCTTACCCCCATGTAAGTATGAGATGAGGTAACAGGGGCAGGCTGAATACCTCATTTAGGCCCGTTTAGTGCACATTTACAAGTTGATGAATATAATAATATGTACAAAAATGAGCCAATAACCTTGGCAGAGGTCAGTTATTCTCTCTACATCCAAAGAGCCTCACTGATTGGATACTGCGCACAGTTGCAAAGATTTGGCACCAAACAATTGCCACTTTGAAAATATTTTATCAAAGAGGATACAAAAGTCAGCCTCGTGTGAGCGTCAATCATTGTCGAGAATCATTCATGATGATTAAGTGCAAAGGCACGCACTCACTGGTGTCACCAGGACGCACACGGGACACTCACTGGTGTCACCAGGACGCACACGGGACACTCACTGCGTGTCACCAGGACGCACACGGGACACTCACTGCGTGTCACCAGGACGCACACGGGACACTCACTGCGTGTCACCAGGACGCACACGGGACACTCACTGCGTGTCACCAGGACGCACACGGGACACTCACTGGTGTCACCAGGACGCACACGGGACACTCACTGGTGTCACCAGGACGCACACGGGACACTCACTGCGTGTCACCAGGACGCACACGGGACACTCACTGCGTGTCACCAGGACGCACACGGGACACTCACTGCGTGTCACCAGGACGCACACGGGACACCTCAGCGTGTCACCAGGACGCACACGGGACACTCACTGCGTGTCACCAGGACGCACACGGGACACTCACTGCGTGTCACCAGGACGCACACGGGACACCTCAGCGTGTCACCAGGACGCACACGGGACACCTCAGCGTGTCACCAGGACGCACACGGGACACCTCAGCGTGTCACCAGGACGCACACGGGACACTTCAGTCCCTCTGACACGCAGAGAAGTGCAGCGGGCTCTTCTCAGCTGACTCTTCACCGTCTTCGCTCTCGTGTTCCTCGGGTGACGCTGTCTCGCGTGACCCGTCACTGTCATCTATGAAACAGTCTTTGGTCTGAGAGGCCGCGGCCAAGTGCGCGGAAAGACCGGGGAACGCTGCCGCTGCAGCTGCCGCGGCGGAGGCGTGCGCGGGGTAAAGCCAGGGGAAAGGTGAGGCCAGAGCTGCCGCGGGGTACATGAACTTCTCTGAGCTGTTCTTGTCCAGAAAAGGCATGTAAGACGCGGCGGCGGAGGGGTTAATGAAGTAGAAAGGCATGCAGATGGGTGTCTGTTGTCCAATATTAGTTATTCCCATCAAAGAGTTCATAAGGGAGAGCTCGGGCCTCGCGGGGTCAGCGCTGCTCAACAAGGTCCCGGGCCAGTTGCTCATCTTTGGTCTCTTGGCCGCGCGCTCCTCTCCAAACTCCTGCTTGATTTTCATTGGTTTGGCGCCGCGGACTTTCTCACACTCCTTCTCCTTCTCCTTGCCCTCGCCCTTCTCCGCCTCGCCCCCGTATCCACTGTCCGTGTCCGTGTCGTTCTCGTTCAGCTCCCCGCCCTGGGTCCTCTGGATGACCGGGACGCAGTTGGCTTGACCGTCGCTCGTCTTGTGCGCGTCCAGCTGCGGCGCGTCCCCGGGGCTCAGCAGCTGGTGCTGGGGGGGCGCGCCCGCCTGGAGCTGGGCCAGGACTTTGTGAAGGTGGTTGATGAGTTGTAGGCACCGCTGCTCTCGCGTGGTCCAGTTCTCAAACTGAGCCATGTACTGCAGGACCTCTTTGGCGCACGCCTGGAACCCGGTCTGGAAGGCGTCCAGGTCCGCGTGGAGAGGCTTGATGGAGTGGTCTGCTGGAAAGAATCACGTCTGAGTCAAATACAAACGCGTCAAGTTGACAAGAATCACGTCAGAGAGACTTGTTTTTTTTACCATTCTCCAGGGCGATGATCTTCTGGTGCTGCTGCTCGGTGACAGCGGTCAGTGCGTTTAAATGCTTCAGCGTCAACTCCAGCACCACGGCTTTCTCCAAGTGTCCCAGCGTCTGTGAGGACAACACGTGTCTGCTTAGATCACCTCGTTCACAGAGACATGTCAGAACATTAAATCACTCCCGCGCTTTACCGAGAGCTTCAGGTGTTCGGGCAGGAGGTCTTTGAGCTGGCCGATACATTCGTTGATCCGATCCCGTCTCTTCTTCTCTATCAGCCGATGTGGCAACTTGTACGCGTCCTGTGCGCAGAGAGACACGCAGCATTTACACGCATTCAAGCATCAAAAACACACGCGTAACTTTAGGGAACATCACGCACCTTTCCACCGTCTTCTCGCTTGATTCCTCTCTTGGACTTGCACAAATACAAAGAAGGGTAATCCATCCTACGAGACACAAAACAACAGTAAAACACACAATTGCACTAAGTTTGAACTGGCCGCCCCCCGTCGTCAACTTACCCCAGGAAATCTGCGTGTTCCATGAACTGTCTGTCCTGCAAACGCGCTATTCTCTCGTCCATCGCGCTGTCTCTGCGTGATTCTCTAACGTCTGACTCTCGTGCGTCTGAAGTGTCTCCGCGATGCGCTCGGGGCTCGGGAGGGAAGATGCTGCACTGTCCGCGTCTGCGCTTCACACTGGCGTCTGCTCCGAGCTGCCACTTTGCTCAGCGCTCAGAGCCGCGGTCAGAGCGCACGCGCGTCTCCTCCTCACGTGCGGCTGCACCAGCACAAAGTCCGGGAATTAGAGCTGGTGCGTTACAGCAGCCGGAGCTCCGGGGTCGCGCCGCTCCAGCCCCCCCAGCTCCCCCCCAACGCCCCCCACCACCCCCCCAGCGCCCCCCAGCGCCCCCCCAACGCCCCTGCGCAGAGAAACGTGATGCAAACCCAAACCGCGCTTCACCAGGAGTCCCCGCATAACCCGCACTAACTTATAAGACACTGTGCAATATTCTAACGTTGACTTTATAACTTAGGCTATCGCCCTCTCAGCTGTAAACACTCAGATATGACTTTTATTATTCACAGGACAATGGAATCATCACATCCACAAGAGCCAGAGCAATATCCAAGGATCCAGTTTAGAAAAGTTTTGCTCTGAAACGGCAGAATAAAGCGGTGAGCCACGTCCGTGCACGAGCTGTCGAGTCACGCCGTGTGGAGGGCACGCGGCGGGAACCCACTCATGCCACACTCATGTTGTCAGTCACCTTGGCAACATCCGCCCTATGCGCGCAAACACGTGAGCTCAGGCAGACAGCGTGATGTTTATGAACATAAAGCAGCTCAGTTCAACTTTCTCATTGCCCGCGTGCCCGTGTTGAAGTGAGAATGGGTGCTGTGGGTGCTGTGGGTGCTGCGGGTGCTTCTGGATAAGTCTCTTTGACTTGTGGTGACACCTGTTGTCGTGTTTGGACGGTGCGTGTAAAGTTAAAGCCGAGCGTGCGTAATGCCCTCACATGCCTCGTGATCACATTCTCCTTCCTGTCAGTCATGTGACTCGCGCTGGTCACGGCGGCGCTTGTATAATCGCGCTGACAAAGCGCCCTCCAATCAGAGCGGCTTTTAATTTAAGAACACGCGCCACGTTTAGCTCGTACCTGCTGCATTTACCTCCTCTTCCCGCCGGACTATATTCAACCCGAGCATCGTGTGTTGCAGTACCCCTTATTTCCCTCTGGCCCCCGCCCTTCTTCCTTCCCCTTTTTCCCTCCTTTTCTTCTTCCCTCCCCTTCTCCCCCTTCTTCCTCTTCTTCCCTCCTCTTCCTCCCTCCTCCCGTTCATCCCGCTTCCTCCCTCCTCCGCCTCTTCCTCCCTCCCCTTCTTCCCTCTTCTTCCCCCCTCTTCCCTCCTCGTCTTCCTTTTCTTCCCTCCTCTTCTTCCTCCCCTTCCTCCCTCCTCCTCTTCCTCCTCCTCCCCTTCCTCCCTCCCCTTCTTCCCCCTTCCTCCCTCCTCCTCCTCCCTCCCCTTCTTCCCCCTTCCTCCCTCCTCCTCCTCCCTCCTCTTCCTCCCCTTCCTCCTCTTCCTCCCCTTCCCTCCCTCTGCTGTTGCTCTAAATGTGGCTCTCTTTCGGAATCCTATCCAAATGTTTTCCATATTAGTTCAGCCCTTCTCCGTTCCCCCCGCGCGCGCGCGCACGCACGGGGCCCGCACTGGGAGTGGCCCGTACAGGGAGGGGCCGAGTCGACACAGGCGCTCGGGACACGGTGAAAGTTTGAGAGGCTTTTAGAGACATGGGCCGGGGGCAGAGAGGGTCGTCGGGTATGGAGAAGTTAAAAATGAGAGAAGAGAGCCCGGAGCCAGAGCGCGGAGGGTGTCGCAGAACGTGCCGCTTCCCGCTGCTCCTCGCCCTGCTGCAGCTGCTACTGGGGGCCGCGGTGGCGGTTGTGGCCTTTCTAAAGTTGTCCATCACGTCCTCACTCATGGCCAGGGAGACGCCACACTGGGCTGGGATCATTGTAAGCGCAGTGCTCACTATAACCACGGCAACGATGCATGAAGTTGGCGCTATCCACGAGTTGATTTGTGTTTGTTTGTTTGTTTGTTTGTTTGTTTGTTTGTTTATTTGCATGGCGCACGTGTGTAATCCTTTCACGGCATCCGTTATACGAGACCCTTCTTTCACTCACACAGATATGGAAAGAGTTGTCAAGGCCTTCAGGCAATAGATACTTTAGAATAGTGTAGAAGTACAAGAAAAAGACAATATTTTAAAAGTAGGCCAACCCTTACTGTACTGTTTGAAAGCAAAACAAGACGTAAACAAGACTTCTCTATTGTGCTTCAAGTTACACTCTGGCGGAAACAAAAAGTCAGAGTAAATATATTTGTTTGATTATTTATTTATTTAAATGGATCCCATTAGCTGAAAGCAGTGCAATCAGCTAGTCTTCCATTACAATTAAAACATTGCATTTCAAGTACAATAACATGGATACATTTTAAGGTAATTGTGCTTTATAACAAGGTGCCTATTGTATTATTTTATATTCATTAAGCCAGGACAAAGTGGAATACATCAGTTTTCTGCTTGTTCTAATCAAGCAACCAAGAACAAGTCTTGCTGCTTTATTTTGAGCAATTTGTATTTTGAGGCCACACTACAGAACAATATGACACGTCACATAATGTTGACTTTGTGATTATTTCTAAAGTGTCACATTTGACTTTGTGACAGCATTTTTTCACCAAGTCACAGCAATTTGACTTGGTGACAGACTACGATCAATGACCAGAGTCAACAGTGTTGTATACTCTCCTCAGCAATGTTTCATTTTGGTTCAGATCCTTGTGCCAACTTTTGTTTTGAGCCTATTATTATGTTTCTTTGATATTAAGAACTAGCTTGTTTTCTTTAACACGCTCATGCAGCAGGTCAAGCTCTCAAGACAAAACAGCTCGTTTTATTGCATGAATCTGCAGCATAATAAACAGTCTGCATAAATTGACATTAACGCTTTTTTCGCAAAGAAAGGTAAATCATTAATAAATACAGAGAACAAAAGAGGTCCTAAACAGCTTCCTTGTGGAGGTCCGCTTTCTAATCGTTTGCAGTCAGATGAATAATATTGTAGAAAACTGAGTTCTGTGGTAGAGACAAGTTTGCTTTCGTGCTACAGCAGAAGTGTAGGCTATTTCAAAATAATATGTAACTTATTACTGTGCATTCCTGTTCATATCGGTTATGTTATAAATCTACAGATCCTGCACATCTGTCCTGAACGTGACAAGTCATGCCCACACGACCTTTGAACGCCTAGTGACCTTACAGTAACAGTCAGCCTGAAAGTTATTATTCCAATTAACACATAAATGAAGATATATAGTATAGTCCTACCTGACATTTACAGAGGCAAGAACAAGCATTTTAACCTATTAAAATGTAACGGTATTCTGACTGAAGGTGCAATGCAGGACCTTTCTGGCGTGCGTTTACTACATGTCCGTCTCCATGGAGATACTTTGCTTATCCTGGAATGCTCCACTGTATGACACGAGCTTATCTATCCAGCACGTACGTCAATACTGATGTTTCTCTCGCTAAAAATACCATAAAAACATTGATTGTTTCTGTGAGCGGCGGCGTCTGTCCACAGATCTGTAACTAGCCTCGGATATAACACCTGCAGGCCGCTGTAGCTATTGAAAACCTGCAACGTGCACTTCTAAATTGGCTGTAAATGTGTTATAAAATCTTGAACTGTTTACTTCAGACAGTTTTAAGTAGTACAGTCAAGTAGTCCGTCACCGTGAACTCTATGCCAGGTCTGGGTGGCCTCCTTTGGGTGCCAGGAGGTCTTCACATTGGATGTTTTTGTGTACAAAGTTATATGTTAGTGTGCCCCGTCCTACTCGTGTGCCCTCGAGCAGCGGAGGGTCATTATGCCCTGCGCTCTCGTGACTCGCACAGCTTACGTGGCTCCAGCAGCTTGGAACGCCCTTCAAACAGACTTGAGGTTGGGATAATTGGTCTCAATTAGGTTTTTTTTCGAGCGATTAAAAAAGAAACAAAGCAATGGAATCCTTTCAAAATTGTCAGTGCTTTTCTTTTCTAGTTTAAACACGAGTCTGTGATACATTTCAGTGTTAAATTCAGTTTTTATTTGTTCTTAAAAGTCTTATTTGTGCCATTGTTTTTATGACTGTGTGCTGTCGGTCTTTCCTTTGCCTCAAGTCACCAGTGAAAAGAAGTCTTGATCTCAGCGTTTTCTCACCTGGTTAAAAAAAGGTCAATAAATTCATAAATGTCAGCAATAAAGCCAGTTTAAAGCCATGCAGGAGAGTACTATAAAGAGAAACAACAAAACAAAACCTTTCTGATAGGAGGGCGGGTCCATCACCTGCTTGTATCCATGGAGATGTCATTGCTTTGCTTGGACTGTTCCATAGTATTGCATTAACCATAGCTTATTTTGCATAATTTAATAGCATTGTATATTTATCGCCCTGAAAAACATGCATTGTTACTGCGATTGGGCTGGCCTCCTCTTCACAGATCTGACCTGTAAGAGGGGGTGCGATCTGCTGCTCTTACACAGCGCACCTTTGACCTTTGTAGACAAAAGCGGAACCTTTACATCCATGTGATCCTGGTTACGTCACCGTCGTGTGGCCCTGCTCCTCGGTCAGATCTTGTTTGTCTTCCACGGCGCTGGCTGAATAACAGACATCCGTGGACACCGCGTCCCGAGTTCTCGGCTCACGAGATCGAGCGGGCGAAAAAAACACTGAGGTCATCCAGAACCTTCCAGACAAACCTGGGAACAAAAACACAGTTAAATCAGATGTTGCACGTTAGTCACAAGACCGCTTTGCACCGACGAGAGGGAGAGAGAGAGAGCGCGAGTCTGTGCATGAAGCAGAGTAATGTAATCAGATGACACTTTCCTGCTGAATCATGCAAAATGTAAAAAAAAAAATGAAAAGGAAAACAGCATGTGGCATATGATCCGCTGCAGTGTGGAAACCTACGTGCTAACCTACGTGCTAAACTCGCCACCGCTGCGCCGGCACGCACAAAAGTGTCCTTGTTGTTGTGTTTGAGAAAGACAAGTTTATTTGCAGAGCACAATTGGTGATTCAATGTGCTTCAACAGGGAAAAGAAAATGCATTAAAATCACAAAAGAGTTTAATACAAAAGATAAATAATTTAAATAAAATGCTTGCAGTCATATTCACAGCTAAACACAACTAGAGAAGCCTGTTATAGTCGTTGATAAATAGATGAATAGAATGATCTGTGCTTCTAGGAATACTTTATCACAACGTTTTTCTGCTTGAGTATTCGTTTTTTGAAGTATTCTTATTTAACGAGCATGGCTGGCTGATCCTCTCTGCCATTTGGAGGATATTCACCACAAACTGAACCGTTTTCCTCTTCCCTTTTAGCTGTGTTTGGTCTCCGTTGTGGGCCTGGTCCTGTATTGTGTCACCTCGCGCCCGGATGAACGCTCCTTCCTACAATATGCAGTCAAGGTAAACGCACTCACGATTTGAATTCAAGTATATTCAGCACGTTTCCCTCTCCAGTAATTTTAGCACTATTATGCATCGCTTATTTGAATACTTTTGTGCACAAGTTATAACCTATAATTTAATGTATTCTGGATTATGTGCGGCAGTTTGTCTTATAACAGCCTCTGCTGGCAAAAGTGTGAAGTGATTCATTTTGTATTTGATAATTAGAAGCATTGCTAATAATCAACGTGAGGTGAAAGAATACACTGTAGCTATTTAATCAGGACGATATGTGGAGTTTCATGTTCTTTACCACAAATACTATTCATATGACTGCTTATAAATACCTTATCGTTATTTTAAAAACTAAAACCACGGGTCATTCATATAGTTTTCAAATATGTCTAGGAGTCATAGTCTTAAAATATAAACATGTGTATGACAATGTCACTTTGAAGAGGCGGGGCCCTGAATAAAATAAATACAATAAATACAATAAATACAATAAATAAATTAAATAAATAAAACAAGTAAAATAAACAAAATAATTATAAAATAATTATAAATAAAATAAATTATTATAAATAATTATAAATAATTATAAATATCAAGAAGAGCGCTTCATACATTATTTTAGTACTATGACTTTTACAATAGGAAGTTCAAATCAGGTTTTATTAATACAATAATGATATAAAAAGATCAGTGTGTCATTACTATTCTACTATGAGACATTTAATCCAGGTGCTCTTCCTGACTCATTTATTTGCAACTCACTGAAATGTTGAACGGCCCTGCTAAAATTTGTGTTTTTTGTGTTTTTAGTTTTGTGTCGAATCAGCTCAAACTGACTGAGAGTACTGCCAGTTTTACTACTTAAACCATTACCATTTATAGACTACTTTGCTTCTCAGACTAATGTCTTTGCCCTTGACTGAAGGTATTTGAGGATGCACAGCCCATTTACGTAGCTGAGGCTCCGATAGCCTATAAAAGTATTTATAAGTGTCATTGGGCTGCTGCAAAGTACCCTGTTGAAACAAAATACAGAACAAACAAAACAAACAAACAAACAAACCCAAGATAGCCTAATACAATGCTATTGAAAGATACAATGAATACTATAATACTCAAAAGTTGGTTGTTGCTCATGTTTGGTTTTATTTTGAAGGGTGAGGGTGGAGTTTGCTGTCCAAAATAAAAATACAAATGACCAAATTAAATTAAACCAGACTTGTTACAAATGAGTGGATGACAAAACATTTTGAGGCCAAAGAACATCAGCGTCAAAGATAAAAATTAAAATAAATAAATAATATTAACACAAAGTAAAGCGACCAATTCAAAGTACCTAAAGTCAAAATGTAACAGTATTTCACATTTATTTATGGCTTGATTAAAAATTTGTTCTGCCTGTGTCAAAATTAAAAGAACAAACTGAAACACAAATTTATAAAAAATATACTAAATGAAACGACTCCTAAGCATTGCTCTTAAGTAAAGTAGCTTTTGTTATTCTTTTCTTCCAATTTTTTCCAAATGACTGCTGTGCACTTGCATCTCCTGTTCGTGTCGGACCGGGCCATTCGCTGTGAATAAAATGTGGTTGTGCGGCGTTTGCTTTGGAGCCTGAGCCAAATGTCTGTCTCTGGATTAATCATGAGACGTTGGCCTAATCAGTCTGTGGATTTTCTGATTAACATTACTGCGGGACAAAAATACTTCATTTATACGAGCACATGCCAATAAGACCACACAGAGAGTGCAAAATAAGGAACTAGACTTGTATAAATTTCACAATTATGCTTCAAATATAATAATGCGAGAGTCAGAAGACCATTTCAAATGCACTCGGTCAATTTGACCCATGGTTTAGCCCTTTAGTCAGTTTAGTCTAATTAAGTGGCTGTTGATTCTTGTATTTTTAGTATATTGTGTACAGTATATGCTCCAAATGGGAATGTCTGAAATGATAATAAAGTATGAATCAATGTGTGATTAAAAAATATAAATCTCCAAAATATTGTGACGTTTCCAATCGTCGCGTGTACTTCTGAATCTTACCAGCGAGTGCTAACTGGACACAATGGACACGCTGATACTATTTGAAATATGCGACTGTCCGGTAGCAACGCTGTAAAAACTTCAAGCCTGTTCTCATTTGTTCCGATGGCCATTCAGCAAATAATCAGAACTAAACCGGGCTTTGGCTTTTTTCTGCAGTTTAACAACACATCTGACACCTGTTTTACCATGCAGTTTTTCTTTATGGCATTAGTAGCTCCTGCGCGCCCTTGTCCACTCACACTTCATGCACAAAAGGCCAGTGTGTAGTGTGTAGTGTGTAGTGTGTAGTGTGTAGTGTGTAGTGTGTAGTGTGAGTAGTGGGACGGGGCCTTGTCTTGCGTTCATTCATTACGTGTGTTTTAATTGCTCAAAAATACCTCCAAACATACATTCTTACTGTGAGCAGGGTCGCCTCTCCACAGATCTGACCTGTAACTTGGTCTGGTGGCACTACCCGCTTGTCTCCATGGGGATAGACCAGTGTAATGTCAAACTGTGGAACATTCCAGGCCAGGGTTGCACATGTTCGGGGATTAATGGGAATAAACAGGGAATTAACACTTCTGGATGAAAAAGTGTTGCACAGACTCATAACAACTGGAATCTATGCAAATACATTTACCTCGGGCTTGATGAAAAAGATGTTTTTAGCATCCAGGTCAACAAATATGGCATTTAAGGAAACATACTTGTTTTGTTCTATGTGGTGTTACATCTGTGTCTCAGGTGCTCAAACATCCTCAAACCGATGAAGATCAGTCACATTAAGCAAAAAATATGATGTTTTGTGAATATTTTGACAACATTTTATTGTTGAAAACACCCCAAACGTTTCCAGGCGCCCCTTTTCCCCTTCCTGGCAAAGTTATAACATCTACATGGAGACGAGCAGGTGGCGAACCTTATACCAAAGAGTTAAATGAATAAATAAACCTATTAAACCCAATACATCAATGATAAATAACCCTATTTTCTAAGCTTTACTGGACAGATTTGCTCTCACGTCGTCTCTTTGTCCAGTTGCTCTACTTCATCCTGTGCTCCGTCGGCCTGGTCATCTCGGTGCTGGTCATCGCGTTCGCCGGACACCACTACACGCAGGCGACGGGCTTCACCTGCCAGCGCACGGGGCCCCACTGCGTGTGCACCTTGGAGCCGGACGACCCGATCGCGCGCACCTTCACCTACCAGGACGTGGAGGACTGCGCGCACCTGACCAGCGACCTGCCCATGTTCTTCCTCCTACAGACGCTCCTGAACCTGGCCCAGGCCCTGGTCTGCGCCGCCGCCGTCTTCATCATGTGGAGGAGCCGCTATCAGGTGTTTTTCGCCGGGCTGCAGGTCTCCTCCTGGCAGAAGGTCTGAGCGGGACCATGGAAACGGGGCTTTAAGGTTGGGTTTTTAAGTCTGTTTTTCTTAAAGTGTCAGTAACGTCTACAGTAACGTCTACAGCCTCAACTGTCAACAACAACAACAACAACTGTGTGTATTTTGTTACGAGTGTGTTCATTGTGGGTACTTGCACTTGCAAATTTGAATTTTGTAAAAAAAAACTTATTAAAGATGTTTTTTGTTATTACTACAAATCAGACTTTGTAACTTTTTAAGGAAGGTATATTACATTTTGACATTTTGTTGTTTAATTTATCTGTGAGTGTAATAAATTATTTGTTTTCCCCAAAAATGTCCAAAGTGGATATTGATTACAGAATTCAAAATGTCTAATGTTTAATCACCACCTACTGTACCAGGGGAAGAGGATGAATAATGCGATGCAAATCAAAAAACATTATATAAAGCAAGGAATATTATTATATCAAGTGCCAAATGTTTATAAAGCAGACAGTGGATATTTGTCTTTTAAATGCTATTTTTTAAAGACAATAATTTCGGAGATGTAATGTTTTAAATGTGTTTGAAGGAGATGTGGTTGTGTTATATTATAGAGTTCCTTCTTTAACATCTCAGAACTGCAATCGATGCTTGAGTGCCACACCCTGTCCCCGCCCCCTGTCCCCACACCCTGTCCCCACACCCTGTCCCCACACCCTGTCCCCGCCCCCTGTCCCCACACCCTGTCCCCACACCCTGTCCCCGCCCCCTGTCCCCACACCCTGTCCCCACACCCTGTCCCGGCCCCTGTCCCCGCCCACTGAGCTGTACTCATAGTTATTTTAAAAACTAAAACCCCGGGTCATTCATATAGTTTTCAAATATGTCTAGGAGTCATAGTCTAAAAATATAAACATGTGTATGACAATCTGGTGCTTGCTACGATGAAATGTCACTTTGAAGAGGCGGGGCCCTGAATAATAAATAAAATAAATATTTTTTTTTTTGTTGTTTTTTTTTTAACCCTAAAGAAACAAAAACAGACAGGACAGGGCCAGAGCAACAAAATAATAAATGACACAAATAATTAAACATAATATTTTCAATATTGTAGTTTACAGTGAACAAAATGTAAAAGAATGACCCACTATGTCTTCTTTAAATGTGATTCTGTGTCGTCTACATTCATGTAGTGTCGTCTTACACTTCATGTGGTCGGACACTTGAGTCCGACCACATGAAGTGTAGGAGTCATGAGCCTGTTGGAGTCAAACTCCTGAACCCACTGACAGAGGGGGGGGCAAGGGGGTCTCTGACAGGCGGCTGTCACTGCACAAGCAACACATGTTCACAGGCATTAGAGGAGTGGATATTTATTGTGCCTCATCTAAAAGAAAATGACATCTGACACAAAAATGGATGAAATGTATCAATATGTAAATCTAATATTCGTGAGATTATATTGTAAACCTTTTTTTACTTTACGGCCATCTTCTTTCTCAACCTGAAAGCAACGTTTTTAAGCATCGAATCTTATTTGTGTACATTAGGTATATATTATTATATTTTAGGTATTTCTTTTGATTTCAACATGTATGACTCTGCCCCACACTGTGTGAGCGTGTGTGTTTATGTGAGCGTGTGTGTATGCGTGAGCGTGTGTGTGTGTTTATGTGAGCGTGTGTGTTTATGTGAGCGTGTGTGTGTGTGTTTATGTGAGCGTGTGTGTTTATGTGAGCGTGTGTGTGTGTATTTATGTGAGCGTGTGTGTATGTGTGAGCGTGTGTGTGTATTTATGTGAGCGTGTGTGTGTGTGTATTTATATGAGCGTGTGTGTGTGTTTATGTGAGCGTGTGAGCGTGTGTGTGTATGTGTGAGCGTGTGTGTGAGTGTATGTGTGAGCGTGTGTGTGTATTTATGTGAGCGTGTGTGTTTATGTGAGCGTGTGTGTATGTGTGAGCGTGTGTGTATTTATGTGAGCGTGTGTGTATGTGTGAGCGTGTGTGTGTGTATTTATGTGAGCGTGTGTGTATGTGTGAGCGTGTGTGTGTGTATTTATGTGAGCGTGTGTGTGTGTGTATTTATATGAGCGTGCGTGTGTGTTTATGTGAGCGTGTGTGTATGTGTGAGCGTGTGTGCGTGTATTTATGTGAGCGTGTGTGTGTGTGTGTGTATGTGTGAGCCTGTGTGTGTATTTATGTGAGCGTGTGTGTGTGTGTGAGCGTGTGTGTGTATTTATGTGAGCGTGTGTGTGTGTGTATGTGTGAGCGTGTGTGTGTGTGTATTTATGTGAGCGTGTGTGTGTGTATTTATGTGAGCGTGTGTGTATGTGTGAGCGTGTGTGTGTGTATTTATGTGAGCGTGTGTGTATGTGTGAGCGTGTGTGTGTGTATTTATGTGAGCGTGTGTGTATGTGTGAGCGTGTGTGTGTATTTATGTGAGCGTGTGTGTGTGTGTATTTATGTGAGCGTGTGTGTATGTGTGAGCGTGTGTGTGTATTTATGTGAGCGTGTGTGTGTGTGTATTTATGTGAGCGTGTGTGTGTGTGTATTTATGTGAGCGTGTGTGTATGTGTGAGCGTGTGTGTGTATTTATGTGAGCGTGTGTGTGTGTGTATTTATGTGAGCGTGTGTGTGTGTGTGTGTATTTATGTGAGCGTGTGTGTGTGTGTATTTATGCGAGTGTGTGTGTGTGTGTATTTATGTGAGTGTGTGTGTGTGTGTATTTATGTGAGCGTGTGTGTTTATGTGAGCGTGTGTGTATGTGTGAGCGTGTGTGTATTTATGTGAGCGTGTGTGTATGTGTGAGCGTGTGTGTGTGTATTTATGTGAGCGTGTGTGTATGTGTGAGCGTGTGTGTGTGTATTTATGTGAGCGTGTGTGTGTGTGTATTTATATGAGCGTGTGTGTGTGTTTATGTGAGCGTGTGTGTTTATGTGAGCGTGTGTGTTTATGTGAGCGTGTGTGTATGTGTGAGCGTGTGTGTGTGTATTTATGTGAGCGTGTGTGTGTGTATGTGTGAGCGTGTGTGTGTGTGTGAGCGTGTGTATTTATGTGAGCGTGTGTGTGTGTATGTGTGAGCGTGTGTGTGTGTATTTATGTGAGCGTGTGTGTATGTGTGAGCGTGTGTGTGTGTATTTATGTGAGCGTGTGTGTATGTGTGAGCGTGTGTGTGTATTTATGTGAGCGTGTGTGTGTGTGTGTGTGTGTGCATTTATGTGAGCGTGTGTGTGTGTGTATTTATGTGAGCGTGTGTGTGTATTTATGTGAGCGTGTGCGTGTGTGTATTTATGTGAGCGTGTGTGTATGTGTGAGCGTGTGTGTGTGTGTATTTATGTGAGCGTGTGTGTGTGTATTTATGTGAGCGTGTGTGTGTGTGTATTTATGTGAGCGTGTGCGTGTGTGTATTTATGTGAGCGTGTGTGTATGTGTGAGCGTGTGTGTGTATTTATGTGAGCGTGTGTGTGTGTATATTTATGTGAGCGTGTGTGTATGTGTGAGCGTGTGTGTGTGTGTATTTATGTGAGCGTGTGTGTGTGTGTATTTATGTGAGCATGTGTGTGTGTGGGGCCGGGTCATGTGATCACCAGTACCAGGAGCCAGACAGGAAGTCACATGCCAGTCATCCCAAAGCCGGGTTATTTTTACATGACACTTCACTTAGACCTAAACTGTCAACAACAACTGCGTGTGTGGCGACTTCACAACTCTGATCACACAAAACAGATCATGCATTTGGTCACAACTTTGTCCACTGTACTTTAAAGTTGCTTTTTCAAATGTTAAAGAAAAAATGTTTGTCTTCTTGGTTAGGGGTAATTATGTTTTTAATATAACTAATTGAAAAAATATGATTAAATGCAATTACTAACTTATCATTTGAAAACATCTAAAATAACATAGGGCTTAAACTCTAGGCTATATATTGAATATTTTATCTAGTTATACAAACATGTGTGCGTGGTCAGTGGATTTCAAAACTTTATTGTATAAAATATGCTTTTGTGTGGGACAGAAAGATCAAAATGGCAACTTCCATTTCAAGATATTTCAGATTCAAATACATTCTTGTTTGTATATCATCAAAAAGAAAGGAATAAGACAGGAATAAGACAGGAATAAGACAGACCTGTGTTTGAGGTTTTAGCACACTGGCTGAACATGATTACAGACAAACAAAATATGCTGTAAATTGATAGAAAATGCACCTGAAACGCATAGTTAATCGGTCATGTTTGTTTTATTTACATATGAAATGGAGTTCTCATTGCGATTCCATAAAGATATTGTTTCCTCTACAAAAATGTATTGTCGACCTAAAATGACAGGTATTGATATTCTGAATGCAGCAACCCAAAGTAACTACACCATGCTAGGACGGAATACTTTGCTGACCCCAAACAAACTTACTCGGTCATGTTTTCAGTGAGCGCGTGTTAATGCCAAACAGAAATCCAACTGGTTTTGCTTCGTTTTGGTCGAATGTGTTGTGGTCGTGCTGCACTGTGCCATGCTGTGTGTTTGGTGACAGCTGCTCACCATTATGGCTCTGTGTGTGAGCTAATGCTAATGTGTGTGTGTGTGTGTGTGTGTGTGTGTCTGTGTGGTGTGTGTGTGTGTGTGTGTCTGTGTGTGTCTGTGTGTGTGAGCTAATGCTAATGTGTGTGTGTGTCTGTGTGTGTGAGCTAATGCTAATGTGTGTGTGTGTGTGTGTGTGTCTGTGTGTGTGAGCTAATGCTAATGTGTGTGTGTGTCAAGAAATTACACATGAATCAATGCTATTACTTAACAGTCAGAGAACATAATTCAACTTAGAATATTAAACGACACAGAAACGTCAGTCTTTTGCGTGGCTTGCAAGGGAGAGAAAGGCTTAGCCGAGTCAAGATGTTGTAAGCAACCTGAACGACTTTCCAAAATCACTCTCAGCGTTCCTCCCTCTTACAAGTCATTTTATTAAAATCACACATAAAAAGGAGGCGGGTCACATTTCTCATTGGTCAGCTTCACATCAAGGCACTTGTCTTTTACAACTCTTTGGTATTATCTTTAGAGATAAAAACCTTGGTGAATGTTCTACCCATCTGGTCCCCAGGGTGGGAGGAACATTCCTCACGGCTGCTTCTACAACATCTTCACACATGTTATTAGAAATACATGCCTTTCCCTCCCCCCAGGCTAATGATGCAGATAACTTTTAACACACAAATATAATCATATATTTACATTTTATCACAGTGTGTGTCTGTGTGTGTGAGCTAATGCTAATGTGTGTGTGTGTGTGTCTGTGTGAGTGTGTCTGTGAGCTAATGCTAATGTGTGTGTCTGTGTGAGTGTGTCTGTGTGTCTGTGTGTGTGAGCTAATGCTAATGTGTGAGTGTGTGTCTGTGTGTGTGAGCTAATGCTAATGTGTGTGTGTGTCTGTGTGAGTGTGTCTGTGTGTGTGAGCTAATGCTAATGTGTGTGTGTGTGTGTCTGTGTGAGTGTGTCTGTGTGTGTGAGCTAATGCTAATGTGTGTGTCTGTGTGAGTGTGTCTGTGTGTCTGTGTGTGTGAGCTAATGCTAATGTGTGTGTGTGTCTGTGTGTGTGAGCTAATGCTAATGTGTGTGTGTGAGCTAATGCTAATGTGTGTGTGTGTCTGTGTGAGTGTGTCTGTGTGTGTGAGCTAATGCCAATGTGTGTGTGTGTGTGAGTGTGTCTGTGTGTGTGAGTGTGTCTGTGTGTGTGCGTGTGTGTGTGCTAATGTGTGTGTGTGGTGTGTCTGTGTGTGTGCTAATGTGTGTGTGTGTGTGTGTGTGTGTGCTAATGTGTGTGTGTGTGTGTGCTAATTCTAATGAATATGTGTGTGTGTGTGTGTGTGTGTGTGAGCTAATGCTAATGTCTGTGTGTGTGTCTGTGTGTCTGTGTGTGTGTGCTAATGCTAATGAATATGTGTGTGTGTGTGTGTCTGTGTGTCTGTGTGTGTGCGTGTGTGTGTGCTAATGTGTGTGTGTGGTGTGTCTGTGTGTGTGCTAATGTGTGTGTGTGTGTGTGTGTGTGTGCTAATGTGTGTGTGTGTGTGTGCTAATTCTAATGAATATGTGTGTGTGTGTGTGTGTGTGTGAGCTAATGCTAATGTCTGTGTGTGTGTCTGTGTGTCTGTGTGTGTGTGCTAATGCTAATGAATATGTGTGTGTGTGTGTGTCTGTGTGTCTGTGTGTGTGTGTGCTAATTCTAATGAATGTGTATGTGAGTGTGTGTCTGTGTGTGAGTGTGTCTGTGCTAATGCTAATGAATATGTGTGTGTGTGTGTGTGTGTGAGCTAATGCTAATGTCTGTGTGTGTGTCTGTGTGTGTGTCTGTGTGCTAATGAATATGTGTGTGTGTGTGTGTGTGAGCTAATGCTAATGTCTGTGTGTGTGTGTCTGTCTGTGTGTCTGTGTGTGTGTACTAATGAATATGTGTGTGTGTGTGTGTGTGAGAGCTAATGCTAATGTCTGTGTGTGTGTCTGTGTGTCTGTCTGTGTGCTAATGAATATGTGTGTGTGTGTGTGTGTGTGAGCTAATGCTAATGTCTGTCTGTGTGTGTGTCTGTCTGTGTGTGTGTCTGTCTGTGTGTGTGTGTCTGTGTGTGTGTGTCTGTGTGTGTGTCTGTCTGTGTGTGTGTGTCTGTGTGTGTGTCTGTCTGTGTGTGTGTGTGTCTGTGTGTGTGTGTCTGTGTGTGTGTCTGTCTGTGTGTGTGTGTCTGTGTGTGTGTCTGTCTGTGTGTGTGTGTCTGTGTGTGTCTGTGGCAGAAGGAGCAAACTTGCGACTGCCAGAGCGAATGGGAAACTCCAGCCAGCAGCAGGAGCAGCCGGGAGGAAAGGCTGCGCCGTGGAGGGTAAAAGATGCCACTGGAACGACCCACGAATGTTACAAAAAAAAGCGGTATTTAATGTATTTAATGAATAATGACCAGTCCCAAACAAACACGAGTATACAAAATAGTCCAAAAGCGAATTGTTTGTGCTACACGATGCTGTTGTGTCCTTAGGTCCAAGTCCAACATTGGAGAATTGACAAATGTAATTTTATTGTATTTCTTTTACTTCCAGCTTGACCGCGCTGCATCTTAACTAAAGCAATTATTCACAGTGTTTGTCAGATTACTTTGGAACTAATTTAATTATTCCTTCTAAAAGTAATCTAGGCCAATTACTACTCAAATTACTTTATTTAAAAAGTAATTATCTTACTGATTACGATGAGTTACTTTGAAAAAAGCAAAACATACAACTCAAGTTGATTATTGAAACTAGGTTAAACAACATGAAGTTTAAATAGTGGGAATGTTTTATTCTTTTTATTAAACCTTAGCAATACATTCCTCCATAAAATGAGTAGTATTTGTATTAGTTCACATCTGATCTACAGCTGTCACAGAGGACGACGTGTGCACTTTATCTTTTCTTCTTTTCTCTGGTTTACAACACAGTTCTATGGAGCACAAGAATAAGTAACTACAAATTAGGCAAGTCAATATTTTAAATTGTAATACATTAGATGCATTTTAGTGCTGCGTTGTTAAAAATAAAAATATATGAGTACCTTCTTTACCTCTGCGCCCTGGAGTCACCTCAGTCCACATTATGCTGAATCCAGCTCATTTCTCCCGCTCCTTCATCTTAAGAATAAGATACTTCAGGTAACTGTGTCTCATTTGGTTATTTGTCTTACAGTGTCCTCTTGTTTACGCGCAATGACTCTTCAAATATAAGGCAGGAAAAGGCTGGATTACCTGAACAGAAACAGTGACATTGTGCGACACAGACTCCAGATGTGATTGTGTCGCCCCCTTTACCGTAAACATAAATTTCATGTTTCTTTTTTCTTTCTTCTTCTTTCATTTTTATTTTAAAATATTATTTGGCCCATAGTCTTTATTAGACAGGAGAGGAAAGCGTGAAATGGGATGAGCGAGAAGGGAGGACATGCAGCAAATGTCAGTCGGGATACAAACTCACGGCTTTACTTTATCACACTTGCATTTATTCAGTTACAGGTGATTTTCGTTGCTGTTATCGTTGTTGCGGCTTAAAATAAAACTTGAAAAAACTAGCATCCTTACTCCGAGTCGCCTCTACACAGATCTGACCTGTAAACTGCCCAGGAGGAGTCACTCCAATCCCATACTGCGGAACATTCCAGGCAAATGAGCAGGAAACGGACGATGCACCAGTAAAGTCTCCTCTTGCCCCTTTAAACTAACGTATATTGTACTTATACAACAGTAGCATGGCTATTGTCACAACGATTAGAGAAGCTGCACAGTTTCAATTGCTTATGAAAGAGTTGAAACAGAAGAACACGGACCTTTAAGAGCAGTCAAAGAGATTAAGTTCATTAAAAAAATAAATCAAAGAACAGAGGAACGATCCCATTAACTGCTGGGTCGCCACAATTAAATACATTTATCAGCCTGAGCCAGAAAACGCGCGCAAAGAATCTTAAAATGTCAATTGATTCGAAACATTGTGCCAAATTCGATAACACAATCTCAAGCTCTATTGCACGTTTGACTTTAAACCCGCAGAAACGCACGCCGCTTTGAAAGATGTCCCAGTTTAAATTTTATTACAACTGACGAGATAAAATACTTATTATATACACATTATCGACACGGACACAATTTGACCCGAAGAAAACATTTCCCGGTACAATCGAGGCCGGTCAGATGGAATTTACATTGAAATTTAAGATTAGAAGGAGGAAAAAAACGTAAGGCACAACACCGATACCATTTTAGATTTAAAAAACACACAACCATTCAAGTAAAAATCAGTTATTTCTTCACATTAATAGACTGTAAAAACACGACTGAAATGGTGCAGTGACGCATTGTTAACAAAGTAAAGAATGCAAAAATAATACCCAAAGCTCTGTTAGACTTCCAGGCAAAACCCTTCTTTTAAAAAGTGCACAATTAGCGAATGAGATGTACCATCGTGAAAAGTCGAGGAAGTAAGGCAGCATCATTTCTTTATAATAAAAAACATTATTCCAGTTAATAACTCCAGTTTACATAAATATCAGAGGCACGTACATGTTTAATACCGCTTTTGGCCCCTTCAAAAAGGCACTGACGGCTTTAAAAAAAAAGTCCATAGCAACCCACCTGAAGGCTTTGCATAACACAACTTTGATTTCTAACACACTGTAACGGGCGGTTTGACAGTTCACTGGCAGGTGAGTGACAAGTCAGCCAGTGCGGAGGCGGGCGGACAATGTTTCTGGTGCCAAAGTGACCACCGTTTTCTGACTCGCGAACGGAGGAAAAAGGTCCCGGTCCGTCGAGCTCCTCAACGGGACGGGACGTGGTGGGTGGACTGTGACCCAAGGAAACCCAGGCGCTGCTTGTTCTTCCTCTGCTCCGTCATCTGCGGGTCGGGAAAACAGAGAATGTGTGAATTAAAACAGGGAATGTGTGATTAAAACAGGGAATGAGTGAATTAAAACAGGAAATGAGTGAATTAAAACAGGGAATGTGTGATTAAAACAGGGAACGTGTGAATTAAAACAGGGAATGTGTGAATTGAAACAGGGAATGTGTGAATTGAAACAGGGAATGTGTGAATTGAAACAGGGAATGTGTGAATTAAAACAGGGAACGTGTGAATTAAAACAGGGAATGTGTGATTAAAACAAGGAATGTGTGAATTAAAACAGGGAACGTGTGAATTAAAACAGGGAACGTGTGAATTAAAACAGGGAACGTGTGAATTAAAACAGGGAACGTGTGAATTAAAATGGGAAATGAGTGAATTAAAATGGGGAATGCGTGAATTAAAACAGGGAATGCGTGAATTAAAACAGGGAATGCGTGAATCAAAACAGGGAACGCGTGAATTAAAATGGGGAATGCGTGAATTAAAACATGGAATGCGTGAATCAAAACGGGGAATGTGTGATTAAAACATGGATTGTGTGAATTAAAACATGGATTGTGTGAACTAAAACAGGGAATGCGTGAATTAAAACAGGGAATGTGTGATTAAAACAGGGAATGTGTGAATTAAAACAGGGAATGAGTGAATTAAAACAGGGAATGTGTGATTAAAACGGGGAATGTGTGATTAAAACGGGGAATGTGTGAATTAAAACGGGAAATGAGTGAATTAAAATGGGGAATGCGTGAATTAAAACATGGAATGCGTGAATCAAAACGGGGAATGTGTGATTAAAACATGGATTGTGTGAATTAAAACATGGATTGTGTGAACTAAAACAGGGAATGCGTGAATTAAAACAGGGAATGTGTGATTAAAACAGGGAATGTGTGAATTAAAACAGGGAATGAGTGAATTAAAACAGGGAATGTGTGATTAAAACAGGGAATGTGTGATTAAAACGGGGAATGTGTGAATTAAAACGGGGAATGAGTGAATTAAAACGGGGAATGAGTGAATTAAAACAGGGAATGTGTGATTAAAACAGGGAATGCGTGAATTAAAACAGGGAATGCGTGAATTAAAACAGGGAATGCGTGAATTAAAACGGGGAATGCGTGAATTAAAACGGGGAATGTGTGAATTAAAACGGGGAATGTGTGAATTAAAACGGGGAACGTGTGAATTAAAACAGGGAACGTGTGAATTAAAACAGGGAACGTGTGAATTAAAACGGGAAATGAGTGAATTAAAATGGGGAATGCGTGAATTAAAACATGGAATGCGTGAATCAAAACAGGGAACGCGTGAATTAAAATGGGGAATGCGTGAATTAAAACATGGAATGCGTGAATTAAAACGGGAAATGAGTGAATTAAAATGGGAATGCGTGAATTAAAACGGGAATGAGTGAATTAAAATGGGGAATGCGTGAATTAAAACATGGAATGAGTGAATTAAAACTGGGAATGTATGATTAAAACAGGGAATGTATGATTAAAACAGGGAATGGGTGAATTAAAACAGGGAATGTATGATTAAAACAGGGAATGTGTGATTAAAACAGGGAATGCGTGAATTAAAACGGGGAATGCGTGAATCAAAACGGGGAATGCGTGAATTAAAACGGGGAATGCGTGAATTAAAACAGGGAATGTGTGAATTAAAACAGGGAATGTGTGATTAAAACAGGGAACGTGTGAATTAAAACGGGGAATGCGTGAATTAAAACGGGGAATGCGTGAATTAAAACGGGGAATGCGTGAATTAAAACGGGGAATGTGTGAATTAAAACAGGGAAAGCGTGAATTAAAACAGGGAAAGCGAGAATTAAAACAGGGAATGTGTAAATTAAAACAGGGAATGTGTAAATTAAAACAGGGAATGTGTAAATTAAAACAGGGAATGCGTGAATTAAAACATGGAATGCGTGAATCAAAACGGGGAATGTGTGATTAAAACATGGATTGTGTGAATTAAAACATGGATTGTGTGAACTAAAACAGGGAATGCGTGAATTAAAACAGGGAATGTGTGATTAAAACAGGGAATGTGTGAATTAAAACAGGGAATGAGTGAATTAAAACAGGGAATGTGTGATTAAAACAGGGAATGTGTGATTAAAACGGGGAATGTGTGAATTAAAACGGGGAATGAGTGAATTAAAACGGGGAATGCGTGAATTAAAACAGGGAATGTGTGATTAAAACAGGGAATGCGTGAATTAAAACAGGGAATGCGTGAATTAAAACAGGGAATGCGTGAATTAAAACGGGGAATGTGTGAATTAAAACGGGGAATGTGTGAATTAAAACGGGGAACGTGTGAATTAAAACAGGGAACGTGTGAATTAAAACAGGGAACGTGTGAATTAAAACGGGAAATGAGTGAATTAAAATGGGGAATGCGTGAATTAAAACATGGAATGCGTGAATCAAAACAGGGAACGCGTGAATTAAAATGGGGAATGCGTGAATTAAAACATGGAATGCGTGAATTAAAACGGGAAATGAGTGAATTAAAATGGGAATGCGTGAATTAAAACGGGAATGAGTGAATTAAAATGGGGAATGCGTGAATTAAAACATGGAATGAGTGAATTAAAACTGGGAATGTATGATTAAAACAGGGAATGTATGATTAAAACAGGGAATGGGTGAATTAAAACAGGGAATGTATGATTAAAACAGGGAATGTGTGATTAAAACAGGGAATGCGTGAATTAAAACGGGGAATGCGTGAATCAAAACGGGGAATGCGTGAATTAAAACGGGGAATGCGTGAATTAAAACAGGGAA
The DNA here is from genome assembly GCF_026437365.1 of Eucyclogobius newberryi. Classification (NCBI taxonomy): domain Eukaryota; kingdom Metazoa; phylum Chordata; class Actinopteri; order Gobiiformes; family Gobiidae; genus Eucyclogobius; species Eucyclogobius newberryi. The sequence continues at coordinate 17,790,652 of NW_027316389.1, forward strand.
TGTGTGAATTAAAACAGGGAATGTGTGATTAAAACAGGGAACGTGTGAATTAAAACGGGGAATGCGTGAATTAAAACGGGGAATGCGTGAATTAAAACGGGGAATGCGTGAATTAAAACGGGGAATGTGTGAATTAAAACGGGGAATGTGTGAATTAAAACAGGGAAAGCGTGAATTAAAACAGGGAAAGCGAGAATTAAAACAGGGAATGTGTAAATTAAAACAGGGAATGTGTAAATTAAAACAGGGAATGTGTAAATTAAAACAGGGAATGTGTAAATTAAAACAGGGAATGTGTGAATTAAAACAGAGAATGTGTGAATTAAAACAGAGAATGTGTGAATTAAAACAGGGAATGTGTGAATTAAAACAGGGAATGTGTAAATTAAAACAGGGAATGTGTAAATTAAAACAGGGAATGTGTAAATTAAAACAGAGAATGTGTGAATTAAAACAGAGAATGTGTGAATTAAAACAGGGAATGTGTAAATTAAAACAGGGAATGTGTAAATTAAAACAGGGAACGCATGAATTAAGCCTGATTTGTCCGGGTCCATAAAGCACCACAGACAACACGCCTCAGGAAACGTTTATAATTCCAAATGATGCACAACCATAGATGCAAAAATCACATAACCAGTAGTAAGTAAGTCGTTAGTTAGACTCCTCTTGTCATTCAATCTGAACTTCAAACCACAAATGGAAGCGGGAGTTATTTAAATCCAAGTCTCAAACGAGCCCTTTGGCACGTCACAAGCATCACACGCATGACGTTTGTAGCCACGAGCACAGCGCCACAACAGCTTTTTCAGACCCAAAAGTGAAGCAGAGAGAGGACGACGCCCTTTCTTTGTCTTCTTTGCAAGCGACACAATCTTTCCCCAATCAGATGACGGCGTGACACGAGTCTTAAATGAACAGAGCGGCAGCGTTGCACGGACCAGAGCGCAAACGTTACATGACGAGTACATGGACGTGACACACTGGGCCCAGGCCTCAGACGTGACGTTCGATACCAGCGTTGTGCTTGTGCTACTCACGTTACCGTTTGGATTAGATTCGAGGCGGGGCTTTACGTTCAATACAATTTTAATCAAATCGAAATAGTCAATGATCAGTTTGGGTCTTATTTTTAATCAATCCTGTGGCAGTAAATGCATGAGGTTTGGACAGAGTTAGGACTTAAGACAGAGTACTTTCAGTGTACTGTTTCTTGTCTATGTTCATTAAATTAAGATTGAAAGACACATTTGATTTGACCAAGACTATTTCACTAAAATTTGAGGGAAAATGTATAAAACTCAATGCTGTTTCGAATGGTATTTTTTTCACTTGTTGAACTAGACAGCGTTCCAGGATAAGATAAAGTTGTTGTTGCTCAAAGAAGAACACAGACTTCCGTGTGCTCTGGTTGTTGTATAAGTGTGTGTCTTAATCAGGTGCTTCTGGCTCGTCACGCCTGTCGTATTTGCGTTGGTTTTCACGTGCGTTATCAGCTCGAGCCGCCAGCCCTTTGAGTCGTTGCACGCACGTTAAAAAGCCGTCACACGGTCGGTGCGGGGACGTGGAAGGCTGAACGCACAAGCTTAGACACAGACGAGAGAAGAAGAAGAAAAAGAAAAGAAACCGGGCGATATGACAAAATAATGACTCATGATTCTTTTCCTCACATTGATCAATCAAAACTGCTTTTATATTCATCTCCTGAACATAATCGCGACAGCCATTAATAAAGGGGTAACATTTAATGAACTCTGCTCCAGATCACGTACAGGATTAGCTGTTGACTCAATAAAATCATTAAAAAAAAAAGAAAAGAAAACATGTTCAACAGGAGTCAGAAAGTGTGTGTGTTACATAAGAGTGACATTTCTTAATAGCTCCAAATTGATAAGAGATGTCTGAATTTTTATATTGACTCAAATTTGATTAATTACATAGAAGAGAAAGAAGAGGAACACGAGAGGCTGCATAAAGGAGGAAAGAGAGGTGAGGGAGGAGAAACGTGGTGGAAAAAAAGAGGAAAGAAGGGACGAGAGTGAGAGGGAAGCGAAAAAGAGCAGGAGAGAGGAGAGGAGAGAAAGACAAACACGACAGGGAGAGGAAGAGAGGGAAAAGAAAGAGAAATGGGAGAGAAGAGAGCTGGAGAGGGGGGAAAGAAAAGGACTAGAGGTGACAGAGAGAAGCCAAAAACAAATAGAAAGGGAGAGAGGAGAGGGAAGAAGAGGAGAGGGTAAGGGTGGATGGAGAGGGAGGATGGAGAGGGAGGAGAGAAGGAGAGCGAGAGGGAGGAGAGAAGGACAGCCGTCAGTATTGGTCTTAATGAGCGAGCGGCGACTGGAGAACTTCCTCCGGGTCAAGTGCAGTTCGAGAGCAGAGATGATGCCGACGATTGTTGCCGTGACGTCTTTACATGTTATAAAAATGTGCCGGAACCTTTTAACCGGACGACACAGAAGTAGTAGATTTATCACGGCGCCGAACTCGCAGCAGGGGAACGTTTAATGTTGATTTAATGCATAGATTCATCATGAAAGGTGTGAAAGAACGCACCGGAATCATTCGTTTTAACATTAAGTGCGTTTTTCTTCATAAAAGCTGCACCGAAACGCAGTAAAACATCGACGTCTTTTATTACCAAGCTGCTGCGATTAATCAAGTCATTTTAAACATAGATTAGATATTGTTAATGTCCATGAATATTTCACGACTTTACTTCTAATTGTAACTAAACGACTGAGACGGGAAAGGTTGATTCATTGTTGAATTATATGTGTGTGTGTGGGAGCGGTATCGTTATTGGCAAAGAGTGACTAAATATTCCTGTAACTATGTGCTCATGTGACTCTTTGTGTCAGGATTAGACGCACTGAGCAGCTGATCTCGACAATATAACACAGGGACATGTTTGTGGTACTTAACATTAGAATTTCACATTTCATAACTCAAAATAATGTTCTAATAATGTTCTTTTACCCCCTTTTGAACACACTGCAGTGGTAAGTTTGAATAAAAGTATTAGAAAAGCGATTTGACAGTGTGCTGAAGATATTAACTTGTTGTTTTCAGGAAATTATTGAAATGATTGCAATATTTTGAGTTCGGACCGTTCAAATTGCCATTTCCATTTTGATTTGTTTGTGCTTAAACTTGCCTCCCTACATCGCATTTAGCCTTTGTTTACACACTGCGAGGACTTGTTTTCCCACATCTGGCTGAGAGCGGGAGGAACAGTGCGCGGCCCATGACCGGATCACATGCAGATGAGGCAGGTGATGAGAGCGAGCGCCGCTCACACTGTGGAGTCATTCGGACGGCCCGAGGCGCACACAGGCGGCCCGGAGACTCCTCCCCCTCCGCCGCTCTGACAAGTCACCTGAAGAGCTCGTCCACATTAAAGGCGTACACTTTCCGAGCGAACTGCGGTGCGGCGCGGCTGTGAAGGGGCCGGTGCTACGACTCGCATGTGAGTCATCTCTCTGCGGGCCGGGTCAGGTGCGTTCAGGGACAGCGGTTATGGGTAGACTTACTTTGTTTTATAATCCAGTCAAACTAAGTCAAACTGAGACTTTATTGATACAGTACTTGCATCAGCTTGACAAGATATGAGATGACAATTACTATTTATTTTTAATGTTTGCACTGCATCCCGGTTTCTTATTGCATTGATTTAACATTTATTATTGTTATTTATTTTATCGTATATTTATTTTTTTGGGAGTCAAAACATCCAAATCTGCACATTTTATCAATATATTTATTTGAACAGCCTGAACACTGCATTTAAAACAGGGAATTGACCATAATTCAGGACACGTCAAACCCTTGTGGACCTTTAGTGGTACTGCAACAAAATTCCAAACGTTTGTGTTATTTATTTGTGTTTAAATGTCTCCATGGCACCTCAGCATCCGTCTGACCTGCTCCAGCCCTAAACTCCTGCACGTTCTCTCAGGCCGATCTTCTGTTTTGAAGTCTTATCTAAAAATGCACTATGGAATGTTGACTTTAGTTTTTAAATGACCATTTATTCTGTTTATTTATCTTTTATATTGTCTTATGTTAATTTGTGTATTAAACAGTTTATTGCTTTGAACGTGTTCTACAAATAAAGTTGGATTGGATTGAATAAGAAGTTTGCAATTCGCTCTTATTTTCAGTGTATGTTGTGTCTGTCTGAACACAAACTCTAAAAGCATATCCAAATCCATAAATAAAAAACAATAAATCAATCAAAAAGGATGATTAGTTAGGAAGACTACACTTTACTTTTACTGGATTAATGATATTTTCCTAAACTATTTCCCTCATTGTTGTTCCCTCAGGTGTTCTGGGACGTTCTGATATTTTGGTGACATTGTCTTATTTTGAGAATATTGATTAATTAATTAATTAATTAATTAATAATCAGACAAATGTGAAATTTCTGTAAAAAACATTAAACATAAAAACATTTATATTTTTAATCAGCTCTTTTTGTAGCGGTTTAAAAAAAAATATATACGATACACTCTGTATTCAAATTTAGCATATCTTCAAAACAATATTCACAATAAAATCTAAAGGTTTATATACAGTCCAACTCTGTAGAACATGATAGTTTGATATTTGACTTTTTTTTGTGTTTGCTTAATAATATTTTCGCATATTTGTAAAGGGTAAATTTTGAGAAAAGGAACATTTCACAATTGCACAGTGAAGTTAAAACTGTGACAAATACAGGCCACACAAACCATTCCATTCCTACTGTAAACCCCACATTTTATACATTTCGATTGTCTCTAAAAAATACTGTGGGTTTGTCTGAATATACTCAAACTTTTCCCACCTCTCCCCAGAGTGTCGCCAGCCGCAGGGCAGAGAGTGCATTACCTGCTCTTTGAGTTCGGCCAGCTGACCGGACAGCTGTGCCACCAGTGTCACGGTGCTGTCCAGCTTCTCCTGCAGACAGCGCATCTCGTTCTGCTCGCTGTCGCCCTCGCTGCTCACCAGGGACATGGCCCTCATGCGGGGGAACCACTCCAGGTTCTTCTCCTGCACAGAGGAACAGGACTGAGTGAGGGATGTTGACGGCATGGATGGGGAATTTTCAACAATAAAGAGTATGTTTCATATGGTTTGGGGGTTATTTTTAGTACATTCAATCACTTCAAAATGTTCTTCAAAATCATTCAACACGTTAACAAACATTAGCATGCCATTTGGCGCACTTCCTGCTTCGTGGAAAGTAAAACCTTCTATAATTTAGATGCAGAGAAAGCGCTGTGGTCTGATATAGACTCTAACACATATCTTTACAATATAACTTCACTGTGGCAAAGCTGTATAACACGCAAAAAATCTCGTACGGACCCTTAAAGACAAATATTATGCATTATTTATGTTATTAGCCTTTAAACATGCTCGAGTGCCTCTGCTATGGCATTTCATGTTTTAGAACTCAAAGTGAACAGTACTTTTCAATGTGCATTATTCCAACAGTCGGACCTTGGTGTTAGCACTCCATCTACTGGCTGCAGACAAAATTACCATGGGGAAACAAGCAAAAGCTAGCTTGCCCCAACATGCTAGTACGCCGTGACGTGAACGCAAAAGTCAAGAATGAGTCTAGTGATGATTTACAACTCAGGAGACCGCTGGCTCTCTACCTATGACATCACAAATCTGGACATTTTTGAAACAGAGTGTTTTGTGAGGCTTAAGGAAGGAGCAGAGAAGATGCCATTTTAATTAATTAATTAATTGACAAGGACAAAACACTACTACCGGTTATGTTTTTGAAATAGATACGTAAATACCTCTAAACATTGATTTAGCGTAAGGCTGCACTGGCTCAGTGGTAGAGCTTTCGCCCCCACAAACCGGAAGGCTGACCGTTCTCACAAAATCTGAGATGGCGCCTCGTTCCCCGTTTAGCCCCCTGACAGTTGAAGCCCGTTAACCATAAGGCTGTCTCTTATATACTGCACACCACAATTATACACTAAATGAAGAGAAAGTGGCATTTGAATTCGCACCCCCTCCACAAACTCCTTGTTAATGTGAGAATGAGTCACTGTCGCCTAACCAGAACACCACTGGGAGTAGCGTGTAATTAGCCCACTGTATGCGACCAAGCAAAATGCACATATCCGTTTTATTGCTTGTTGTTTAGCTGCAGCGTGAGGACAGGACAAGCTATCAGCACTATACCAGTGTGTAATCTAAAGCTGGGCATTATGTAACAGACTTAAGTGTGTTTGTACACGAGTGGGTGTATGTTCTGCAGGAGTGTAGTTTATAACATGTATATATACGCGCGCTATGGCACAGGCACAAGCATTAGACAAAGTAATGATGGTTTCTCTGATAAAAATGTCAGAAAACGATGCTTAGAGTGGCCAGAGAGCATCCAGAGGGAGTAATGCATCCTCTCACCTGTTACATAAGGATACGACTCAAAGTTTTGACATAAGGTTCCCTATTATACATTGGTCAGGGGTTATAAACTGTATTTGTGCACCTTGGATAAGATACCCTTTCTTGAGTCATTTTCCCAAATATTTTTACCCCTACTTTTTGTTTTGTTTTTCCTTCTTTATTTACTTGTGTAATTTCTTGGACAACTACATCGTAGTATTCCTTCTTTATAAAAGTAGGAATACTATGTGATAAGTAATTTTGTATGTTATATTATTTTTTTACCCAAGTACACTATGGTCCTGCTCTAACCACCTCTGGCAGGGACAAAATATGTGCAAATAAACAGTAAAACATGTTAAAATGGGCTTTTTCGAGCTTTTAACAAACATGCGACTGAAGTGTTTTGGTATGTGTAAAGTATGTGCTTCTGATCTGGTTTCATAGCTTAAAGAATATGAAGAAAAGGCTAATAGCTAAAAGTTTTAGCAGCAACCTGGTTTTCAGTTTCTTTGATACAACAATTTGATTCTTAATTTTTCACAGATCACAACCAGTGATTTAACTTTTCTTCAATTAAGTAATCAATTGATTTACAAATACAAAACAGTAACCATAGTGAGAACAACAAGCACAAAATCAGCAAAGGACAGACAACACAGACATTAGACAAAAAAAAGAGGGACAACAGTCTAGAAACTTCAGCGCGGGATGATCAGGGTAAAACAGATTCATAATAGTTACTGCAGAACTTAATCTTAGAGTCGAGTTCTTGTGCATAAAGGCTGTCCCTTTTAACCATTTCTTAAATATAGGCTTCTTTTTACTAAGATGTCAGGATGTCAGCATTTTCAGTTTGTTAATAATTCAAGGACAATATCTAAGTGCTGTACAAGAATAAGGCCAGTTTTTACATCCTTTTTCCGTTAAAGTTGGAGTTCACTGTATTTCCAAGAGTGACTTGAGAGTGTGTCCTGTGTAGAGAAAATTGATTAGGTATTAGGTTGTGTTGAGAGAATAGACCCCTTTTCAACATACTATGGACACTTGTTCCTCTAATTCTTGCCATTAGCATCTTGGGCCAATAAAATCAAATAGAATGGCTTCCTTTTTCACATTTCTTGGAGAAGACAAGTGCTCTGGGGCGCACAAAACACGACCAACAGCCGCGATGACAACTGAAGGCTTTCTCATAGCTTCATCCATCAAGGGGCTCAGAACCGATTGATTAAACGACCTCAACGATGAGCGAGCAGAGGTTCTGAGGTGGGAACACAAAGTGCCGTTTGAGTGGTTGGTCACACACGTTCAGACGGAGGCATCATGGGAGTTTCTTGGGGTCTCGCCACAGAGCACAGGACAGCATGAATGAAGGAGAGGTTCTTTAGTGATGCTCCGCTGATCGATTGCACCACCTCAGTGAGCGTGAACCTACAGGCGCTCATGTGCTCGACTGGTGACGGAAAGCACGCCTCATGCCTCGACGACCACAGGAGATGAGAACGTACCGTAATGATCACCCAGGTAGGTAGACACGCCTTGCAGACGGTGGCGTGAAACCGGCAAAAGTGCTCAAAACGTTTCTGTCTCAGTGATCCGACCGTGTATTTGACTCAAACCGCACTCACAAGACTAGAACGGCATGACAAAAACGACTATTTATAAAAACTACAGTAAACAGCGTAATTATATGTAAAAAAAACTAAAAGAACAAGAAAATTAAACTCAAATTCACCACAAAATCAACAACTAGCTCACTTCTTTCTGATTTTGTCCCATAAAAGTCCTTAAAATTGACATAAAATGATTAATCGTCTGATAAAAAAAACTTTATGATCACGTATTGATTAATGCTGGTGTTCAGTATCGTGGGTTGTGGGGGCAGTAGTGAGGTGTCCACAGACGAATTGAATGGCAACATGAATCTGGCATTAAAAAACAGGAAAATGTAAAATCAAACTCTTAAAATCGAATATAAAGAGGTAACATTTCAACCAGTTCCAATGATTGATGAAAATGTCCAAATTAATGTTGATTTAAATGAAAAGTGAACGTTATAACCACAACTTTGGTTCTTTTTAAAGACTATACAAGCAGATGTGATGACCTTGTCCATGTGTTTTGTGTCAGAAATCTAATCACATCTACTTTTAATGCCTTTAAAAAGAACCAAAGTTATGTGAATACAAAAGAGGACGTTGTTTGAGTACTAATGGTTTCGTTTCCATGTCCAGAGTTGGTCCCTCGCTAGTCGGCTCGTTATCGCTAGTCGGAGCTTTTTTGTTGCTGCCAAGAGGGCACGTTTTAAGTGTGGATTTTTGTGAAGTTAAGGACCAAACAATGCTTACATTTATTTTCTATTCATTTGAGATTTATTTTGAATATCCACAATTGAACAACATTCAAATGGCGTTCATTTTATTTTGAAATTAAGTATCGTAATCCAGCTGCAACGAGTGAAAAGATAGTGTTCCCCTGTGTTTCAGCAGGGAGGGCATCTGGTGTAACGCTGAACACAGTATGTTATAGTAGCCACGGCACCTTAGGATGGGGAGAAACGGCGGAAAAGACTTACTGTTTATAAGGGCAGAACAATTTGGGAAAAATAACTAATCGCAATTTTCCTGACAAGAATTGCAATTGCCATTAGATTTACATATTGTAGTATTGGTGTATTATTTTCACAGCTTAGACGAGGGGTGTCCAAACTTTTTTCACAGAGGGCCGCATTTTGAAACCTATACGGGGCTGAGGGCCAGAAAAAATAACGTTGAATTTGTCGAATACATTTGACATAGTTTCCATGAGCCGCCACACCTTTAATAATACGTAGAACATAAAAATGCTTGAATTTTTGAAATTTTACAGTGCAAAGTACTACTTTTTGCTGTTTGGACAAACTTAGCATGAAGCCGGAAGGCCAACTAAAATTGTGAGCCGCTTTTGGCCCCCGGGCCTTAGATTGGACATGACTGGCTTAGACTAATCCAAGAGCATTAACATTTGAAAGAAGATTGAGAAAAAACTGCTAAACTAATACAAGATTCAAATATATTTCAGAACTTTGTAGGTGTAAACTACAGAGTGGGCAGTTTTTTACATGATACAGACAGGTAATTTTGTTGTTTTTAGTGTAATAAATCTTGCAGCCATAGTGTTCATGCAGTTATCATAATCAGTAAAATTATTACCTTCTTAATTTACACACAGTTGTCAATCGTTTACATGCTGCGACTCCCTATTAGAGTAACTGAAGTATACAGTACATAATACAGTATACATACATGATGGTGTACTACTTCACAGTGTACTACTACAAGTACAAAAGTAAAAACACTATATTGCAAGTAACAATTTTAGATACCTGTATTTTACTCAAGTGCATTTTAAAGCAGATACTTTTTTACTTTTACATCACTACATAAGAGACCAGGTTTCAGTACTTTCTAATCTACGCCTATACATTTTTGAACTGAACTAAAAAGTAAAGATATTTTTCTTATGGTTTTAGACCTGCTGAAATGGCTGATTTTATATTTTTTAACAGATTTATGGGAACATCTTGCATCCAGTTCCGAGTTCCAGCTTTGAACAAACAACGCTTTAAAAGTTCTCAAAATTGGTTTGAAATATCGTTTACATTTTACTTTTAAAATAAATGTTTAAAGGTGTACTTATATCTTTTAATGTGATATTTTTTAATATTTAATGCATTTTTTGTTCCTGTATCTGTACTTTTACTTGAATAACAACACAGAGTACTTCTTCCACTACAGCATACTAACGCCCACACAAACATTATATTACTGTATACACAAGAGAGCATCGTTTATCTGAGGCGGTAGACGCTGCGATTCAGCACATATGAACTTTGACCTCCCTGCTCCGGGAGTGGGGGCCGAGCGGCAGATAACGTGTCGTGTAGCGTGTGTAGCGTGTGCAGTGTGTGTAGCGTGTGTAGAGCGTGTAGTGTGGAAAGACAGGGCCGCACGTGAACACAAGGCTGATCTATTAGCGCGACACTAGAGATGGGTTATGCAAGAGCTCTGGGACTCGGCTCTGGCTGTCACGGTTCCACACGCAAACACGAGCGTCCGCATGTACAACAGGTAACGCTACACCTGCCCCTTTGTCAGCTTCATCAGAATCTACAGCAGCGAGCCGCACGGGACAACCGAGGAGACAATGTCATCGAGTTTCAGCACCGAAGGTTTCCCAGGAAGCATTCGGACAAAAAGATGATGTGTGATTCTAGTGTGTTTTACAATGGCAAAGCTGCTTGGCGAGTATATTTGGGTCGCACGCGAGGCTTCGTAGAGCAATCAGCCGTTAGCCATTGATGATATTGACAACAGATTAGGGTGGTCAAAAAGTCTAAACGGATACTGAAAACGGAAACTAAAAATAATATCAAAACAAAACGCTAATTTGAGGAAGTACAAGGACGTATCAGAACCACAAAAGATGATATTTTAAAAAAAGTAAAAAAATAAAAAGAATGAAAGAGAAAGATAAAGTGTACTTGATTTTTTCATGTAATTCAGGTTTTCTGCATACTGGTTGTTTGTTTTACTGTGCTGGCAAAACTCCCCCTGAAAGTTGTGTTAGTGAGCAATAAACATGAACTGCCGCAAAGAGTTTAAACTCATTTAACTAGTTAAAATAGCACCTTTAAGTACTGTATTTTCCGCACTATAAGGCGCACCGGATTATAAGGCGCATTGAGCAAAACAAAACGTGTACCACACAAAATCACTTCGAGGTTAGTAAGCACAACCAGAATTAATCCATATATAAAGGCGCACTGGATTATAGGGCGCACTGAGAAAATTAAAGGCTTTTAAGTACGCCTTATAGTGCGGAAAATACGGTAATACTTTGGCAAGCAAAAGTATGACATCATTTTAAAATGCAAGATAGCCATGTTTAACGTCATACTGTGGAATATTTCTGGCAAAATAACAACAAAAGACGTCTTCATTTGAGATGAAAGACTTTTCCAACAGACATTACACCATGTTTTGCGAGACATAACTACACTTCGACATTATGACTGACATGGTCCCAAAAATCTGTGAGCTATTTTTATCTGTCATTATATTTTCACTGCACGTGTGAGACTGGTGCTTTTTTTAAGGCAGAATAACGAATCACTCTCTCACGATAGATAAAGGTCTTTGTTACAGATGTAAAATGTACTTGTATTTCCTCCTTTAAGTGGTTCCAGCTCAGAATCAGGACCATTCGTGTGCTCGGCAGGGAGGGAAACGCAAAGTGCTCAGACACATGTACACGACAAGCCCGCTCGTCTGTCTCCTCCGCTGCCACACTCCTCTGCACTCCATTTTGTACAAACTACTGGTTAAGTAACACATTTATGCTTCTACATTTGTGTATCTGCAGCGCACACAGACACGTGCACGTCACATGAACACGCCCACCCGGTGTCTTTCACACCCGCTGCAGCCACACTTCTCACTGTTCTTTTGAGCTTTTATGGTTTAAACACGTTTTATTTATCGTGTCAGAACACTAAACAGCACTAAACGGCTGAATTCTGTAGGGAAAGTCTGGGCCAGTGAAGGCGTGGCAGAGGTGTCCTGGGGAAAGTCCGGTTTGAGTTTAGTCTCGGCCCAATATGTCCAAACAACAGAGCTTTATGTGACGTTACTAAATAAAAATAACACAAATGGCACAGAACAGTCATAAAAACAAAATAATTCAAATCAAAATAAGAGTTCTAACTGGTCCAAAGTCTGTCAAATTTGTCCTTCTACAAATTAAGTCAGAATGTGATTTTTCCCATTTTCCATACGTTCATTATGATGTCAGGTGCAGTTTGTGTCATCGGCTTTTTCTCTGCTGCCAGGAGAACGTTCCGAAGATATTCATTCACGCTCTCTTGATTCCAGTCCAATATTTCCGAGCAACAGGACAGTCCCAGAACAACATAATGGTTTTCCTCCTGGCTGCCACATTCACTCCAGCAGTTTGAATTTCCTTGTGAATAATGGGCGCGTTGACATGGTGCTATGAAAAACCGGGAAACATTTTTCCAACAGAACTCTTTCCAAACATGTGATTTTGTGGTTCTTCCATAGAGAATTATAAACAGCCTTCCATTCTTTATCTGTCGAATCAAAATGACCATCTCGTTCCCATTTATTACAATGTTATACAGATTATTAATGCATAGATAATTCATGCATTGATATAATTTAAATAATAATATTCCTCTTGAAGGTTCTGATTTAATATAAATAAGTCAGAGGGTTATAATGGTCGTTGCAGGATTTAATTTCTTGGTTATAATAACTGCTTATTTGTAAATATTTATAAAAGTCCTGTTTTTCCAAGTCAAAGGATTGATTCAACATATCAAAGCTTTCCATTTGCTTCTACAGTTACAATTTTATTTTTATTTTACAATCCTGTACAAAACTTTTATAAACTTTTGCTATCCAGACCTTAAATCTCAGGCCGAAGCTGTTTGGTTTTAGTGTTTAGTTTGTATGTTTTCATGAGCTCTTTCCAGGTCGAAAGCACATATTTTACCCATGGATTCTCCATATGACCCAATAGTTCGTTGCCTGCCAGTAAGTCCTGTGCAGAAACCCACTGCACAACACATTTTTCTATCGAGCTCCATATTCTGGGTCACACCAGTACAGCAACCCTCTGATTTGAGCCGAGATGAAGTAATTTTTAAGACAACGTGAACCCCAACATTATTTTCTTTTGATATTTAAAGAGTTTTAAATCGGATGAGGTTCCCTGCCTTGCCAGATAAATCTAGACATTGATTTATTCCACTTATTCAACAGCCGGTTGAGGATGGAAATTGATAGAGAAACATGGGAAAAACATATATTTTTATAGTTTCAATCCTTTGACTTAGACTCAAGTATGGGATCAGGGTCAATTTTTCAAGATCTTTCTTTATAGTAGCAAAAACAGGGGGCTAGTCAAAGTTTGATTTTCAACCCATCGCCCTTCACAATTTTCCGCTACATCTGAAAAGAAATCTGTCAACGACGGAGAATTCTCCGTTAATGTAACCTCTGATAAACGCACAATAAAACCCACATCAAAATGTAATAATTTAGCCGGCATGGGCAAGTTTCCTGTCGAAAGGGCATAAACAATAGAGTTACAATAACAAACAGTTTATAATAATGAAAGACTGGAGTTAATAGATAGCCAGAGAATGTTCTGCAATTACAAAGCAGTTACTGAAGGTATAACCGGCCTCAAAGCAGCTGGGATCGTCTCTGTAATTGGGCGAGTGTTAAACATGAATGAAAGCGAATCAGTAGGTACAAGGTAAACTATATAATCTCGAAATTTTAAGCACTTTTTGACAGACATGGGCTCGCGTGGTACCGTGTTAACCTCTTGCATGGCACATTAGCTCTCCATCAATAAATTCCTTACTTCATTAGCCCATACCTGGATATGCATCACAGGAGCCACCTGCTAGAAGCCCTGCCAACGCATATTAATCCAACGCCCGCTACCCCCGTCCCTTATGCAAATTGGTCATTTTAATGGGTCTATTCTTATGCCCATCATGGCTGAATGTTAATCACGAAATGTGCTATTGTGCTGCGAGGCTTCATTTGAATCCATTAACCTAACGGCAACACCTTTAGCTGCCCTTACATCCCGCGACTTCGTGTTCCTGTGTGTCGGAAGAGCCAGTCGGTGCACAGAAGATAATAGGGCCGGACCGGGCTTAATTACTATTTAGCAGAACTGTGTCTCGGCAGGGTGGAAACTCTGCAAAATGAAGACTACCTAAGCACAAAAGCGGCCTCGCCTAAGCAGCGGAGGGGAGAGAGGATAAATTGGGATGCTCGGCACAGGCCTAGAGGCTCAGTCTCATTTTGCGATTGCTTGGTGTGCAGGAGAGACTCGCCGCTGTGCAAGTCTGAGGAAGAAAGACGGAGACCGCAACTAGTCTCCAGCATCATCTGTATTCCGTCGACTAGAACTTGCCAACAGTGCACAAATTAGGATTTTGAACGGGGGTATTTGTTGGTTCGTGCGTTGTCGGAATAATAAGAGGAGCATGTCTTCAAACTTTAGCGGAATCAATACAAACAAGATGGAAATTGTGGTCAGATGGGAAAAAAACAACAAGACAGATGTCGACTTACCGCGATCATTTGAGCCACGTAGCTCTCGGGGCCGGTGTACTCGGTGGGATCTTTGACCCTCACCAGGACCAGGAAGTAGAGGTAGTGCCACATGTTGTGTTCGAATTTGATGTGCTCTTCAAATGACACAGTCTTGTTGTCAAATTTGTCCCTTTCCAAGCCTAAAAAAAACATCAACGTTCTTAAATGACAGAACATCAACAATACTGTAACTATAAAACATTTAAGTAAATCGTTTCAGCCTTTTCTTTTTCTTTTCTTATATTAGTAAGCACTTCTAAATTAGATACCAATAGCATAGGGTTTAGTGGCCAAGTGGGTGCTACGGTCAAGCCTATTTGAACTATTAATAGATAAATGGAAGTCAAAATGAATAGAATTAACCTTAATCTCAGTACTACTAGTAACATATACCTGTAAGTCTTGTAAACTCTAAAAGCAAAAAGTAGTCATCTGTTAGTCACCTTTACGTCTACTTGTTTGAAAGACACTTCCACATTTACATCTTTGCAGTTCAATGATTTGATCTTACGCACCACATATAAAGCATGTTGTTTTCAGGATCTCCTCCTTCCTCTGCTTCTCACTCCTCAGGTCGGCGAAAGTATCGATGATGACCCCAAAGATGAGGTTAAGCACGATGATGATGACCACAAAGAAGAAGAGCAAGTCGTAGACCACTCGCGCCGCAAACAGAGGCTCCTGTGAAGACGGCCAACGTCAGACACGGAGACTCATTTCAGATTTAGAAGGTTTTTTCAAAAGGAGAAGTGAAGCAGGAGCTCGGTCAATCCATGCTCAGCATTTGATTCTTCCATTTATAAAATACTATATTATTGGATGCAAACAGCCCACAATAATCTGATTTGATCAGGAAGTGCTGCTTTTACATTATAATATACAAAAAAAAAATCTATTTACAAGAATAAAGTCGGGTACCCCCATCTATAAATTACTTCAATCAAAGCGCTTTTTTTGGGGTCACCATGTCACATTAACTTTACTTCATATTCAAAAAGTTTGATTACATAGAGCTGGTCACATACTTGAGAAATGTTAATGTATCGGACAATTTGAATTTAGCATTTCACTGTTTTTGGTCATCAATTTGGTGTCAATCGTTAAATCGTGAGGTTTCTTCTTATGACACTACTAATAGTTAATACTGTGACATCCCTACACAACAGGGAGGTGTTAAAGATCTAACACAAACTAGTGTGTTACCTCTTTGGAGGGTCTCCTGAGGATGTCCCCCACCCCTCCTCCGTTACGAAGCCCCTGGTTCAGCACAGTGATGATACACATGAGCAGAGTATCACACACTCGCTCTGTCCCGTCATCGTCCCCTGGAGGACATAAACAAAGGACAATGAAACCATCTGAACACAGTCTTTGTGCTTATCAAAGGGTGCTGAGCGATCCAGCATCTTTAGGCTTTAGACTTAGGAAAGTCACTTATAAAGCACAAAGGAAATTCAAAGTCTGAGAAGAAGAAACAAGTCTGTGTAATCTCCCATTAATGCAGGGGTGGCCCAATGATAGAAAAAGTTTCAAGACTTCAAAACATTTTCAACCTTAAAGTCACTAACTGCAGATCAAGCAGACTCCATCTGCAGAGTTTGGATAGATTTTTTCAGTTTATTTGTACATGGTATAAAGAAGAGATGGCATGAACATGTTTTCTGCTCTTTACCTGTGGACACACTCAGTTGAAAAAAAAATAATAATAAATAAATAAATCCATCCATCCTTTGACCGTACATTATCTGAGAATAGTCCTATTCAAAGTGTATATTATGAATATTAAATGTCAGAGCAGCACTATGGGGGAGAAGTGATGGGGGAGCAGCGATGGGTGAGTGGTGTGGACACGTGTGCTGCCCTATAGTGCAGGTGATCTGTGCAGACGCAGGAGAACAAACACCACCAGAATGACTCACCTCTCTGCCTTATCAAGCTCCTTTGTGTGTGTGAGGAGCATTATGATTACCAGTGCACGCCGAGTGAGAGAGCGGCCGAGGAACCTATCAACAGCTGACCAAGGCCCAAAGGTCACACCCACAATGTGTCGGGGGGGAAACATTCTCAAACATTCAACTTGTATCAGCAAACTGGTGGTTTAAAGGTTTGTTAATAGTGTTTATTACTGTTTTTGTATTTCATGTAGTATAAAATAATGTGGTTATTATTAACAAAAATGATATTTATTTTTTTTCTTTTTTTCTTCTGTATCTCCGTGACATTTTGGCCAATCAGAAATGTTCTAAAACAAGCCTGCTAATATTTTGGTTGAGGGTCAAGTACTGCATAAAACTTAAATCAACTGTAGAATTAAATACAAAAGAACAGAAAAAGGACCTTTTACATGTTTTTTGTTGACGATACAAGGACAAGATATTTTTATTTTGGCAAAACATCAATTCTGATATCATTCATTTAGCTTTCATTTTCACTGAGAACACTTGGATTTGGTGCCTGTAGGAATATGTGAAATGAAAAATTAGCAGCATGACACAACCTTGTCATGTATGGAATAAAAATGCTAAACTGGAAATTAAAATGCTATTCCTCAGGGGCCATTCTTGTTTTTTTAACTGCTAGTGTAGTTTAAACCAAGTGGTCATAAAACAAGATTAAACAAATACTGCTGTAACGGGAAATGAGGAGCGAGGAGGAGATATTCGGCAAAGCTCATATGTGCAACAACTGTAACCAATACACCACCGATGAGCAAGCATAACATTTTAATTGACTATTCTCTTCATGTGTTTCAGTTTCCTGTCAAATGCCCCATTGTGAGGAGTATTGACCGCTCTGAAGATTTAAGGTTTAGTTTGAATAGTGAATTGCTATGGCAGCGGGCCTAAGAGTCTTACCAGAACCAGGACAGCCATCTTTGGTGCAGGTGTTTGTAAGTCCACCGCTGCTCACCAGATCTTTTCTCCCTAAAAAAGGCAAAAAAACAACATCAGTTTGAATAATGGACAGCAAAAAAGTGATTATCTTGTAGGTCTGCAACAATTACTTGACAAAAAAATATCCATATCCGTCGTATTTTTATCATTGTAATTTTTATCTGGACTATATAGACTTTAAAACTGATGACAAAATACCCTTTTCTAACAAAGACAGTGGCATTATGAAATCAAAATGTCAAAAAAAGAATTAAAAATGTAGGATTTTTTTTTTCAAAATTCCAATCTATCAATAAATATTCTCTATCTAGAAGCCTTCAGTCACAATATTTCAATCTCTATTTGGTTGATAATGTATTTAAAAGTCTCACTGTACAATAGAAATATTAGTTGTCAAATCAAAGAAAATGTCCTGCTTCTCACGCATTGATCAAAAGACAAAATAAAATGTAAACTAGATCATTTGATGTGTTGACAAAAGAAATGTAGTAGAATTCATAATCTTGCCACGATCCAGCCACATTATGAACACGATGAATGGAAAAGACCCTAAAGGAGGAGGGCCTCCACATGTCCCCTATAGAGGCTCTCAGTCCCCACAGAGTTCACTGAACGCTCACGCTCAGTCTTCAGACAGAAAGCGGCGGGCGGCGTGGAGCGGTTACATAAGACTCCACCGCTCTGTGTCTGCCACGCTCGATTCAGAAACGCAGCAAATGAAGCGGCCAGAGGGTTATGTAACAGGTGCACATGTGCGGGCAGGTCGTCTCTGACCGGCAGAGCACATGAACACGCCCACACTGCCCGGGGTGTGTAAAGCATGACCGCCTCTATACGTGCAAGTGACCGTCAGCGCTGCCGGAACAACGAGGAGGAGAAATTAAACTTATGAGAGGTTATTTTTCAGGTAAGGTACAATGTAAGGTTGAGTTTACTGTCCCAAAAAGGTGTCAATATCGATGGTCATACAATTGGGACAACTTTAAGGTTTGGGTATGGATTCTAGACAATTCAATACTGATCTGAAACCACTATCAGCAGAATTGGAGACTCAAACACATTTGTCCTTATTTTAAATCAGTTAATATGAACATTGATATAATTTCCAAGCTCACAGACTACTCGCTGTTGTTAAGTTCCTATAATGGGCGTATGATAAAGATAAGCCTATTATTATGATGTAATAACGCTTTGATTTGACCAAAATACATTTGAATTCTGACTGAACAAACATTTTAGAGTAAATATTTTTCGGCATTCATCCAAGTAGCTTCTTCAGTCCGCTGATGGGGGTCTTAAATGGCCTTAAATATGTGTCTGAAGGTAGGAGCAAACTACACTAAAACTAACAGTTGATTACAGTAACAAGTATCCGTGGTCAGGAATGAACTTCTTCCCAAAGGAGGGAATAATAACTTCATTTGCTGCAGTTGTCAAATGGTTTGCAGTTTTTCCCCAACAGAGCACAACAAACAGACGAATGCTGGTGAAAATAGTCTGTATTAGTCATGATCTACGGTTAATTTATCAATACGGCCTTGTTTAGTTCCAGGTTTACCCTTTGTTTATCTTTATTTAAAGTCAAAACTTCAGTTACATTTAATTTAAATTGTTTTTGCAGTATCCAACATAATCAAATACAGATTTTCCCCATCATACAGTCGCCAAGCACCAAATGGATCAAGCAAAGTCACGTTTTTTTTATTTTTATAACCTGATAAAACAGCATGTGCAGTAACAGTAATAAGTAAGCTAATGAGTAACCCGATCACATGTGGCAGAGTGTGAGACAGTGCAAGGGGCTGAAACATTAAACAGAAGCGTAGTTTGTACCCGGCCCGGGGAGACGGTCCACCTCCATGCGGAAGTCGTGCTTGAAGAACAGGAAGCCAATGATGGAGAAGAAGTAGACCAGAAAGATGGCCAAAATCGCCGTCAGGATAATGGAGCGGCCGTTCCTCGTCACGCTCTTGATCACGTTCAGCAGCGTCTCCTCGCGGATCACCAGGTCGAACAACTGGCCAGACAAAAGTCGTTTAATCATTTACTAGAGAATGGTACTCCGTGACTTCCAAATCAAAACGTGCAGAGCTTTCAAATAGTGAACAACGGGATTTCTTACCAAAAAGCTGTAGAAAAACTCGTGCACGAAGAGACCCAGGAGACAGATGAGTGCGTAAGCCAGATGGTAGACGAACAACTTGTCCATTACGACCGCTTTGTAACCGCGGGTGAATGTCCCCTGATTGCCGACAAAACTGACGAGAAACACTAACTTGTTGAAGAGCTAGAAAAGACAAATAAAAAAAGACATTGATTACCATATTTTCTGCACTATAAAACGCACTGGATTATAAGGCGCACCGTCAAAGAATTGTCAAAGAACCCTAACCCCTTTTCGATCATTTTTCATATACAAAGGCCCACCGGACTATAAAGGCACATTAAGTGAAACAAAACGTGTACCACACAAAATCGCTTCGAGGTCAGTAAGCACAGCCAGAATCCATATAGAAGGTGCACTGGATTATAAGGCGCACTGAATGGTCTATTTGATTATTTTTCATATATAAAGGCGCATTAAGCGAAACAAAACTTGTACCACACAAAATCGCACAATCGCTTCGAGGTCAGTAAGCACTGACACCGACATGGCCAGTGTCGCACTGTTGTTTTTAGAGAATATTGAAGGCTTTTAAGTGCGCCTTATAGTGCGAATAATACGGTATTGCGGGTATTGCTTCTCGATACCGGACGACATGTTGTACACTCACGTTCACAGTCCCCAGCAGTAGCAGAGCTGGACCCAGGCCCATTGTATAGATGGCTCGGAGAATAAGTGAGACCAGAAAGAACAGGATGCCCCATGGTTTGGGGAGGACGGGGAGCAGCGTGGTGAAGACTCCCAGGGACACCCACAGCAGGAAGTTCCATGGTGGAGGCAAAGTGCCTGTGGAAAAACAATATGCCAGAAATAATTTTAACGAACAGATAGCGTCTGTATCCGAGGGAACGCCCACTGCCGGACCACCGTGGGGGAAGCAATCCATTCATTTTAATGGAAAACAGCAACTCTGTCCCCCACTGTTCAACAAAGCAAACACCAAGTTTAGAATATATATTATGCCAAATACAGACAATAAAACATGGAGGAGAATAAAGTGGTCAAACGGCCTAAATGTATATAGTTATCCATGAATACTAATGGTAACTGCGGGTTAAATGCCACCTGCTATATAACAGAGCAATCCGTCTACTTTTCTGAGGCAAAGCCAGGTCAGCAATCTCCTGTGATGTCTGCAATTCCTCGGTCGTCCAGTAAGGTTCCATAGAATTTTGTTTTAATTCTGTCAAATGGACAAAAGTTTTAAGCGTGAGTATGTTTTGCCACTAAAAAGAACTTTGTCAGATGAACTGAAAAAGCTACTTGGATAAGTCTGCCATATATCTGTCTGATTGGAGGAGCTGACTACATTAAAACTAACACAAACTAGTTGTTTACAGTAAGAAGTATATATTATTAGTTAAGTCTATTGACACTCTATGGTATGAACTGACACCTGAGTCATATTTTGCATGCGCTCAAGCCCCTAATAATGTCACCTGACTTCTGTTAATCAGAGTATGCTAACAGTATGCTAACAGTAGTCAAGAGTGGCACAATGTATTCACCTTTGTCCAGTTGACAGAATTATATTTTCTTTAGCTATAATATAAAGTGAAAATTTGAATAAGCAATGAAATTATTATCTTTCAATTACCGTTTGGTAAGAAAGATAATAGAAAGAAAAGATATTGTTATCTAGTGGTGATTAATCAAAAAATACTGAAATACAATGTTATTTTAAACACAAAATAATAGTTGTTTCTTTAATGTTACCACGTGGTCTTATAATAGTTCTGATATAGGCCATAGGCCTAAAACAGAAAAGCTCATGTTTTGTTGTAATTGTGGGATTCTATTTTCAGCATTGATAATTGTTCAAAGCTTCAAATGGGTTTCGAAACTAGTTTTAACTCGCTTTAGCATCTGATTATACATGTTTCTGTCAACCCAAGACACTAAACACTCCCATTAGTCGTGTGCAAAAATAAAAACACATCTCTTCAGTCAAATTCTCACCCTCGTCGCCGTCGTCGCCGAAGGGGTAAAACACGGCCACGGCCACGTTGAGCAGAAAGGCCAAGTAGAAGGAGATGCTTCCCCAGAGAGAAATGTGTCGCGAGAACCAGAACAGCGCCTTATTTTCTGTCAGAACAACAGCTCCGTGTAAATACTGGCACACACAGCTCAGGCACTGCATGTTCCCACAGTTATATAGGCAATAACAATGCATTATCATCACAATTTCACCATCCCACCACCAGCTATAGGGGCATCATTAGCTGCCAAGTGCAGTGGGAAACTTACTGCGGATCTTTTTCTGCCACCTCATCTCGTTGTAGAGGTCTTCAAACTGCTGGAAGAAGTCGTTGACCTTGCTGCCCTGGTCGTCCCGCTCGGTGGTGGTGAACACGCGCACTTTGGACTCCTCGGTCAGATACTCGCAGATGTTGGGCACCGGGAACACGATCTGCTCCATGGTCCGGTCGTGACGCACGATCTACGCGATAAATGTAGAATATAGGAGTTTTTTTTTTTCAAGGTTTGAAGAAATAAAGTAATGTTGTCTATCATTGTTTTGCAAACTGGTCATCAATGTACACTATTGGGAATTATTTTAATACTGGGGGAAGATCTCTTTTCTGGTTGATTTTGAATCATTTATAGGCATGTTTTAACACATTCTGATGGATTGCCATATACCAAAGTGTCTGTTAAAAGAAATTCCGCTGTTATTGTTTTTTTTAATTTTTTATATTGTATTGTCATTTTAAATGCATACATCGTGATGAATATTGTTTTGTCTGTAAAAGCACACGATGACGTTTGGTATGAATTGTGCTATAAAAACATAGACTGATTTTGATATTGATTAAAATACAGTTGAAGTATTCACTGTATAGAACAAATTGGTTTGATTTGATTTGGGTCAGATTTTGGTTAGATTTTTTGATCAAGGATTATTTTATACATTCCTTGTAACAATTTAAACTTAACAAGAAGAAGAAAAATATAAATAAGGTAATCGTGAATAAATAATTTACATACTTAAATGACAAGAAAACAAAATTATCTTTGCTCGAAAAGGAGTGGGATGAAGTAATACATATAGCTACATAAAATATAGACATTTTAAGTGTTTCTCATAGGTTATCTTGGTTTATATACAACATGTTGACTTGATGTAGAGGGACATGAATCACATATTTTATTCTGTGGGTAATCGTATCTCACAACTGCTCATCAGCGATTCGTTTTATGAATTAAAGGTGCCGTAACCGTTTCAAATGAGAAAACATAAACGTGAGACGAGGCAGCGCGCCGTACCTCTATCTGCGCGGTGTGATTGGCGTAGTAATGCAGAGCGTCATCCTTCTCGTGGTCCAGGTCAGCCGCCGACCCGGAGCCGGACCCCGGTCTCAGGCTCTGCTGCAGTATCTTATTATGCCGGGCCAACTGCGTGAAATAACACGGCAATATTCGTGTTTACACTTCTTATAGCGGCAGAACAGGAGCAAGTTCCAAAACACTCTTTACGAGATGCAAACAAAATGAGACAGAAAGTAGAGACCGATCATTACACACCACACTGCGCCCGGAAACATATTGCTGGATTTGAAATGGCATCGTGACATTCTATAAGTCTGTAACGTTTGTAAAATGAGGGAAAGAGGAAATTACGGGAAGCACATTTACAAGGTCCACTTTTGAGAGAAACTTTGTTGGCAAGTCGCTGGCAGATTTGTAAGTGTGCTTGTTTTGGACTTGCTCCTAAGAGGTATTTTTACATCGAATTAGAAAGTATTTTTTTAGTTTTCTGGTAGTTCTGTTATGCTTTATGATTAAATACAGACTGTTAACCTTCTAAACCTATAAAACAACTATAAACATGTAACAACAGTTTCAATAGTCCTGCACAAGGGAAGTGTGAAAATCAAAATATGTCTCCACTGGTTCTCATTATAGAAGAAACAAATAAATAACAACAAAGATAGTTATTTCACCTGATGAGCCAGAATGTAAATGTTGTGTCCCACGTCTCTGGGTTTGATCTGGTCCCCGACACCGTCCTCCTCTTCCTCGCTCTCCAGACTCTGAGTATACGCCTCCTTCATCACATCCACCTGAAATACAGCCATTTAGAATTTTAGAACATGTAATAAATATCAGTGCTTTGTAAAACACACCCACAAGCGCTAAAAACAGGGATATAACTAACAATTATTCCAGTATTATCGAGTAGACAGACGATGATTTATAGAGTGAAATTAGGTTTTTACGCATTTTTAACCACATTAAGGTTTAATATTGTGAATGAAAGCTATTATTATTGATTAAAATATACATATGTATCAGTTTTTATAATTTTTTGGGCGATTTGATTTACCAATCCCGCCATCTCTGATGACATTTCTTTTGGCATATGCTTTAAAGTCTGTACAGTCCAGATAACGATTATTTCAACGGATATTGCGGTAGACACAATTATTCCGATTGATTCCTGCTAGACAAATATCCCCAACGTTTACATTCATATCGATATCCTACAAGTTAAGGTTGACATAGTGTTTATTACTGGCACAACCCTGGAGCAGAGAGGAACAATAGGACAGTGTCAAAGCATTCATCTCTGGACTTTCAGCTGGGTACATGCTAAAGAGTACCTACTGTATCTCGGGGATATTTGTTTTACCTTTTACCTGGTTGAGGAGCAAAGTACTCACCGAGCAACGAGAAGACTAAGCCACAAAACGTTCTACACAATTCTGAGAGTATTCACATTTTCACAATGAACTGTAATCTTCTGTGAGTCTCCACTTACCAGCTCAGTGGGCCTCATCTTGTAGAGGATCTTCTCCGCATTTTCACTGTCATGGCGACTTTCCATGATGGCCAACAGGAGTTTGGAGGCATTATTCTACAGCAAAAGCACAAGACAATCGATTTATTTATTCAGCTCGCCTTTGCCAATGTATTATAGTGTCTTGGCTGTAGTTGCACTAATTGTTGGAGGTCACAGTTGGCAGCCAATAAGATATAAAAAACAATAATAGGCACTTACTTTCAGCTCAAGCACCAGGTCCAGGCGATTCTTCCCCAGCGGGTTTATCGGGTTCACAATAAGCGCGATAATGATGTCGATGCCATTGGACTCGTGCCTGGCAATACACGACTGGAGGGGAAGGAGGACGGCGGTTAGAGACGCATATCTGACAACTTTATAGGCGTGAATGGCTGGGTTTAGGAGGACATCATACGGGTCCTCGACAGCTCAAAGAAAAGTTCACACATTCGAAAACTAGTGAGCGCTATATAAGTCTTTAGAGTAATTCTTGTGACAGGCCAAAGGAAGTTAAGTGACTGCTGGCATCTATTGATTTTTGGTTCAAGAGTCACAAATAGAAATGTACAGGTGCAACGTTTGTGTATTTTTTTATATTTGGATATTTTCTTATACAAATCAAATGTAATGCAATGGGAGGGAAAAACTGACGATTGGCCCCCACGAAGTCATCATTATTCCAGAAACCAAACATAAGTCACAAATGAAAATGCAATTGATCATGCCATTCTTCAGTGAATTATTCATGAAGGGTGATGATAATAATATTCAGCTGAATTTATGCTGTATATAAAGCCACTCGACCTGGCAGAAACATGAATGTGAAAGCAACCACAACTTGTTTCCCTGTATTTTTGATCTGGCAAATTCCCTGGTTAAGTGTGAACAGAGCAAACCTGGCAATGTTCTGGGATTGAAGCCTGTGTGAACGGGATCAGAGCTGACAGTTTTGGCAATATGCACATGGCAATTTACGGGGAATCATGTGTGAATGTTAATGGTAAGAGTCTGATGCATCACCTTTGTCCGACAATAGTGAAATTCCAGTGAATAGAAGCATGCAATTAAAAAAATCTATAAAAATAACAATTAAAAAAGGACTTAAATCTAAGACAGAGATTTAGAATGCCAAATGTGACCCATCATGACGTCTCACCTGGTTCTCGTGGCAGGGTCCTTGGCAGTATTCCGTGACGGTCTCCAGAGTCTGCCGGATCAGGTCCACATTGCTCTCATTGATATAAAGTCCCAACAAGCCCAGACCTCCTGTGGTGCTGCCACAAATACAGTCCAGGAACTGCAGCGTCTCACACACCAGGTTGTAGTTGGTCTTGTTGTTCTGGTTTCTGAGGAAGTTCTGGATGATGGAGTTTAAAGTTTAAATTGTCAGAGTTCGAATTACTTGAATAGTTATTAAAAGCTAATTATGACAAAAGAGAGGATTTATAGAGGAAGTATCGAATGCTATGTTTTGAGGGGTAATTTTAATATTTGATCGAAATAAAATGTCTGTAGTTTAGTTTAGTCTGTATAGTATAACATCTAAAATACTAGATACTTGGATTTATGCTATGATTCTGACTTTAGCACTATAATTCACTTAAAAGGTGCATTATGTAACTTTTCTGGTGCTCACTGAAGAATGAAAAGTTACATAGTGCACCTTAAGTACCAGTGTGATAAAAACACATGGAAGCAAATACCTGCAGCTCTGAATTGTGGTTTTCACAAAGTAGCTGGAGGTAACGTAGAATGGGCTTCATTATGGAGATGGTGGCGCTCATCTGGGTTTCTTCTAAGACCTCCTCAGGCCCGATCACTTCACTGTTCTGACCCAGGCCCTCTAAGTCGGGGTCCAGCTCTTTTCTGTAGGCGCAGAACGCCTTAGAGGTCACAGAGGAGGCTTCCTTCAGCTGTCCGCGCATGTCGTTCCTCATGAGAAGGCTGGAGTCTTTACCTAACAGCAGAAAACACCATCGGTAACATGGAACAAATTGTTGCTATTTTTAAGTCACATGTGAAAAGATCTTAATGTTTATAAAGCCTGTAAAACACTGTAATTTCGACCAATACGGATTCTGATTCTTTCAGTTGAGTTTGTCATTTTAACATTCTTGCAAATATAAAAGCTTTTGGACATTAATTTGGTATGTTGCTGCACATAAGCGATTATATTTCCAATAAATCAACTGGTCAATTTATCATTTCTATTGTACTTTGAGACGTTTAAATACATTATCACTCAAATAAAGGCTGAAGGTTTATATAGAGAGAATATGTATAAAATAATATTAACGATGAAAATCAGACATAGTTTATTGTTTGACATTTTGATTCACCAATGCCAAGGTATTTTTATTCGTTTCTATATCCAGTAGTCCAGATAATGATTGCGATGATCAGAATATGACTTATTATATTCAACTAGTCACAGGTATATATTATTATTTTTCGCTGCTCTAGGTATATGCATTCAATATCGCAATAACAATAATGTGCGATAAGATAAGATAAGGATGAACCCAGGGATCCAATGTCAGTATGCACTCGGGTGAGACTTGAACCAGCTGCCAACTAGTTGGTGCTAAGCCTGTTGCAGACTCGCTAACTCAAAAACGTAATTACACTTTGAGAAAACAAAACATTCAAGGCCAAACTATATATATCAGACAATGAACAAACTATTTCAGGTCTGCTTCAGGCTTCAGAGTTCAGTCTAGTTGACAGAGTTAGTTTATAATGCTTTAAATGTAGTTCCGTGAGAGGGCAAAACACTGTCTGGATTTGTTCGTTTATTTGCTGGGCTGTGAACTCATTATGCCATTAAAAACACCTAGAAAGTATTCTGGAGTATAAAGCCACCAGTTCTGACACAATAGTCTTTCGATAGTGTGATGTGTCACATGCCCTCTGACATGTGACTGGAAACACAGCGTGTGCAGAGGTCAGCCAAGTGACAAGAGCCTTAAGGATTTTAACTCCTCTATTGTTATAAGCCAGGATCAAAGGGAACTCTGGGACCACCCACACTGCCAATTAGAATAAAATATTTTGAGCTGAGTGATGAATGTATAATCCCAATTTCATCCCAATGTTTTACTTTATTTTCTCTCATTAAAAACAAATAAAAGTGGCTATCTTTTCCCCTGAGCACACACAATACACAATGTTATTGCCCTTTAAAATCATAAAATAGTCACATTTCTTCTTCCAAGACAAAAGGATTGGCTGGAGGGCAGAAACAATTAACCGATTTTCTTGAAGCTGGATGAACACTTAAATCTTCCCACGACTCAAGAACACTTTGTACTTTTCTATTGCCTGTAAGACGTAAATATAGTCATTTGCTTCACTGTTAGTCTTACAGAGGCTGACCAGCTGGAGAAATGTGTGGGGGAAAAGAGCAGATAGTGAATCACAATATGACAATAGGCGCGTTCGTGTTCAGCTGCAGCTCGTCTGGAAGAAACAACCGCCCAGCAGCCTCGTGCAGACCATAAGGGTTCAACCGGTAACTCCAAAGTCGAGCGACACTGACTGGATCTGCGCAGGTCCCGCTTATAACGAACACGCCTAATATCGCAGTAGATTATCACAATCACGAGAGCACGATTTGATCTTTATCGCCATATCTCGCAGGCCTGATTGGCTGTTCACCGCTCGATTAAAAAGACCCAAGCTTATCATTGGCAATTACAAATCTCAATCTAAATTCAGTTAATTGCAGACCACTAGTTTAACATTAGTCACATGCTTTTAACTCACTTCATAGGAAATCACTCGTTGTCTCTTTGAACAATTCAGGTGTAGGACTTTCCAAAAAATCTATATCTAGATACTAATCGATACCAAACAGGGCTCAGATTAAGGATTTTCACTTGTATAGCGGTGCTGCTAAACAATTCGTGAATTTTTTCAAATTTGTATAGCAATTTGATAGTGACTAACAATCAATATTTTCCATTGATGTAACAAGATTATTTATTTCAAATGTATTTGTAAACATTCTATTTAAAAAATAAATAAATAATAAAATTAACTTTTAAACACTTTACATTTTTCCCCCAAAATAAAACAGAAAACTTGCAAACGAAATTAGTTGTTGAACATATTAGTTAACACCAAGTCAGATGGCCTTATTTACATATTGATTGTCTTTACACTCACAAAAAATATATATTAAGCTTCTGATGCAAAAATAAAGGTTGTTGTGGTGTCCATCATGGCGTATTTATTCTGTTATTCAAATTGTACCGCTCTATTTATTTATTCCAGCTATAAAACGTTTCCATTTTTCGTTTTGCTATTTGATGACGGTCCCTAAATACTCATCTCGGCTCCGGCTGCACATTTGATAACTGTCCCCAAGCACTGGTCTCTGCTCCGGCTGCACTTTCGGATCAGTGCAATTCGCTGCGCCCAAAATACACATCTGATTATTAAAAACGAGGTTGTGTCACTTGGCAGTGTAAATATGAGTATTTTGGCATGTGAATGATCTGCAAAGACTTTGCGTTTAGGAGTTATTGACCTCAGAAGTCTGACTTTACCGCACTGTGGCTCCTCCCACTTTCAGACTCGTGATCTGTGACAGCAGCGGGACTCGTCATGTCAACACAGCGTCCTACATGTGTCATGCCGTTTTTGACGAGTGATCAGTACTTTTAGGCGCTTTGGTTGAAATGAAACACATTTTCATATTGCAAAAGTTACGATACAAACTGTTTTTTCTGACGAATGCATCGCATTTGAGAGAAATTGCGTAGCATTTTGCGATGCGATACCGCTTATTCTGAACCCTGCCAAAACTAGTATTGATACTCATTTTCACTGGTATCAATATTGAAAGACAACAAAATTGCTCTTTTCCTGATTGGTTTTAGAACTAAACTAGGTCTTGAACTAGTGTAAAATGGCAAATGTTCAGATTAAAACAAACTATTATTTTGAGGTCATAGAGTATTTTTCATGTTCATTTTGTCATAAATATCTGTATGTAAATCTCAGGCATATCACGTTTGAAACACTCATCTGCAACATGACCGCTCTGCTAGGGAATAATAAGTCACAAATAAATTACCAAAAGAATCTCCAAAAATACACAAACTGCTGCTTGTTCAGGTAAACAAACAGACAACAACAAAGAGTAAAGCATAGGAATTCACTCATTGTCTCTTTGAACAATTCTAGTGTAAAATGGCAGATGTTCAGATTCAAACAAACCATCAAT
Source organism: Eucyclogobius newberryi (assembly GCF_026437365.1). NCBI lineage: Eukaryota > Metazoa > Chordata > Actinopteri > Gobiiformes > Gobiidae > Eucyclogobius > Eucyclogobius newberryi. The sequence continues at coordinate 17,820,302 of NW_027316389.1, forward strand.
TTGAGTTCATTGAGTATTTTTCATGCTCATTATGTCATAAATATCTGCATGTATACATCAGGCACATCACGTTTGAAACATCACTCATCCGCGACGCGACCGCCCTGCTTGGGAAGTCAAAAGGAAACAAACTTTATTCTTCCCTTTGACAGAAACTTTGCCGTCTGGAACGCGTGCGTCAACGTCAGAGCTTCACTTGGCAGCGAGGTGAAAGGGGAACAGTGAGCGACGAGAGGCGGGCGAAACGCAACATTTACCCGCCGCAGTTACCTTTCTTGAACCGGCCGCTCCCGCCGCCCTCGCCGTCGTCGTCTCTCTTCCTGCTGCTCATCTCAAACATGTTGACTGACACGGTGGCTCGGATCTCTTGCTGAGCCACCTGCATGTGGTCGTAGAACACTTTGAAGAAGCGCTCCGACTGCTTCTGCTTGTGAAGTTGGTGGTAAAAGGAGTTCTGCAAAAAGGGTTTCACAATTAAACTGCCCGTAGTTTAAAATTGAGTAAAGATGCTGATGTTTTGACTGAGTTTGTGGTTAATACTTCTGTTGATATTACTGGCGGAGGCGGGTAGTACTCAGTTACATTTGAGCAATGTTTTCATACAATTGTACTTTTAAAACACAGTACTTTTACTCCTTCTTGAGTCATAGAGTTTGTGTTTCTTTCATCGATATTTCAGACATGATTCAGTTTTTCTACTTGTGCCTTGAAAAATTAAAAAAAAAAAAAAAGTCTAAATTTTGTGCATTATTTCATGTTTTGCAGTTCCAATTACATTAACTTCAAATTATAAATCAGAAGTTAGGTTCAAGTTAAGTTTTTTAAGTTAGTTAAAAAATACTTTTTCACACACCATTCTGTACTTCTACTTGGGTAATATAGTATACTTTACTCTTCTCAAGTACCGTATTTTCTGATTACTGGCCTAGTTGGCATAGAAACCTTTGTTGTCAGTACAAAGCCACCACCAAGATTAAATATTTTATTCTACTAAATTATTAAAAATTGGTAGCATTTTTCTAACTTTCAGGCCTGCTCGTCACAGTACAAGATAAGTACACCAAACAAAACAAAATCAACATTTTGTAGATTTTCTGTATGTTACATTTTAAACAGGAAATTGGAAAAGAGTTATTCAAGCCCCCGTCTCTCTATCTGAAATTAGGACATCAAGGGACATTGATGAAATGGATGTTCGGGAATGCTCGTATAATTATATAAATATTAAGAATAGTCCTAAATATAATACAATGCATACGTGAATAAAAAGGCTTGCGTGTGTCACCTGGATCTGCGTGTTTCCTCCCTGTAGCAGTGCGATGCCCAGCAGGATGCTCTCCTCAAACACACGGTCGTTCTTGGTGCTGACGATCAGGTCGATCACCAGCTCCGAGGCCCCGACATTGTCCAGCAGACACTGGATCTCCATCACACTGCTGTTGGGTTTGTCGAAGTCCAGCAAAGGAGAAGCACCTGAGCAGAACATGCTAGGATTATATAATATAAAGACAAAATATAAGTATGTAATTGTCAAATAAATAAGTAGAAACTGTTGTAGTGCCTATGTTTTGTTCAATATTTAAGACTTTTCTCGCGGAGTCTGCTGGGTTCATTTAAGTTTCTCAGTACCTCCAGATGAGCTGTTTCCACTCCCATGCTCTGTCTTGGAGAGAAGCTTTTGATTTCCGAAGTAGCGTGCGAGGAGAATCTTTCTTAACTCATTCCCCTGTGGAGACACAAATCACTGTGTTAAATCCATATCACAGTTGTCTATGCGAGATGTGTCTATTTCGACGACAGGAAAAAAAAGATACTTTATGCAGCACAAAAATTCAATAAATAAAGCGAGGTTAGTTTGCAATGTCTGAGCAGAAATCAAACATCTCGTCTTCTTGTGGACGATCGATACCTTTTACTTTTAAGAACAACAATGATTAAGAGCATTAACACTTTCATACATATATTTTGTCATGTCATTTAAATAAACGTGTTATTTTTAAGCGAATCAATCAAGTGACTTTGTTTTTAGAATGTGCAATTTGCAACTCAACCCAGATGTCACTGAAAATAAAACGCTTCAATCTATAAAATATATTGCAAACTCTATATGCATAGTGCCGTTTATTGTTTTCCAATAGATTACACAATGTCACCCACAAACATTGCGCTAGACAAACGACAAAACTGCTCTTTCAATAGTAAATGGCATTAATCATAAAACAAAACACATTTTTCTTTGCGTCTGATAGAAAACATTTTACAGTAACTGTTGCAGGTTCGCAGCAGAAGTGTATGGATGCACGACGTATGCGCCCGCTACCATAGCAACCCGACACGTATACCCAGCAGAGGTTGTGCGGATGACATTACAGCGTTCTGAATTTTAGCAGCGCGAGTCACTGGTGAGCGTTGACATTTTGTCCTGCAAGAGCTCAAAACGCAACTAAACATGTGAAAGAGAATCTAAAAACAAACGCCGGGCTGGCAACGTACAATTATTTATTATTTGTATAAAACTCTCACCTGTCCTTTTCCTCTAAAAAATAAAACCTGAATCATGGAAAGTAAACAGCTCTTTTCTGACCGCTCTTGACAAAAACATGTGATCTAATTAGCGCCACAAACGTTGCACGTGTTGGTTTCAATGATCTAAATAAAGATTTATTATTACGTGCGCAATGTTCATAAACTTTAAAAAGGCAAATAAATCAGCGATTGTTTAACATAACGTATTCCACCCCGCCCACATACAGCATTAAACTTATTATCTACCTTGCATTTATCTTATGGCTGCAACTAACAATTGTTTTTATTTATCATTTAGTCTAGCGATGATTTTTTATTTTTTTTTACTTTGTTCATTGATTCTTTTCAAATATACCGGTAAGAACATCACACAGAAGTACAGCAGTAAAAAGTACAGCAGTAAAAATATCAAGCTTACCGTCAGTGCAAAATAGGTCCCAGTAGTCGCTGTATCACATGACCATTCACTAAATCTCATACATTACTCAAACTTAATACAGCGATGATTCTTTCCATTAATCAAAGTGTTATTTAGATTGTGAAAAGTCCATGAATTTGGGATTTGTACTACATTTGAACCAGGTACAGATAAAGCGAGTACAAATACAGACTAAACAGGTTTTAAATCATAAAAAGAAAAAAACGTTCTCTCAGCACAAGGCATGTTTTGAAGCCTCTGTGTTGACCAGATAACGATTATTTTATTAACAACATTTTTTGCTGCTAAAAAGTACCTTGACCCGGGGAGACATTTAGATATACTTACATAGTGCACCTTTAAAAGTCAGTGATTACTATGGAAACCAGTGGACAACAGAGGTCCACTTGACGTTGCGCTAAATTGTCGAAGCAACGCATCCTTGCCCTTTATAAAACAAATTCACCGCAGTTTTAGCATATTTTGGAAACAATTGTAAAAAAAAGTGCTAGTATTACATTGCCACTTTCACCACATTAAGTCGAGAAGCATGAAAAGAGTCCACATTTATGGCAAAAGAAAAGCAGAGAATGGCAGCGCGTTAAACAACCGCTCTCCGTGTACGCGCACCGATACTTTTGTAATTGAAAAGGTAATGGAACAGTGCAGTGAAAGCCATCGAGGAGCGAGAGACGAGGAGCAGCTGAGGCTCCCGGTGTCAGTAAACACTCCATCTCATCTGCAGTCAGCACCAACACTTGTCTGAATCCTCTGTCTGCTGGAGCCAACGCTACAGACACGCACAACCACAGCAGAGCGCACAACTACACACAACTAGACACAAGCACACACAACCATGAAATGTTGGGATTATCATCTTAATTACTAGTCGTGATTATTCAGACTGTAATATTATCATAAGAGCAAAAAAGAAGCTAAATGAAGTCTTTGAAGTCGATGTATAGTCAAAGTAAACCTATTTCAGAGTATAGCGCTTTTTATGTGCTTTTTAATGTCGATTTAACGTTATCATTAAGCGCGTTTGATTTTCATAAAGCTGGTTATGTAGTAGACAATGGGAATGAGGAAAAAAATACCGGCATTTCATTGTTTTGTTATGGTGTCAATAATCGTGAATCATTGTTAAACCGCTTTCCTAATTGTAGTGGTAAATTAAGGAAAGGTAGAATGTCTGATGATTACACAGTGATTTTGTTGTATGGTTGGATAAAACTGTTAGAAATAGGGCTGAAATAAATAAGGTACAATATCTCGAAGGACATCACATGAACGATTCTAAAACATAATAGAAAGATCAAAACATTTCATATTATGAAAATATGATCATGTCAAGGGTTTCAGACAAATTAGTTTTCCAGTTATGGATGTCACTTTGAGGACACAGAAGAGCAATGGTTTGAATCGCCATCAGTCCTACATGATATAACTTGAATCTAGGGTTGAAAGTTAAATCGATTCATTGAAGTTATGGAATATTGAACTTACTGAAGCAATCGTCAACTCTATTAAATCAAATAGCTGGACTATACACAGACTATAAAACAAGCCTTGTGCTGTGAGAAGTAGTTTCATGACTCTTAAGGACAAAAACCAAACAATTGTAAATGTATTAATTGAAAATGTTCTCCAGCTCCATCTCTTTAGCTAAATCTCGGTCAAATTGAGTAAAAATGTCATAAATCACAAGCAATCGAAACAACAAATCAGTGAATCTAAAAGGACAATCGCCCGTTTAATCGATTCCCTAAATGATGGGCATTTGCAGACCTTGAAACCCAGAGACGGAATGTAGTGACGCGAACCAAAGCTCAACACTTCCATCGGTTGCTACAGAAAGAAAATACGCGCCGATTGTAAAGTTGTTTTAGAGGAGAGCGCGCCGCTTTTCACCCATTTCAGCTCCACTATAACGCACATAATACAGGAGCGGTGCGGAGAGGCCAGCGCTGACGAGAAAAACTCCAGTCAGGTGATGTAAGAGCCGCGGAAAATAGAGGTAGAAGAACTGACAGGACTGAAGCTGGTGGGAGGAAAAGAAGGAGGGGTGAGACGGGAGCAGAGAGAGGAGCAAACAAAAGCCCGCGTGATGCCGACAGTGCGAGTGCGCCGGTTTAAAATGTGCACCGGCACGCCACACTGCGGCTCGGGTCCCACGTCAGCCTCAGAGCGCTGCCGTCTGCTCCACTGAACACGAGCAGGGAGACTATGGCAAACAGGAAGCATGAAGGGGAAACTTTGCTTTATATGTTACTGTTCTGCGTCAGTATTTCATGATTTATAATAATTCAAACGGTTCACTATGTAGATCTATATGGGGAAATAATCATAATAATGAATAATGATGAATAATCATCATCTGGTGCTGTTATTTTGCCTGCAATGTTCCACTGTATAATATTCAACTTATGTTATATGTTCATGTAATAACGATACCTTGAAAAGCATGCATTCTTAGTGTGGGCGAGTTCGCCTCTCCATAGATCTGACCTGTAACTTGGCTCAATGGTGTAACCCGCTTGTCTTCGTGGACTCTGCTAAGATTTGAGGCATTTATTTATTTATTTATTCATGCATGTTTTCTATTGCATTAAAATACCTTGAAAAATCTTACTTTAAGCAAGGTTGCCTCTCCATAGATCTGACCTGTAACTTGGCTCAATGGTGTCACCTGCTTGTCTCCATGGACTCTGCCAAGATTTGAGGCATTTATTTACTCCGCCGACCTGACACATTATCTTGGCTGTTCCACAGAATTGCTCCTTGGAGAATGTTCTAAAGTGTGGCTTTAACCTTCTATCTCCATGGAGACCTGCACGTGCACTAGACGTCTCATGGGGTTCTGCTTTATTGTGGAACATTCAGGTAAACACTGCACTCTTTCACTTTTCAATAGAACGCTTGGATTAGTTAATTAAAATCATTAAATCATTAAATTAGTAGATCAATAGTACTTTAAAACAGTAGTGAGAAACATTTGGATAGGAACCACTTAAAACATAAGAAACAGATTATGCGTAATAGAGGCAAAATAAGGTCTAAATTTAAGTGTAGGCTTGTGGACTTTACTTGGGCTGTAGCGTTATTAATAGTATTAGAACAATTAATGAACAGCAGGCTTTGGTTAATATAAATCTTTATATTCCAGATAAAATGACTAAATACATTTGCTTAAATTTGTTAGTATTAACATTTCTGTCTGTTCAGAAAGAAACTCATGAGACCCTAAACTTACATTCAAAATATACATTATAGCAAACTCTAAAATGTAGGCTATAAGAGATTAATTTAGCAGATTCCCATTAACTGGTCAGAAAGGGCCGACTGAGAATCACACGGATCTTTGACGGAGAAGAGGTTTTCAACCGCTGGGTTTACAAGGGGTCAGTGAAGACCCAAACAGAGGAGAAAGGAGCGATGCAAAAAGCAGGTTCACATCAGGAGAGTCTATTAGCTGTCCTGTCATTCCCGCAGTAAACCTGAAAGCGCTCGGCTGACAGCGGACAGCCACTTTCCCCTAAAGACCAAGAAACACTGGAGCTGACCATCACGTCGAGGTTATGTCGGCCCAGAGTGTGCAGCAAAACATCAGCTTGTGCTAGAGTTGTTGTCACGTGACGCTAAAATCAAAATGGTAAATCAGTATGAAAAAACTATCCAACATGTACGTCCTTGAGAGAAAGGAAAGAGACACGTTCTTTGCATAATCCGATTTGAACCAATTTGTTTTGCACTAAAAGCAAACATTTAATACAATTGACTCTTCTTATGCTTACCACACAGCCTGGTACTGATATAAACGCTCTATCCCATTCGTTTCAATGAGGCAGCAAAATAAAAACATACATTCTGTCGTTTGAAGACAGCCTAGACAAGTGGTTTATATGTTCATTACATTCGAGTAGAACAAAGTCCCATCTTTATTTTTGAAAGTTCACTAAACAGCTCCATCATTGGTGCGATTTGTCCAGCACAACGTTATCTTTAAAGAAATGTTTATTACGCGATTGTATGCCAGTTTCGGTGCCAATTACTACGTTAATAAACGTATAAGCGCTGATGCACGCTGTAGTGTTTCTCTGATGCTGTTGAGCACATTGGAGCCATTTACTATTTTTTTTTTTTTGTTTCTCTCTGGTTCTGCTCGGTTTTGTTGTTGCAATTTATTGATTTTCTTATACATTTTTTTAGAACATAAAACGACAAGACAAGAAATCTTAATTAGGGACAGGCCCCAAAACACACTTTTGTAATAATGAAGTTAATTTTAATTTCTTCAATATTATGGAAATCGGTTGAACATTATTGAATGTAAAAAAAAAAGTCAAAAAAATATTATGCAATGATTCACATTTTAAGCCCGGGCCCTTTACTTCTACTTTTGTAGCAATATTTTGAAGTAAAAGGTATTTGAGTAAAACGTTCTTCGTGAATTGTGAAATAATTAGGTTTGTATTTGTTGCCTAAACCTACACTTCAGAATCATAAATGGCCTTCTCTGTGCCGTACATGTAACAATATTCAATCAGTTAAATCTGGTTAGCTCTTCAAAAACAGCCAGCTAAGCGTTCAATGGTTGGAGCGAGCATGAAATCTGCAGCAGAAGCACACAAACAAAGGTCAGCTGCACCTGGGTCTTTCAAGCTTATCGTCACGTGGCGTCGTTTTCCAAGTTTTAAAGATGCAATTTTACAGCAAATAAAATGGCTCGAGTCAACAACAAGCACATCAGCAAAACAAATTGAGGCAGCATGTGAGAGCAATTTCCATGACTCCTTCAGTTAAATACAAGACTGGTAAACAAGCAGTGAGCAAAAGGCCAACTGTTGGCTGTGGGACATCCAGGCTGGAAGTGTTACGTGAGATTCAGGCAGGATTCGGTTTGTTGGGGAAGATAAAATGGGCAGTTTACCAAACCTTAACCCCAAAACGCTTTTCCTCACTTTTGTCATATCTCTGACACATTGCATAATATGTGTTGGGGGATAATTATGCTTGTCGACATAAATTATCTATATTTACCATTTGTAGCTTGAGTGGATGATTTCGTAACATTTTGGCCGATGAGTTGCCTTGGTAAAATGAGGTAACTCGCTAAGGGTGTAAAAGCACATACAGTGGTAACCTATGCATAGCTGCTGACGCTAAAGTACAACATTTCTGTTATAGAATATAATGATAGCTCAAGAGCGCACGAGCAGAACAACGTCTACAAACATGTCGGAAACCAAAACTACTTACACAAGTGTTATTGTCTCTATTATTCTCTATATACATAGTAAGCCCATTTTTATTTTTTATCCTACAGCAGATTTTAGTTGTTTTTCTTTTGACTTATGTAGGTTGTTTTATCATTGTTTTATGTTCACAAACAAGTTCTATGTTTGTGAATTCTGACAATGGCAATAAACTTTTTTCTAATTCTGGCAGTACATGCATGTCGTTTGTATCGGTGTTTGGAAGAAAATATTGCACTTTTTTGTGAGTCTTTGTGCACTGTATGAATGTGTTTAAATAGAAAGAAATCAAAACTGTCGGAAATGGGGAAAGGTTTTTCCCCCTCATTGATCAAATTGCAAATTATAATGTGATATGTTACTACCGGGAGAATCCAAAAGACGATCAGGATATTTTTGTAAGTAAAGTCCACTCTTTATCACTTCCTATGACCGATGACATCATCCAAAAGCTACGAGTGGTCTGTCTCATTCCAAATGCAATCCGTCCTGTTGAATGTCATGTGCCCCAGAAAGCGTGAACGAGCTCAACCTCAAACGCACTCATCCAAATAACATGCTCTGAACTGTGGCTAACATCTGTCCACATCACAGTCCATGCATTTATCCCAACATGAGCTACGTCCAACGCTCCAGGAATTCACACGGATAATTCATTACTCCACAGGACGAACTTAGCCAACTTGATTCAATTGACAAATCGTGGTACTTTTTATTATTCTGATGACAATAATCAGAGGATATTTAACAAGCAAAAACATCTCAGTAAATGTCTTTGTTGGAGGCTCAGTTTGCAATGAACCACCGCAAAAATATGTTATTACCCTTAATTGAAACTTTACACAGCACATTTTAATCAGCACCTTTCCATAGTTTATAGCTCGTATTCTTTCCCTCCCACTTCAAAGTCCTGGTCAGATGCAAGAGCTCGTTCAGCAATAGACTGTGACTGCCGCTCCACTGAGAGACGCAGGAAATCATCCCCGCTGTCGCCATCAAACGACTCTGGGCTGCAAAATCCTCTTAGTAAAGTCATTAGTCAATGTTCACTTCACTCCCACATTATGTGCAGGAACATATAACTATGTAAATATGCTAAATATAGTCAGTTAAGTTAACCGAGTTGTTTTTACTGGGTCTTAACAGTTAAAAGATTCACAGTATTTTTTTCTTACTCTGATGCTGATATTTAAAAGGTGCAATGGACGATTTTTCGGTGATTTGAGAACTCAGGCGGAAGTGCACATGCGCACTCTCCCGTGCGGACTGATACAACACACACGTGCATTTGTTTATTAGCCCGACGGATCGCATCGCATCTCTCGTCTCCTGTAGATTTCCGTCTTCTTCGGAGTCAGCTCGAACAGGTCTTTCTCAGTCTTCATTTTGCCCCGTACACTAAGGGAACTATATTATGATAGATCAATGCGCTTAGACACGCGGGAAGGTGGGACGAGCCGCACGCGGCTGCAGGTGAGCGGTAGGTGCGTTTTATGATTGATACGTGGCAAGACCAAGCCCCCAGCAGCCAAGATGGCCGCCCATTCAAGTCTGAGAGCTGCTCAGTGTCGCATGTCGCCAGTTAGCCTTTAGCTCTCCAGCGACGTGCGGCCCAAGTTTCCGTACCACGTGATTGCGCTGACCAATCAGAGAGAGTTACAAGAGCAGCGCAGAGCCCAGTGTGAGATAAAGCGAAATATTAAACTACTGGTTTTGAACCGGAAAAAGTTAACCAGAACACAAGGTGAGGAGAGAGCAGAGAGCAGCTGTCACTGCGTCGTCATAAAATCAAGCCGTTTTCACTCATGGATCTATTAAAATATGAGCTTCACCTTAAGTCCAGCTCATGGTCTAAAGCTGCTGCTTCTTCACTTTTACATCAGAACATTTGCTCATTAATGCAATTTGTTTTTTTACACGCCAGTTTGATTATATTATATACATAGTGCAAAACTGTACATTTTGTATATGTATTGAACAAAATCTATTTATTGTCACGGCTCTATATTTTAGTGTTTTTATTCAGTGTTTTGTGGTTTATCGCAAATAAAATATAAAACCATAAAAAATGTCTAGTTTGTAAACTTTTTCTCTGACAATGGAAATAATTCTCATTCTTAAGTACATGAAACGTATGATGAAAAAATATATTTCTTGAATCATGGATTTTTTAATCTGCCAAATAGCAATCATTCTACAACATGTAAAATGTATTCACAAGTTCATCTATCACAAAACATGCTAAAGTCATGATTAAGTCAGTATTTATGCTGCTTGTGTAATACAAATAACAACACAGATGGACACGAAACGTAACATCATAAGTTTATACCTGGCAAAACGTTCCATTTCCTCGCTTTCTTTCCGCAGCATTTCTCACGTTCTTTCAGTTTTTCAGGCAAAACAATTTAAAGACATCGCTTCTGAGCAGTAGAGCCACAGCCCTCAGATCCGTGGTGGTCATTAGTTCCATGATTTGATCAGTTATTAAACTCATAGATCCATATTTTTACGCCTATAGCTCAGTCGTGGCATTTGGGCTCTTCCACGGCATCTCGGCCCGTTCACTTCACTTACACGCGCTCTGATTGGTCTAGACAGTCACGAGCTGGGTTAGAGCGGCGCGCTAGAGCGTAGCCGAAGCCAACAGCTTTAAATGCGATTTAAAGACAACTGAAGAATCTTAAAATTAAAAAAAGTCAATGACCCAAAAATAGGTAAGAATTGTCGCTATATCCGACATTTTTGAAAGCTCTAGGTGCTTTTACAGCTGAACACGAGCAGTTTTTCGTTACATTGCGCTCCAGGGAAAAAACCTTTCTGGGCCGCGGAATTTCTTTGGCTGCAGTACCAATGGAGTGGCCACTGGGGGTTGTAACGACATGCTGCGGCTAGCCATACCCTATCCAGATATTATAATAGATCCATGGGCAAGACTAATCGGCAGTCCACGCCACGAGGAAATAAGACTTAGATTTGGGCCAAAAAATCCGTCCATTCAACCTTTAATGTTAGCCTTTTGGTTTTGATTACTTTATTTCTTCTACTGGTCTGTTACATGTCTGTAAAAAGATTATTAAAACAAATTAATATATTTCAACAACTACTACTACTACAACTGCTGGGCACAGATACAACAACAGAGGCGAGCCAGACAGACATGTGCCATACCGCATCGTCATGGAAACCAATAAACAACATTTGAACACCTGACTGGAGAGAGCCAAAGAGGAAAGGAGAAGAAGCTCTGTTCAGCTCAAAAATGGATTTCTAAATGGACTTGAGATTTGTTAATAAGGCTATACAAGTCCATTTTAAGCTTAATTAAATGTCTCCGTAATACTATTAGATGTTTGTGAGGTTGATAGTTTGTCCATGTGGATTTGTTCATTGGAATAAACCTGCCTGTGCCACTTGTTTGTCAAAGGAAAGCCCCAGAGATGGCCTCACAGTGGGACATGCGTGACAGGGTGTGTGAATACGGCATATGAGCAATGGCCTGTCTACATGTGTGCATGTGAGAAGCTTAGTATCGAGAGGGTGCTAATCTGTAAATCTGCTTTGCCTCGGGCCGGTGGTGTGAAAGTTGGCAATGGAGAAATAGAAGAGGAGATGGATAGGACTGAGCGAGAGATAGACTGACACGGTGGTGTGCATGAAGAGAGTGTGAAACCGGCAAGGAAAGTGATGAAGATTGCATAACAGTGTTTTTTTAATTAATGGAGGAATAATTCAATGTTATATGACACCTCTTTAAGATATCGACAAGGAGAATAATAGAAGTAATCTATGTTTTTTTCATTGCTGTAATAAAATTAAATCTTACAATGTTGAAATGCATATAAAATAAAGTCTAACTAACATTTTAGTAAGAATGTAAAATTAAAATTAATGTTTTTTTTTCAATTAGATTCAATGCTCTACAATCATTAAGATGTAAAGCAGTCTTCATGATTCTAAAGGGTTGGCACCTTTTTCTTTTATTTACAGTAGGAGTAAAGTTCCTGGCATGAGCCAGCCAAACCCCGACCAAGGCTCAGTGCTTGTTCAGGAGAGAGAGAGTGAGGCAGAGTGTGACAGAGCGAGACAAAGCAGAGGAGGGGCTGTGAACGAGCGAGAGACACTGAGCCCACAGAGAGAGAGAGAGAGAACGTGATGGTCCACGTGCGGCTGGCTCAGCCACTGCAGCCTGTTACGTAAGCGCACCCCCTGCCCTGTCTCTCATGGACTGAGCAGACTCGCTCCTCTCCAATCCCTCGCCCTGCTGTCGCTGCGCTCACATGTCTCCTCACATGGCCCCCTCCCTCTCCCCCTCCCTCTCCCCTTCTCTGCGAGCGCCTCCGCCCACTCGCTGCACCCCTGGGGAGCCACCAACCTCTGCTGCCGATGCTGTCACTGTCTGCCGCTTCCTCCCTCATTATTTCCATCAGCGCTTAGCTCCCTGGCTCCGGCGCCTGAGCAGTGAGGCAGCAGCTCCACGCTCAGGGCTACGCAGATATGACAGAGGCCACACAGACACACACAGACACACACAGACGCGCACACAGACGCGCTCTTACACCTACACACCACCATCTCGAATTTTGCTAGCATGCCGTCTCTGCACAGCAATGTTTTCAAACAACATTGTTTTCAACTTTGAACTCCTCTGATGTTGAGTCACACATCTGTTGAATCATTTGCACCTCATTTGTTGAATGATGCAAACACAGAACTTTTGACTGTGGAGTCAGACTCCAAAAGCGTCTATAGCCTCTGTCCATTAGAAAATGTGCAGAAAAAATGATCTTATGGTCAAACAACAGATCTATTCAACTCAATACGAGTGCCCTGCATACAAAGTATATTAATATCCCCTCCTCTGCTGACACACAGCTGGAACTAACTCGCCAAAACTTTCCAGAAGACTTCTTTGCCCCACAAGCTCACCCTCGCAGCACCTGGAGTGCACAAACATGTGCCCTCAGTCACCGCTCACTACCCACTGGCCCTTCATGTCAGTCACTCTGCAGGTCTCTGTGAGGGGGTGCTCGGAGACAGCCTGGGCTCCGCTCTTGCTGCAGTATTGATTTGTTTGTTTAGTGTGCTCCCCCAGTCCTCTTCCTCCTGCTCCTTCCTTCTCTTCCTCCCATTCTCTTTCTCAGTGTGAGTGTCCTCAAATGCCTCACTGCCTTATGTAACACTGAAAGGCCCACAGCATAGTGATGAGGCAGTCTGGGCTCTGGGCCGACAGACCTGTGAGGAAACAATGGCTACAGCAATGCTGATGCGACAACTGGAATACCGTGGTTTAGACACTGCTTTTAATAACACGATCACACACAAAGTAGAGTTTTATGAAAAGGGCTGGTATTCTGGTGGAGGAGATTTATGTGTGCAGACACTCACAGAATCCTGGAAGAGTTCTTTTTTGTCCAGCATCTCCCTCAGAGTCTGCAGCACCTTTATGCACAGCTTCTCCTCCTTCTCCATCAACTTCTTGGTATGTTTGATCAGCCTGAAAAAAGATGAAACAGAACAATATGAATACGGTTTTGTACAGGTCATCTGACTAATTAGTTTGATAGATATAAAGAGAACAAAAAATAGACACAGTATGTAAACACATGGACCGCCAGATTGTAGCCATGGGTTTAATTCCATACGCTGTGTCTTGCCCAAGGACACAATGACAGTAAGCAATAGTCCACGTAAACAATATGTAAACATAAATATCTTCCTCTTCTTGTGTGTCAACCACTACTTGAAAAAGGTTTATGAAAAAATTATAAATAAAGGTTTGTGTGTCTTACTTGGACATGAAGGCTCCGCTCTCACAGCGAACCCGGGCCGGCTCGGGGAACAGCAGCTCTGGACTGTGCAGGACATCCACCAGCACCGAGAACTCAGCCTGGACCTTAGGACTGAACTGCTCCTCCAGACGCGACACAACACCCTGTGCACACACACACGACACATGTATTACTACCAACTGATGGATTCTCAGGCACTTTACATGGAGCACTGAATAGGTCAATAATGTATCAAAAAGATGTGGAGCGAAATGTATATTGTTAAAGGTGGTATGGACGATTTTTTTCAGCAAATTTTTTATCATATTTCCTCGTGGTGTGGATAAATCATTAGTCCTGCCACGTATCAATCATAAAACGCACCTATCGCTCACCTGCAGCTGCGTGCGGTTCCTCCTCACGTTTCCGCGTGCCTAAGCGCATGGATCTATCATAATATAGTTCCCTCAAAATGAAGACGGAGAAAGACAGTTCGAGCTGACGCAGAAGTGGACAGAAATCTACGGGAGACGAGCGATGCGATGTGCTGCGCTCCGTTGCTCTAATAAACAAACACACGTGTGTGTTGTATCAGTCCGCACGGGGGAGTGCGCATGCGCACTTCCGCCTGCGTTCTCAAATCACCGAAAAATCGTCCATACCGCCTTTAATGTGCTGATAAATGGTCGGGTATTGTGACAACACTGACTTTAAAAGGCGCTGTTCCTGATTTTTAAAGTCAGAACAAATTTAGTTCTGTTTTTCATGTTTTCAAGTATTTGCAGTAGTCCCAAAGTATTCCCCACTTCTCTAACGCATTCCTAGTGTCCAAATTTTTCACCACAATGAGTTTGAAAATGTATGAACTTCCAGAGGCCAGAGCGTAATTTTGCCATCATGGTAACGCTAGCAACAACTGGCACGCTAACAGTGCACGTTCTGGATAAAAATGCTCTCTGATTAGCCACAGACAACACACTACAGTCTCATTTTGACCCTAAGAGCTAAAATTATTACACAATATCAATTTTATATTACTTTTTTGGAGATGTTATATTAAAAAGGTCTATAACTACAGAATACACCTTCCTGGCCCCATTGACACATTGTGGAATCTGAAAACCATCAATGCAGTTAATGGGGCCAAGATACTTCTGTAGCCATAACATCCCTGGGGCTGAGAGGCCTTTTTGTTTGAGCTGCAAGATTAATCGCAACCAAATCAAAATGACAATTTGAATGGTCGCATTTACCAACGGATTATTAATTATAGACATAATTTCCTGAGCGACAAAATATAAACGGTATAAACTGACTAACCCTGTAGGTTAGATCTCTAGTCTAGACCTCTTTAGCTTTTCAGTCTCGTTTCAACATAATTCTGCAATCGAAACGTTAATATCAAATCTAAATCGTAATCATAGTGCATGTCAGAAAAACGGCAATGAGATCATTCAGCCTAAGTATTTGTGGGTGTCTTTCTCAGTCAATGACACAATTCCATGGACTCTTCCAAGGACACAACAAAGTATGCTATAACCTTCGTTTACTGCAGCCTCCTCGTTTTTTTTAAGGCATTTTAGAATTTTGTTCATGTACACAGTAAGAAAACTAATGTTGAGGAGTAGCATTGGGCTGTTCTGGGACTAATAATAGTAATTGAGTGTACCTGAAGTTTTTCAATGATGTTTCTGTAGTCAGGGCCACAGAGAGGCTCTTTACGGGGGCGGTTTCGTGCCGATATCCTCCAGTCTTTGGCCGCTCGGTGCACCATGTTAGTATGAACCTTCATCGACAGAGTATTGACCTGGCTGTCCAAGTCCACTGGAATCGCTATGGCCCGCGCCTTAGCTGAACACAATGCATACATAATGAACGACGGGTGAGTGTTAATATTACAATGTGTATCAATGAATTGGAGGCACAGCACTCACCAACATCTGCCAGCGTTTTGATGCAGCTCTCAATGTTTGTCTTCTGAGCGGAGCTGATCCAGGTGCAGTTGTAGAGTCGGAACGCGGACTGGAGCAGCTTAATAAAGACTGACTGGTTTGTCTAAAATAAGAACGTCTTTAGCGTTAGGCCAAGAAACATAATGACTATCCAGGTGGGAAATATGAAACATTAACATTTAGTAAGACTTCTACATGAATCATCAGAGTATAGCTATATAAGTATAGATGTATAAGTATAGATATAGAAGTAGAGATATATAACTATCAACTATATTATGTGATTTAGCAGGTGAAGGTGCAGCAACAGAGGCGGTCTACTGTCAAATAGTTGGTTGTGTTGGTTGTGGTGGATGCGTTGGATGGATGTGGTGGATGCGTTGGGTGGTTCGGTGGTTGTGGTGGATTCGCTGGGTGGATGGGGTGGATGTGGTGGATGCGCTGGGTGGTTGGGTGGATTCGCTGGGTGGTTGGGGTGGATGTGGTGGATGCGCTGGGTGGTTGGGGTGGATGTGGTGGATGCGCTGGGTGGTTGGGGTGGATGTGGTGGATGCGCTGGGTGGTTGGGGTGGATGTGGTGGATGCGCTGGGTGGTTGGGTGGATGCGCTGAGTGGTTGGGTGGATGTGTTGGATGTGTGCGTTGGATGCGGTGGTTGTGTGGATGCGGTGGATGCGGGTTGCTATGTGCACATTTTGCCTGCTACTCAGGAGGAAAAATACCTGTAGGTTTGAGTGGTTGACAGAAAAAGGTGAGCTGAAGAAGCCCTTGACAATGGCCATCACCGTCTCTGTCACATACCTCTCCAGAGACTGATCGGCATGGTTACGGTCTGTGGTGCTGTTGCAAACCTGGAGAGACAAGGGGGAAATGTCAGTGCACATCACCCACACACTGAGCCTCTGCAGTCATATTGACACCACTGACAAATGAAGTACCAAAACAGATATTCTATAGGCCGATAACGGACATTAAAAGCCATTAAGTTGACGTAAGGTTCACAAATTAACTTTTCACATTAGTCAAATTAAATGGTGTCAGAGAGAAGGTTTCAAATGTAGTCACCTTGGCATTTTCTACGATAAATCACTCCTGAAGAATGAGGAATTAAACTGACTAATAATAATGTGTGTATAGGTATAAAATCATCTGTGGCATGATTTTGTACACTTAAAACATATTAAGTGCAATTGCTCTTCTATTTCCACTCATAAGTTAAGTAGGCTATTGTTTATAGTATAGAAATGCTGCAAAAATAGCAGATTATTTCGTTTTTAATGGAAAAAAGTGTCTTAAACTGGGGTATAAAAGGTGATATTACTGATCTTTTATAGTTCATGTCATATTTGTATAATAATTAGACCTCAATTAATACCTGTAAAGACTTGTTTTAACACATTTCTGCTGGTTAAAATTTTCAGACGAACATTTTTTATTAAAAAATGTATATACATTTTTCTAACACAAATTATTCCAAACAGGACAGAGGAAAATGCGATGCTATTATAAATAAGAACGGTTTATGAATGACCTGGTTAAACAAATGATTACAAATATCTACCGGTATGTGTAATTTTAATGAACCAGTGTTTTTCTCACAAATCGATCTGTATCAGTAAATAAAAATCTCCAAGCATCACTGAGAGAAAACTAGAGCGTCTGTGTTTAGCATCAGACAGCACAAAGTTACCTATACCAACATAGATTTTCTCTGCATCACTGAATTGCAGTATTGCACCTGCTGTAGCGTTCATTCAGACCGAACTATTTTAGTTTTGGCAGCAGAAAGCGGTTCATACATTCTGACAGATATTCTGCCTCATCATTTTTTGGACAAGCCCTCCAGTATATTTGAATGTGACAGAGCCTTACACAGGATATGTCCACCAGGAAGTTGTCAAACAGTTTCCAGATGTGATTGGACGTGTAGATTTCCTTCATCTCTACTTCGGTGTCCACGTAACAGTGATTGACAAAATTCACGTACGCAGTTTTGACCTGCCACAAAAACACATTGGAAGGAAGAAGAAAGCTCGTTCAATGACAAGATTTCAGAAGACAGCCTGTAATATTGAAGATTGTGCGCTTTACTTTTGGAATTTCACTCAAAGCACAACTTCAAGTGAGGTTACTCTTAGGGAAAACTATTGTAACATAGATCAACAGTTATCATATTTACCTCTGGAATACACTGGCAGTCTGCAACAACTTTGACGATATCATCCAGAGGCAGCAGAGAGTGACATTTGAGCTCGGTGTAGACGTTCTTGCCCTCGGTGCAGCCAGCGAGCAGCTCCACCAGAGTCATGTGATACGCCAGGGCTCCGTCCTCGTCCCCGCGCTCCCGCTCAGAGCCCATCATCTGCAGCAGCACCGGGAAGGACGAGCGGTCGTTATAGAAGATCAGCACGTCCTCGCCTCCATTCACCAGCTGTGAATCCGGGAAAGACGGCGTCAAGGGCTATTACAGGATTCGGCTGTAACTAATGCAGTGAAGCGCTGTTGGATAGTACTTTTCTAACCTCGGTCATGACTTTATCTTGGCATTTCTTCACAAACTTGCCATCGGCTCGGACAATGGTTTGTAAAAAGCGGAGGTACTGAACATGCCGTCCGTGGGTTTCAATGCAGTGGACAAAATGGTGAACGACGCGGTCACTGATCTCATGGCACAGCTGATGGTTGTTCATGAAGATGTGGCACATCGTCTCAGTTTCCAACAGCTGAGATAAGAAAACTATATCTTAAAATCTTACAGTGAAATGCATTCGGAACTAGTATTTTCTACATTATTTGATCCCATGGCAGTCCTTGTATAGCACTCTTTCACTAGAATGGCATTTATTTACTGTTAGTAAAAGGCCACGCAGTCAGGCCTGTAAAGCTTACCCCTGGAGTGAGGAAGAGGTTCAAGTTCTTATGTAACAGAACTTGGTTTTGAGGATTTCCTCGACAGAAGTTCTGCAGAAATGTGTGAGCCAGCGTCATGATCTCATTCATTTTTTCATCGGTCTGAGGAGAATAAATCAAAGAGCATTTCAATTACACCACTGTTTGTGAAACACTTGGCTCAGAAAAGCATCTCCACTCTCACCTTCTCATAAGGGATCTGCAGGAGGTCCAGCACCACAGTGTGAGCACCCATGTTCTTCAGCAACCTCTGCTGCTGCACACGGCTCTTCTTACTGGGATAGCACAGCTTACTCAGACGCAGGAGGATCTAGACGAGACATGACAAATTATATTTACACAATAAATAAAAGAGAAATAGACATCCTTTCCTGTATATGAACGTCACCTCTTTAACAATGTTGTAGTTGTTTGCTTTGTTGCTGTCTATCTGTGGTTTCTGGTCTCCATCCTGCACTGGACTCAAAACCACCTCCTGTTAGAGGAAAACAGGCCTTGTTAAATGTAAATATATAAAACCCCTCAACAGTGTCCACACATTCGTCAGACAAACAAATATTTCGGCATGTGCTCTGACCTCGATGTTCTGCTCCTTTCCCGGCCGCGCCCCGAGCTCGCCGCTCTTCTCCACCCACAGCTCAGACTTCTCCACCGTGAGCCGCAGCTGGTCCAGGTCGGTCTTGATCTGCTTGTAGTTCTCCACGTCCTGCTCCGACACCAACAGTTGCACCTGGGGACCGCGGCAACACGAGATGGCAAAAATGCACACAAGGATAAGAATAATATGAGAACGACTGCATGCAAATAACACAAAACGCACAACTCTCGATATATAAGCACGTTAGAGAGTGAATATTATAGCAGGGTAAGAAACTAAAACGGTCAAAAAGGACTTTTAACACAGCAAACTCATAATGTGTGAATACCCGTGGAGTCGTTACCTGTTTGAAGGCCTGCAGCACCTCGGCTCTCTGGCTGAAGTGTTTGAAGATGAGCTGAAGTGAACCAGACACCAGCGGGGGGTAATCTTGCATGATCAGGTGAATTAAAACTCGCAAAAACGTACGGCCCCCCTCATTATCCAGCTCCACGGCGCACACCTCTGAGCTAAAAAAACGATGGAGAGCAAAATCAAGCCCTGTTAAGTTTTCTCTTCTTTCACGGGACGGCTCCCCTTACCTCCCGGCGAACATGCACTCGGCCCGGGTGGCGATCTCATCTATATCCGGCTCCGAAGCTGTTTGAGGACGGAACGAAAACGCGATATAAAACGATCAACGCAGAACACATAACGAGTTTGTATGATCGAAAGAGGACTCACGGATGAATAGATTGTCTGTCGATAAGTTCTTCTCTCCGAATTCTTTCTTGTAAATGGACAGCAGGTAAGTTATTCTGTAGTCCAACCGAACACTTAAGATGAACTAGAATTAAAGCAAACAAGGTAAATGTTAAGGACGGTGTAATTGTTATCATTATTATTATTATTGGGTATTGCTATAAAAAAAATAATAAATAAAATCTCATCTAAAATCTCTTCTTCACCTAAACTAGTGTCCAGGGCCAGGAGCGGTCCATCATGCATTTCATCATTGCCGTGTACCTGCCCGAGGTCGAAGCGCCAATTTTTTATTATAATTTTGTTTTAATCCACCCCACTTTATCTCTCCTGCTGTAACATATTTTACGCTGAGGTGGGAAATATTTCTGAGTTATTATGGCAATCCATCAGAAAGGTGCTAAAATGTGCCTTGGTTGAGGTTTGTACAGACTTCGAATGGGCAGTGTTAAAGGCAAAAAAACCCTAATTGTAAAGATTAAAAATGTAATAAAACAAATCTGAAATGTAAACAACCCTTTTTGCAATCTTTTAAAAATGTTTTTATATAGACAATATCATAGAGAATTTAATTTTGCATATCTCAACAATATTGTTGCAATTAGAGGTGGGAGATATATCCAAAAATGTAGAAGATCGTTGATAATTGTTGTTTTGGAGTTAAGGAAAATTAAAACATTGGGTGTTATTGTCTAAAAATGTAATTGAGATCTTAATTTTTGTCATTACTTTACAGCTCATTGCAATAATATTCAATATATTTTTTTTGTTTGATATAGTTCCCCCTCTAATTTCACATTTGGGTTCCAGTCGTTTTTTATTACTAGTAGTAATGAACATACTTGAAGGATCTCTATAATCTTCAGCTTGGTGTCCATCACCATGACGTCCTCGCTGTCAGATAGGAAGTGTCCTTTGGCGTATCTGAGCGAGAGTGGGCTGTCAGGGAGGCTGTGCGGGACCCCTCTGCTCATCACCATCTGAGTCATCATCTCTCCCACTCCACTGATAGTGCGCAAGACATTGTTTCCTTAAAACAAAATCACATTCTGTTCAGCACGCTTTAACTCGACTGCTATGAGTCACAAATTAGACACGCGTCCATATTTGGGGAGTCAGAGAGAGGAGATTGCTCTTAACATAATACTCATTGTGAATTGCACAGGAACAGGTCCTCACCGGCCTCAGGGCTCTTGTTGAGCCTGTTCAAGAAGGTGAGTGGGTGCTGAACAATATCCAATATAGCCAGCAGGGTGCGCGTGAGCCGGAGCAGTTCACTAAAACTGTAGAAGCCAAAGTAAACCAAGTTACGGGCCAAGTTGACCACCTGGGAAGACAACTCATACAGGTTAGAGAAAATCATAGAAACGGAGAGAAAAAAAAAAAACACACAAGAAACTTTTTTACCTCAAGAGTAAGTTCATTCTTGTCTTTGTCCTCGAACGGAAATGGTTGACTGACCACATCTTTGAGGTATTCTTCTACAAAGTCCATTATAGGGGAAAACTTCCTCTTCATTTCGTCTTGTGCGGTGTCAGATGACTCGTATTCAAAACTGTGAATGAAATTAAAACCCTTTCAAACTAAAGGACATAGAACACTTTTAGACACAATTACAGTTTTAATTTTTGCAAATTGTAAAAGGCTGCTGTTATTTTGCTTATTAAACCAGGTAATCTTGTACTATAGACTTCATCCATAATGTAACTGAATGTAAAAATAAATTGATTTAAAAACTAATTTTGGGGGAGCTGATACTGATATCAATATACAGCATGTATTACTGTTGTGGTCAATAACTATATTCACGAGAGCAGCACATGATAAATTATTACCAATATTACATACAGTTTAGAGTATATATTAGTAAAGTAGTGACAAAATACTACAAAATACAGTAAATCAGCTCAAAATCTAAACATTCTTTCGTCTAAAATAGAAATGACAAGTGCGGAGCATACTCGTGAATGGTGATTTCCGATGGGATCTCGGTCCAGAGGCGGGCGTAGCGCACGGGCACCACAGACTCCTGGGGGTCTCGGTCCACGTGCATGTGCAGCATGAGGCGGCAGAAGGAGGCGCGCAGGTTAAAGGGCAGACAGTCATCGAACATGCAGCGCAGGATCAGATCCACGGGCAGCTGACTCGAGATCTGGTTTATGGCCAAGTACTGACGGTCCAGACACATGCGAGCGAACAGGTTCAGCTGATATCTGCAGGGATAGAGATAATATACACTCAGACTTACATTGTGCTGTTTCTTGTGACAATAGCTGTAACGATTATCGACACCACAATTCTGCATTCACTCTCATTCATAATAGATTATCATTCCTTTAGTACGTGACCAGCTTCATGACTCAAACGTCCTGAATGATAAAGTCAAGTTAATGCAACATAAACAGCCAGATTAGGAAGCACCTTATATTTTCGTTTACTTTTACATTTACTTTATTAGGTTGAATTTTTGCTTGTAAAATTCACACTATTCTTATTATGTTTAGTTTTTATAATTCTACCGTTCATGTTAAGGGCAATTGTGGCACAGTGAGTTGAGTTTATCCACAAACCAGACTCAAGCTGGTTCAAACCTTTTCCGACTGTTCCAAATACTGCATTGGGGATATCTTGTGTAGTGTTAAAGTATTACGTTAAAGTAACCGAAGCATGTTAAATTCCAGCAAGTGTCTGTATGATGTTTTAGTGGGTAAAGCTGTATCACACAGTAGTCACAGGACTCCTCTCTCTGAATGATGTAAAGCCGCAGCAGTCACCTGTAGTAGGTAAGGATGCCCGCGTGCATTTTATGGTTGAGCTTTGCGTCTTGGGCCAAGTGTCGGATGGATTTGCCGTGAGGTTCCTTGTGGTTGTCGATCCAGTAGAGCCAGACCTCCTCATCCTCGACCTCCTCCTGCAGCATGGACGACTCCAGGGGCGTCTCAGTGTTGGCGATTAGTCTGAGGAAGGAAAATCAGAGGCGTTCATGTACACATCGCATATCACACTGTTATAAAAGTGCAGCTAAGAACGCATGTAAAAGGTTATTATTATGCTAAATTATGATCCATAACTCTTCTGATCTAATAAAACATGTATTTTACTGACAACAACTGTAATTACACTATTACACATACACATTTTCATCTTTGGTCTCCTTCCATTGGGTTGGTAGATTCTATGAATAAAACCCCAAAAGGCTTATTTCCTCAGGATGTGACAAGTAATAGCATCCCAGGTTCAGTTCCTCTGACTATATTGACATTATTAAACCAGTAATTTGCATGGTACAGCTTTTTTGTTTTGTTTTTTTCAAAATGATCCACTTCCCATTGTTGCCAGCAGAGGTCATCAGACATCTAATCCAAGCATGGATAAAAGACTTGAAATACACAACATATAAACCGGGGAGCATTTGGTCATCTAAAAATGAAGCGACAAAGTGTGACAGGATCAACCAGGCAGCTTTAAATGAGTGTAGGATATGACTCACTTGGTCTGGATCAGGATGTCTGCGTTGGTGGGGTTGAGCATAAATTTGCAGATAAGCTCCTGTGTGACAGGAATGGCAGTTTTATTGGACACGCATAGATCCGAAAGATAATCCAAGAACCTGCAAATACACATGGAATTAATGTGTTATCCAGGTACGGGTAGAGGTAGACATGCATAATACTAAGTAAACTCAATCAAAAATGGGACTAAACCCATGGCTAAACCTGGACTAGAACAAGACCAAATGATTAATACCCCCTATGTACCTTTCTTATGCTGTAGTGAGTTTACCATGGACAGTGGCATCACTGAAAACGTTTTTCTAATTCAATTCTTTTTTTTTTTTTTTTTTTTTTGACCAAACTCAGTAATTGAAGGGGATTTTTGGGAACCAATTTTGTTGGCAGTTTCACAGCAGCCTAAAGCCTAGAGAACATATTACATATACTCATGATTAAAACTGGTCTATAAGGGATTTAAGTCTAACCTGCCAAACATCTGAATGATATTCATTCTGGTGTTGCGCTCTGAATTGGGTTATCTGGGATGGCTCACGCTGAATGCAAGTGAGAAAAGACAGAACAAAAGAAACAGATATTTCCCTTCCACTTATGCAAAAACGATTTCCTCTGCAAAAACAAGTTCCTCCGGATTTCTGTTAAAATAGGTCGAAGTACATCCGCTGGGCTCTTCACCTTAAGCTTCCGCTCCGACCACAGTGCTGCCCCGTGATTACTTTAATCTTTGTCCCACTGGTAGAACGGCCAAATTTCAATTAATTGCTTGAGCAAGAATTAATCTAGCTGTGCAGGATTCATTTAAGAACTGTTCCAACCATTATATACCCAAATCTTTCTTACTGTAGATGTTCACAAAATTGTACCATAAGTGCTTCTAGTCAACAGTGATGTGCCCCGATCTAACCTGGGCTCTCGGTTTCTCCGCAGCAGGTTCACAAAGGTCTCGATCTCTCTTCCTGTGATGTGTTTCTCCAGCAGTTTACGGTTGTTGTGAAGCAGAGCTGTAATCGTGTCCTCAGCAAGGATCTCATACCCCATCTGGGACTGCATGATGGAAAACTTCTTGGCTATATGCTCCTGCAAGGATCAATTATGCGGCCATTACAAGGTGGACGAGTGAAGCAAACCAGGGGGAATCATGTAATTAAATACATTCACAATAGCACAGATATCTATATATTAGACTGTGGAAAGCCTTTGGCCCATATTTTAAAAGACACAGTGGGGATTTTATTCTCAACTCAGACCATCAAGTAATAGAAATACAATTTTCATTTTATTATTTCTATTACTATTATTATTAATTGGGATGTCACAAAAAGCTTTAAATTTTGTGTGTTGATTCAGCAAGCAGAATGACACCCTCGCTCTTATTTTCAGCACTTACATAAAAATAATAATGCAATGATAATAATAATGTAATTACCTCTATTCTGAAAATGTAAATGACCCTCATGAGAAGAACTTGCCTGGTTCTTGCGATAGTCCTGTTGGGAGTGGCGCAGGATCCTGTAGCACAGGCGCAGCATGTATTTGAAGTGGGCGTAGCGCTGGTCCCCCAAATCCTCCAACTTCAGCATCGGCCCATCGCCCTGGTCTTCAAATGGAGCCTTGAGGATGCCGAAGATCTGATGGACACACACACGTTTAACAACCATTTAAAAGGCACAACATTCAGCTAATTAAACTACATACGTCTTTATGTTTACCACTTCATGTCACCTCAAGTCATTTGTACAAATCAACTCTTTCCCATGTTTCTTTCAGCCTTTTTAGATTTTTAGAAACAGTATGAATCATGACCCACGGCCACATCTCCACCACAGCAGCAGAACCATTAGCATCCTCCACCTCCATCTTCACCACTAGGACGGTTGGACTTTTTCTCTCTTTATTCCATTATGTTTGTCCACCATCTTATAAAAGAAAACTCTCAAGCTGCTCATCATATGTTCAACAATGTAAATCTAAGCAGACTGAATTCCTCTTTGCAGAGCTTGTTTCTACTTTAAATTCTGGTTTACTCTAATTATGAGTCCAAAACTGCAGTCTCAGCTTCACAAATGCTCCAGCCTGTTTGTCCTGCAGACAGGTCAAGAACAGCTTCAGTTTTAAATGGGGATCATTTTATTCTGGAAAAATAGACCCATAAGAAGAAACATCCCAATGTCATGATTGTTTTGATTGTCACCAGGATGAAACAACAGTAACATATTTACTTCACTATCATCCATGTTGTCAAACTAATCCTCATTCAGTACGTGACCATCTTTATGAAATCAAACTTTCTAAATAAATGTGACACAAATGGGCAGATAAAAAAGCGCTTTACATTATGTTCTTAAAGAGTACAGATTAAAATTAAATGATTTATTTTTGGTACTAGTCCTCACGATTTAATTGTGACTTGAATATTCACAACTCATACACTAATTAAAAATGAAATCTTCCTGACATCTCTATTCACATCCCTTCATTGCATCACTGACGTCTCCACCTGCCGATGTACAGGCAGTTTGTCAGTACAATAAACCGAGTATTATACTGAGTATTTGTCCCTGTGATCCTCCGCTGACCTGCTCCAGGATGTTCTGCTCCCGCATTAGCTTCTGCCGCTCTCGGTCGGGTGTCGAAGTGGCGACCGACAAGACGTCCTGACCGTTGTTGGGCACCACGCACACAAAGAAAATCAGCTCCTCCAAAAGCTTTGTGACAAACCTGGAATATAAACAACATAAACGTATAAAACATTAGGCATAAACGATATTGGCATTTTTTCCCCCTCCCTTTCCTACAGATATCACCATATTTTCTCTTAAGCATTGATATGCATTTTTAAAAACAGACTACAAGAGCAATTAGCCTGTTTGCACGTGCTACAAATCATATTATTACAAAGATTATGTATATTTTATAAACGTGAAATGTTAATTTGTAAACTTATGTACGTTTTATTAAATACCCAAAAGAGCAAGACTAAATACGAAGGTCATTATTGGCTAAAAACATAACAAAATCAAAATCATTGGACAATCCCTCGACAGACGCTTGACGTTCATTTGACGGTTTCCATACCGCCGTTCGTTCTGCACGATGTTGCCATATCGAAGCTTCCGCACAGTGGATTCCAGGACTTTGTTGGCGTCGTTGGCAAAGTCTAAATCTCGGACTTCGGAGCGAGCCACGGACACGATGGCGAACGCCTCTTTGTCTTCTTTGGTGGGACACGTGCCGATCTGTTTAGAGGGAGGGCGGATCGGTTACCAATCTCCACAACGATAACTAACCAGCATTTATACAGACAAAACAAACTAAAGAGTGATAAACAGCAATTGCTTATGAATTAATTAATTAATTGCTTATGAATGGCAACAGCAGTTAATTGTACCGGTATATACTGTAAATTATCTTTGAATCAAATACTTGCCTTGAGCATAACCGGTCGCTCCTCTTCCGTGTCAATCGGGATGTTCGTGCTCGTCACCCAAGTGTTGGTGCAGAGATGCCGGAGTCTCACGTAGGAATTTCTGTAGACAATATAAGCCGAAAAAAGAGAATAAGCCATAGGCAAGTCCTTTATAAGCAACACAAAACAACCAGCTACAACATAAAAGGTCAAAACGAGGCATTTTGTTCTCAAACCTGTCTGACTGACCTGGGCACGAGGCAGTCGGCCCGCTGCAGAGTGGTGGCATCGAGCTCAAACAGGGACGAGATGTCGTTCCCATGAGGCACGGAAACCAACGTGAAGGCGATCTTCTCTGCAGCTTGGTTCTTCCTTTTGGGGAACACGGTGCCGTTTTCATGCTGCAGAATAAACACGACAGAGCGGGAAAAAAACTGTTGCATTATTAGTAGAAATAAACCAATCAAAGGACTAAACATGGACCTCAGGAGATTTGGGGGTAACGCAGTAAAGTGCTCAACAAATAATGTAACGGATTAGTTTTGTGCACCAATGTAATCTAGTGCTCCCCAAGTAACTTTTTCAAATCAGTAATACTTTAGTTTTGGTTACATCATCGTCTCCTCACCGCGATTCCAGAGCCAGGTTTGTTTCCCAGCCGTGAGAGAGAGAGATGAACACTTGTTTCGGCGTGTTGAGAGCATGGTGCAACTAGTGACGCTTGAGAAATAAACTCTTTCGTTAAAAACACCATTTTGTAGCCGAGGAGTAAATGTATTAAATTAATTAAATAAACCACAGTGCTAAAACGAGCGCGTTCTGTTGTTGTGCGTCGCTGCTCTTGTCAATCCAATTATGTAGTTTTAGTGATGTTTTCATTGCTTGAGCCCAACACCTGATCATTGTATGACATTGTATTGTGCTAAATCTGTCAACAATTACATTGCTTGTTTATTTGATCTTTTAACTATGATGTTATGATACAATTATTACAATAATGTAGTAACACGTTAAGTTTTCCAGGGCAGTAACGAGGTACCCAACACTGGACCTCAGGGACCGGCCTCCTGCTGGTGCCAGAATCAGGCATTGCAAATCAATTCTAGGCTAAATGTTTCTTTACCTCATTCACAACGTTCAAGACAAAAAAAAAAAAAAAAAAAAAAAGAGTCATGATATGGCCTAACTACAGATTAAAACTATAAGTGCAGATATTGAGTCTTTCCCAATGCATGATTAGGTTGCAGCAAATTGGAGCAATAACTACATTAAAATTAAAAGTTGAATTTACAGTAACTAAATGGATTATGTCTTTGTTATCCAACTAATGATTACTTGTGACGAGAATTTCAGTCTTTTGTCTAAAACTTAAAAGAAGAGCATTTTTCATAATTAGTCTGGTCGGTGAATATGTTCATTAGTATCAAAATAGAGTATAACATTTTAGTATTTGGTCGTGGTTTAACCCTTTTTTAATTCCTTTTTAGACCGCGTTTAAATCCTGATCCAGACCTAGTTGGTACAAACATAGTCCTAGTTTTAATCTAGTTTATAACTGGATTGTCAATTTGGCAGAGCAATGTTTATTCATCCACAAATATTTAACTTAGGTGGTCACATTATCATTACAGAACCGGCTCTAGTTTTGGAGAGATTGCCTCACACTGTGTCAAAAGTGATGGATCCTAATTGTACAAACGTATATTTTTATAGTTTAGTTGTAACGTACATTTTTGAATCAACTGCTGCTGTTGTTGTACTTTTCTGTTGCATTTTCTCCCACAGTTTGGTGCATGTCAATGGGCAGCTCCCCAGAGTCACCAGAACACGCCTCAGCTTCTCCGTCCTCCCACTCCGCTCTTGTTGCCGCCGGTGAGTCACTCCAGCAGCTTAGCCCAGGCGAGCGGAGCCGAGCAGACAGCACATCCCCCCGATCTCTCCCTCTCTCCCCCATCGCTTACTCCTTTCTCCAATTCGCTCTCTCCCTCTTCCCCTCACACCCCTCCGTGTCTTCTCTCCCGTTCTTACCCTCAAGTCTTTCCTTCTCCCCACCTTCTTTGCCCTCACGCTCTCGACCCTTCTTGCTCCCCCTCTTTCTCCCTCCTTTCCCCCCGTTCTCTCGACAACCCTCCTTTCTCCGAGTCTCCTCTCCCACTCCCTCGTCTTCCCCCCTCCTACCATTTAACCCTTCTCTCCTCTTTACATCCCATGCTCTCCGTCTCGTCTCCTTCCCTTTCTGCCCCTCTCTCCCTCCTTTCCCTCTTTCTCTCGCCAACCTTCCCCCCGCTGATTCTCTTCTCCTACTCTCTTGTCTTTCCCCTCTCGCGCCCTCTCCTTTTCTCCTCCCCTCTCCTACCATTTCACCCTTCTCTCCTCTCTACACCCCATCCTCTCTCTGTCTCTTCCCCCTCTTTTTCTGCCCCTCTCCCCCCCATATTCGTCTCCCCGCCTCCCCTCTTTTCCTCTCCTTTCCCCCTCTGTGCCCCTTCTCTTCTCCCTTCTGCACCCATTTTCTCGACATCTCTCACCCTTTTGTCCCTCTTGCACTCCTTCTCCTCTCCCCTCTCTTTCCCCCTCACCTCGCTCCCTCCCTCCCTCCCTCCTCCCCTTCACAGGGCTCCCCCTCACCCAGACGTTATGTAAGGAGCCCCGAGTGTGTCTGAAACCCGGCATGTGCATAAGGAAGTGTGAGGCTGAGACTGTGCTCCTCGCGTCGGCAGAATACAAATGTGCAAAGCGGCAAAGCGCTTTAAGTAACGTCTCGATATGGATTCAGACTTTGGCACGACTTTTCTCCCAGCGTCTGTGCGCACACGCTCGTTTATTTAGAGTTTGGGGAATCGGATTTCATAACTAATAGAAACGGGGAGAGGCAGACTAAAGTTACAAGACACTTTTTATGTCGGAAAACTTTGCAGATGTTTCCTCTGAATACGTATTTGAGCGTGTCTGTAGGGCTATCAACAATTTGTCTGAAGCCTTATTGGTAAACAGTGTATCAGCTGATTGTTAATACACTGTTGTGGCTTCTTCTTCTTCTTCTTCTTCTAACTCACCTCTGCTTTGGGCTCCATGTCGTCTTTGAATTCCGGGTTTATCTGCAAAACAATGCTGTCGTAAGTGACCAAAAACAAAAACAAGGACGACATTATCTTTTTGAACTCAACTCAAAAATGTGACATGGTGTAAAAAAAAAAAAAAAGACAAAAAATCACAACTGCAGAATATGGTTCATATAGTGGCAGTTGCAGAGGAAACACTGCCGCCTACAGTACGTGACATGAACTGCACTGGAAATCTAAACTATGAGACGTTAGTGTAGAAAAGGCAGTGTTGGGAAGTAACTACATCCATTTACAGAAAGTACATAGTCAAAGTAGTACTTTTGGTTAACTGTATCCCTGCACATATCCTATTTTACTTTCCTAAAAGCAAAAGGACTGCATGGTGCCATTTGATCAGACAATTTAGGCTTCAAACTGCACAAACTGTCTAATAAATGCGACAAACATGAAACTGTTTTAATCATGTGCTGTTTTTTTTACGACAGTGGTCTTAAGGCAGTGGGTTGCAAAATTATTTATGGGGGTCCCCAAAAGGAAAGAGGAAAACGTTTAAGTTTTTGCCGTAGTTTTGAACAAGGCCTGACATCCTCAAAATGCAATAGTAACTGTGTATTCCTATTTGCTGGCCAACAAAATCTAAATATCTTTGAGTCATGAATGCCAAACGTTGTTATTATGAGGATTGCACTATATTATAACGACCACTGCACTATAATATAATGAAACCGAATGTGAAAGCATTTCCAGGATTCAGATTGTGACAAAATACATTTCAATACAGATAATTTGTAACTAAATTATCATCCCTTCGGTGGCCTCCTGTAAAGTAAAGATTTTAAAATTGTAGTTGTTACTTTCTGAGCACTTTACGGACATCCTGGACCTTTTGACCCTTATTCCTCTGGACGCACCCTTCGGTCCTCCTGTCAGAATCTGCTTTAGGTCCTTAAAACGAGATTTAAAACTGGGGGGAAGGATCTGTGGCTTTCAGGCTGCGGAGCGCTTTGCCTCCATCTCTTCATGCGGTTGACACTGTTAATTCCTTTCAAATGCAGCTGAAGATGCATTTGTTTAGACAGGCTTTCGGTTTACTGGGTTCTATTCTGTTATTGTTGCTATAGATTTGTTGTAACAGCTTTTTGTGAAGAACCGGTGTATAAATAAAATATACTTACTTAATCAAATACTTTTAAATTTTCTTCCCAACACTGAAGGAAAGCGACACGATTACTTAAATTATAATATGTATTTATTATCTATGTATTCATCTTCATCTAACCCTTTTAAAGTTACTGGATACATGGAGCTCAAAACAAGTGTCTCAAAGTGCAATAGTGTCGCATAAATCATTGACTCCCCGTGTTTGGTGGTGCTAAGTTACTGAGAACCAACAAAGATAAAGCTACAAAGCTGTGCCAACGACCTGTCCCACTTGCTCACACATAAAGCTTGTTCACACGGGCGAGGTGTCTTGCCCAAGGACACAAGTTCAATAGAGGTTATGCCCCTATATTCTGAAAAATGCTCCTCATCATTCAAACTCGGTGGCAGAATTATACGCAGCACAAATGATAAAATGCATTTCTTTGCTTTTTTCAGCCTAACGTTTTGTCCGTGGAGATTTTGTTTCGCTCAAATGACTTTACGCGGCCAAATGATAGAAGTTTCTTACTCTGCAGAGCTCAGCACAGTGTTTGTTGAGGAACTGGCTTGTGAGCAGCAGTGGTCCTAAATTTCCCAAACTCCAAAACATTATTTGAGGAGAGAAAAGTAATGAGTTCAACTTACGGTATGTATCATCCCAAAGCCTGTATCAGTATATGTGAGCGCAGCTGCAGTGTTCCTGTTGTTTATCTGCTTTTCTACAACTGTTTAACTGACATTCTTCTATGAGATGTCAGGTACAAACTAAATATTTAGTTTAGAGCTGTAGACATTTACATTTATCAGATTCTATCCGCTCTTTCACATTTAAGTTGCGTTTTACGCTCTTACAGGAGTCATTACTCATCACTGACTCATGCGTTTTCTCATCCTTCCGATTATATAAAAAAAACGCTGTTGCATCTATTTATTAGATGTGATTTAGTTATTGTATTTTATTGTATTAATTTTATGTATTTTTTTCATTTATTTACAGTACCGTTTGACACACCAGGAGAAACATGTAAAGTTAATGACATTCTAACTCACTTCCGCTGCCAGGTAATTTCCAGTGGCCAAGTGTTTGAAGCGAAAAAAGCTGTTCCACTGCCCGGCCCCGCCTCTGCAGGGGTCACAGTGCACAACCTGAGAAGAAAAGAGAACACAGCTATAAATAAAGACAAACAACAAAAACACCCTGTCATGTCACACACGTCTGAATCAGTCATTTCTTTAACGTGGAGTCAAACATGCGGAAAAAGGTCAGTTTCAATGAATGACCCGTTTGTGTAGGAATTGAATTAGTGTCGCACAGATGTAATCTCAGAACAAGGAAGGTAACGTGAGAAATGTTCTGACAACGCGCTCGAAGCAAACAAACAACATGAAGGTCATTTTTATGTCAACTGGGGAAGAGGAACAAGAGGAACAACGGACTATTGTAAATTATAGGAGGAGAGTTATCAGACACGGACTTAATGTTGAAGCAAAAGATAAATCTAGTTCCCTTTAACTACATAAAACATTGGAACTTCATGCGTTTACTATGCCTTGAAAGTGTTTTTTTAATTCAAATATTTGCCCTACAGTTCCATAAAGTGTCTTGCCCAAGGACACTATAGTATTCTTATGGATGAGCTTTAAGGAGTGTGGTCTATTGGGAAAATAAGTGTTATTTTTTGTCTTTATTGCAATACAATGTTGTACTTTATCGATAATAAAAATGATTAATCTTAAAAGGGGATTTATTATGAGCTTTTAATAATGTCTTATTGCATTTCCGATTGATTCATGCATGTTTTGAGTATTCCTGTGTTGTCCTGCATTTGAGGCTCGAGTTTTCACCTACCCACTGTCTCCGCCCACTGCTCTGTACATTTTTATAAAAAAAATTCCTCAATTATTACTTACGGCAGCCGGGAAACAGGCCATTACAAAGAGATGGATAAAGTCAACAAATATTCAAGCGCTGGACTGACATAATGATTGAGAAAAATATATTTGGACTAACTTTGAAAATCTGACACACTTTGGACCAATCGGGATATTTACTTTGGACTACATGATTAGAACCATGGTAAACGTTTGCATAGTCATTTTTCAATAATAGTAATAAATATAGCCGCAAGCGGCAATGATCGGCCCTCGCCACGCCGCAAGAGGAGGGGGCGCTAACGCGCCCCAATTGTCCTTTTATTACGCCTACTGCTGAATCTCTCATCTTCTCCCCTTTGTTTTACCATCAGAAAGCACAGACACCGTGACTCTTTGAATAAAAATGTGGATAACTTTTGATGGTCCACCCCTGAAGATGAGTCTCACCAAATTTCAGGTTAATAGGGCTGACGCCCTGGGAGGAGTTTGTGAAAGTCTAAAGTAAACATGTTCTGGCGATTTCCCCATTGGAATAACATGGGAGGTTTTGGTCATCGTTACGGCAAAACCATAACAATTATGACATGGGTCTCATTGACTTTTTTGATGGGGCCAAAATTGAGTTGTGTGTCAAATTTCATATAATTTCGCAAAACTAAACATTTAACCTCCATATAAAATCTGTAGGGGGCGCTGTGGCGCCAAATTAATTAATTTCACTTCAAGTAGGTTTAGGGCAAAGAGTTTAACAACTGATTCTAATTTGACGCAATTCGGACTTTATCGGCGCAAACGGCAGAAATGTTAAATTTGGGAGATTTCTGAAATTCTAGCTACAGTTTGCGGCTTCGCCGCACAGAGACCGTGACAGGTATCAATGTAATTTGAATAACTTTTGATGTCCCATTCCTCAGTAGCATTTTCACCAAATTTCAGCTTTTTAGGGCCAACGCCCTGGGTGGAGTTCGTAAAAGTACGACGTTTGGAAAAACTCCCGAGTCATGTTTGAAGCAATATGGCCGACATTTGGTTGGGCGGACGGCGTTGCCGTAATAATATGTTTTACTTCTCTTGTCACCATCTACCTCTGCGCCAAATTTCATGATTCTAAAGATCAGATTTTTTTGGGTCATTTCCTATCTCTCAATGCATTTTTGGTACATTTAGGGGCGCTAACGCGCCTTTTTTATTTTAGAAAAGGGAAATAGCCAGAATGTAGAGAGGCACGATTTTTAGAGGTGTGCAAATTTTTGTGACTTTTCGTCAATGTTCACTGGGTGAAAAATAGGGGGGTTGGTCCCGAGAAGAAGAAGAAGAAGAAATATAGCCGCAAGCTGCAATGATCGGCCCTCGCCACACCGCAAGAGGAGGGGGCGCTAACGCGCCCCAATTGTCCTTTTATTACGCCTACTGCTTAATCTGTGACGCTGTCACATCTTCTCCCCTTTGTTTTACCATCAAAAAGCAATTTTATTTTGAATTCTTGGCAAAATGTGCGGCTTTGCCGCACAGACACTGTGACTCTTTGAATAAAAATGTGGATAACTTTTGATGGTCCACACCTGAAGATGAGTCTCACCAAATTTCAGGTTAATAGGGCTGACGCCCTGGGAGGAGTTTGTGAAAGTCTAAAGTGTAAACATGTTCTGGCGATTTCCTCATTGGAATAACATGGGAGGTTTTGGTCATCGCTACGGCAAAACCATAACAATTATGACATGGGTCTCATTGACTTTTTTGATGGGGATGCCAAAATTGAGTTGTGTGTCAAATTTCATAAAATTTCGCAAAACTAAACATTTAACCTCCATATAAAATCTGTAGGGGGCGCTGTGGTGCCAAATTAATTTATTTCACTTCAAGTACGTTTAGCGCAAAGAGTTTAACAACTCATTCTAATTTGACGCAATTCGGACTTTATCTGCGCAAACGGCAGAAATGTTAAATTTGGGAGATTTCTGAAATTCTAGCTAAAGTTTGCGGCTTCGCCGCACAGAGACCGTGACAGGTATCAATGTAATTTGAATAACTTTTGATGTCCCACTCCTCATTAGCATTTTCACCAAATTTCAGCTTTTAGAGCCAACACCCTGGGAGGAGTTCGTAAAAGTACGACGTTTGGAAAAACTCCCGAGTCCTGCTTAGCCATTTTTGAACCAATATGGCCGACATTTGGTTGGGCGGACGGCGTTGCCGTAATAATATTTTTTACTTCTCTTGTCACCATCTACCTCTGCGCCAAATTTCATGATTCTAAAGATCAGATTTTTTTTTGGGTCATTTCCCATCTCTCAATGCATTTTTGGTACATTTGGGGGCGCTGACGCGCCAATTTTTTTTATTTTTAGAAAAGGGAAATAGCCAGAATGTAGAGAGGCACGATTTTTAGAGGTGTGCAGATTTTTGTGACTTTTCGTCAATGTTCACTGGGTGAAAAATAGGGGGGTTGGTCCCGAGAAGAAAGAAAGAAAGAATAATATTCCGATGCAAAAACAATGTTTCCCATTTTTCAAATATCATAAACTATACATTTTCGGAAAGCGCTCGCGCTTTCCTACCTCATGGTGTGGGTCCCTGGTCACTGACGGGTACTTTCGTTAATTTTGAGTGGGCTCCGCCCACTTTGTGTTTTTGGCCCTCTAAACAGTAATAATGTTCAATTTTTGCATTACATGCTTGTATGCACGGAACATGCAAGAGATGGGGAACGTATTCGTGAGCTACTTAGGGCAAATGAGTGCTTTGCGGTCGTCATCCCAATGTAAAGTGCTCGTTTAGTGCGCACTTTTGCATGGGCTTCGCCCGTTTACAACGGTAATGTTCCATTTTCCTACTACTAATTATTATGCACGGGGCGTGCATGAGTGGAGGAGTGCGTTAGTGAGTGTTTGGAAGTGGGCGAGCGCTTTGCGCTCGATTTCGTGCGCACTATGTGCGCACTTTCGCAGCCGTGCTTCGCACGGCCTTACGGGACTAATAGGCCTCTCGCCAGCTTGTGGCGCTCGGGCCTAATAATAAACTGCTGTGAAATGCCACTGTGAGGAGGTAGAGCTTCACAATTCTGCAGGGTTGAACAGCAAGTCAGTCGACCGATCTCTATCATTCAGTCGTTTTACAATGAATAAAATATAAAATAATGCCTGCATATGTCATAGCTTATTACTAAAAATGTCTTCTTTAACTGACTTACGACTGCGAGATTTACAAAAATCAAAACAAAAAGCTCAATTTAAATGGACGCAATTTCCCAAAACACTGGAATTTTTTAAGAAAACATAATTTCCTGTACAAACAAGCAAATATCCTGTCTGTATTGTTTACAAAAGCCAACACTGTAACATTGACCTCTACAAACAATGTTCTGAAATGCATGCAATTCTAGTATTAGTTTATCACACACTAAAACTATAAAAGATGGACCACAAAACAAACTGCATTTGAAATTCCCAAAATGTGCCAGCTTAATATTTCTAGGACATTTTGCGGAGACTCTTTCGGATTTGGGGGTGTGTAGTGTACCCTCACCTCGACCTCCCACAGCGCCTTGGAGCTGGTGGCGGATGTGGCCGACTGTCTCAGGGTGGTCCGCAGAAACACATGCTGCTGCTTCTTGTAATCGTCGGAAGTGAGAAACTTCTCCTGCTCCGCGTGGAACAGCCTCACCACGTCGCCCTGAGGCAGAAGCGGAGATCGTATTATAATCAAATTTAAAATGATTTCAGCAGGAATTATTTCAAACAGGATTGGGTTCCATGTTTCCAATATTGCTACTTGGTTTACAATACTGACAATAACTTTACAAGCATTAAGCTACAAACATAAATCCATTATCACAATATTCAGAAATGTTATGGAAAAAACTAAAGGAAGAATCAGAATAGGTCAATGAACAGAATTCAAACATAGGAACTTGCTTTGGTCATTCAGTGCAACATAAAACAATGAACAATGATAAAACAACTTATACAAGTCAAAAAGATTTTTTTTTTTTAAATCTGCTATAGAATCAAATTAAAATAGGCTTACTATGTATACAAAACTTAGTTGAATTTACATATGTAGTGTGGAAAGGGAACAGCGCAGTGAGTGATTATATTATGGTTAAAGTGACAGTGTTTAAGAAGTGTCCTATGTTATACTACGAGAAATTGTAGGGATGATGATAAAGACCTAAAAATTCATTATTTTTTTATATTAGGACATTTCTTTACTTAAATTCATCAAACCATTTTCCCAGATTCTTTATAATAAACTGTATAGTCATTGCACACTGATAAATAGACAAACAACGCACCCCTTTCAAGATGTCTTCCCTGTAATCACTGAACTTCATGAATAAAGTCACTTTCCAGCTCGTGGTACAGTTGAGAGCATTAACCTGCAAAGTGGAGACAACAGAAAAACAAATTAATCATGGTATATGAAATTAAGAGTCACAGATCTATGACTCCTGTATTAGAACTGCACTAATGTCAATGCTGTATTAAAGTAAAAGTACCAACGTAAACATGATAAATACTACACATAGAAGTAGTGATTTTTTTTCCACTATTGGAACATTTTTAGAGATTTTAGAGATTAATCGAAACGTTCAAAGCTGAATCAAGTTGTTTAAACCACGATCTGCATATTTTCTGAGCTCTGGCCAATCAGAGCAGGAGATGGTGTGCCGTGTGTGTAGGTGGAGGAAGTAGCAGAAACAGCGGCGAGATTTCAGACTTGTACTGCACGTAGTAATGGATTGTAAATGTAACGCAGTACAATTACACGGCGTCTTGGCTAGAACTACCGTATTTTCCGGACTATAAGTCGCACCGGAGTATAAGTGGCACCAGCCAAAAAATGCATAATAGAGAAGAAAAAAAACATATAAGTCGCACTGGAGTATGAAATGCAGTTGCAAGTGTGAAAATAACAAATAATATCACATATAAATCGCTCTGGAGTATAAGTATATAAATATGAGTCGCACCCTGGTCAAAACTATGAAAAAATGTGCAACTTATCGTCCGGAAAATACGGTATACTCAAGTACAAGAAGAGTTTATCAGATCAGAATCTCTTGCTAAATACCCGGACCACTGTGCGTTACCTCTTTACAGCCGGGGTTGTCTAGAAGCTCGATGTTACTGGCGTGAAGAGGCTGGCCCGCGTTCACTGGCATCAGGACCACCTTGTCCCCAACCACCACCTTCAAATCAAGAAGACACGTCCCTATTAAAGCTCCACCGTGCAGCTTTTGGGTGGAGTGTACGCTACCAGCTTGTCTACATACGATAATGTTTTTCCAACATATTTGCTGTATGAAACGTTAAAAAAAATGCAATGAAATGAATTATAAATATGTTTATTGTTGTGAAAGATTCCAGGCAAAGCAAAGAGTGATCCACGGAGACAAACGGGCAGCGTACTCGCCACTATAAAAGTTCCATAGCACGTCTTTGAACAGAGATAAACAGAAGAAAACTACAAAATGTGCTGCTTAAAGTACCGACTTGAACAGAAATGCTCAAATCGTCGAATAGGGCAGAGAGAAAACACACTGGTGCGTCCGTGCATGTGTCTAAAATCTACAGAAAACTCATCCATGCCATAATTTAAAAATAAAATGCAAACAGAAGAAATGCATTCTAGTCACATCAAAATTGCCTGTATTCTATGTTACTCTATGACTGCCTCACTAGTGACACGACATTCCAGTCTATTTGCAAAAGAACTGCCGCATTGTGCAGTTGCAGTTCATATTTATATACACCTGAATAAAGTGATCTGACTTGTAATGGTTTACATGCAACACACAGCAGCCTTTATAATGACTAAATGATGCAAAGACCATGCACAATTAAAAGCAATACCTTTAACCATAGGATGCTAAAAGCCAAAAGGACAAAATAGAAATGTTACTGGAACAGGACAAACAGTCTACTGGATTAACATGTCATTGTTTAAGATGACTTGGATCGTTTTGTGTGTATGGTTTGGTCAATATGGTGAAACATAAATAAGACTTACATTATCTCCCTCGCTGCGCAGCTTCCAGAAAGGCTGGATGTTGAACCAGGAGCCCTCGTTTCCGTCCGAGTCCAAAGAAACTCTCATGGCGTTTTTCTCCAGAAGAGCCGGCAGGCGCTTGTTTACGGTCAGGTATTTGTTACTCTTTATGTGCAGGAGCTAAAAAAGGAAACAAAACAATGCAATAAAAATACGTAGCCAATATTGCTTTACATTTTCAAGAATATTATTAATACATTTATATTTGTAGACTTTATTGCCCTCTTTATTATTAAACCCTTATCCTCCATTATCTGTGAGTCTGCGGGTGTTGGAGAGTGTGTGTCGGAGAGAGAGTGTGTCGGAGAGAGAGAGTGTCGGAGAGAGAGAGTGTCGGAGAGAGTGTGTCGGAGAGAGAGTGTGTCGGAGAGAGAGTGC
This sequence comes from Eucyclogobius newberryi, assembly GCF_026437365.1. Classification (NCBI taxonomy): domain Eukaryota; kingdom Metazoa; phylum Chordata; class Actinopteri; order Gobiiformes; family Gobiidae; genus Eucyclogobius; species Eucyclogobius newberryi. Next base: position 17,859,902 of record NW_027316389.1, read on the forward strand.
GTCGGAGAGAGAGTGCGTCGGAGAGAGAGTGCGTCGGAGAGAGAGTGTGTCGGAGAGAGTGTGTGTCGGAGAGAGTGTGTGTCGGAGAGAGAGTGTGTCGGAGAGAGAGTGTGTCGGAGAGAGTGTGTGTCGGAGAGAGAGTGTGTCGGAGAGAGAGTGTGTCGGAGAGAGAGTGTGTCGGAGAGAGAGAGTGTCGGAGAGAGAGAGTGTCGGAGAGAGAGTGTGTCGGAGAGAGAGTGAGTCGGAGAGAGAGTGTGTCGGAGAGAGAGAGTGTCGGAGAGAGAGAGTCGGAGAGAGAGAGTGTCTGAGAGAGAGAGTGTCGGAGAGAGAGTGTGTCGGAGAGAGAGAGTGTCGGAGAGAGAGTGTCGGAGAGAGAGTGTCGGAGAGAGAGAGTGTCGGAGAGAGAGAGTGTCGGAGAGAGAGTGTCGGAGAGAGAGAGTGTCGGAGAGAGAGTGTGTCGGAGAGAGAGTGTGTCGGAGAGAGTGTGTCGGAGAGAGAGTGTCGGAGAGAGAGTGTGTCGGAGAGAGAGAGTGTCGGAGAGAGAGTGTCGGAGAGAGAGTGTCGGAGAGAGAGTGTCGGAGAGAGAGAGTGTCGGAGAGAGAGTGTGTCGGAGAGAGAGTGTCGGAGAGAGAGAGTGTCGGAGAGAGAGTGTGTCGGAGAGAGAGAGTGTCGGAGAGAGAGTGTCGGAGAGAGAGTGTCGGAGAGAGAGAGTGTCGGAGAGAGAGTGTGTCGGAGAGAGAGTGTCGGAGAGAGAGAGTGTCGGAGAGAGAGTGTGTCGGAGAGAGAGTGTGTCGGAGAGAGAGTGTCGGAGCGAGTTTGAGAGCGAGTTTGAGAGCGAGTCCATGAGAGCTAGGAACAAGCTAAAGGTGCCACTTACAGTCACAAGTCAAAGTTAAGCCAGTTAATTTGATCAAGTCAAATCTCACGTCATCAAAATCGTGCCTCGAGTCAAGGCCAAGATGTGACATGCCAGTCCACACCTTTGATAACTTGTGCTCACCCACCTCTGATTCTCTGAATAAATACTTCATGTACACTGCGGCTTAACAAAACAAACGAACAGTCCCTGAGTAAGTCCAGAGCCGTACCTGGATGACGTTACTGTACTTGACTATTTCTCCCAGCAGCTTTTTATTCTCCGAATCGTTCTGCTTCTGCTCCAGCTCTGCAGCATGCTGGGAAACAAGAGAGACGCAATAAACCATCAGACAATGCGTACGTGTGATCGTGACAGTACTAGCAATAAAAGAGTCTCGCAATGTGATCAACTAAAAATCCAATTGTGATTCCCTTAGAGTAAAATAGAGTATTGTTGCAGCAGAACAGCACAAAACGTGAGGAAACGACATAGAAACAAAGCGAGCACGTACCTTTAACTTCTTAAAGAGGTCGGCCTGGGTGTTATTGTTTCCCTGCTTGCCCTGTTTGGCCTTCCAAAACTGTTTCTGTGCAGAATATCTGTTCATGGGACACACCTTAAACAGACAGTCTGACGAAGAGATGAAGAAACACAGGGTTAACAATCGGGAAAATGTGCTTCTAAACACTAAACACCACAACAAATGAATTTAGAGGTGGGCGATATTGACAAAAATGAATATGTTTGTTATTTAGCATCATGTTGATAACATTATTCAGATGATATTTTAACAATGCATCAGGAATGAGCTAAAATGTCTTGAAATTCACCACAAAAGAGCAGAAATATCACTTTCACCCTTGTTTGAGAGAACGCTAGACATTTCGGTTTCTTTCTGAGCAAATTTGTAATTACTTGCAAAACAACACTTATATTAATATTCTCTCTACTTGCATTTTTTTATAAAGGGCAATTCTCAGGTATTAATCTCAGATAATATTCAAATAAGATCGATTCAGACGGTTCAATGTGTTGACATTCTATAAAACAGCTAGAAGATCACTTATCACTAGTTTTAACTCTATGAACAATGTGCTTGTAAATGATACTGTGAAACTAAGAGCTCTTTTTTGTATGCAAGATTTGGAAAGATTTTGTGGAATGACGGATAGTGAGAACAATGCAAAGTTATAGATCATATTTGACCTTGTGTTGTGTACATACTGGATACATTGTACAAAATCAGATAACTAAAACAATTGGTGTGTGTTTTACGAGCGTACATTTAATCTGATCATCAAAAATGCCTTCTAACGCGTGTCTGTTAATCAGTGTTTAAGGGAAATAAACTTAAAGGAAACAAAGTACAATGCATTTTTAAATATTCTCGTTCTCCATTGTTAGTTTGACCTTTTTTGCAATATTTTCCTGGTCAAATCAGAAAGAAATCGGCTCACACCAGATGACATTTCAATAATCTGATAACGGGATCAGATTTTTAATGTTTTAAGTAACTCACGTGTGCAGAGTACAAAGAGCGGCGTAAACATTAAATAGAGACAATTACAGCGCCGCATACTGTACCTCTGAACTTCTTGGGAGGATTTGCGAGGTCTCCGGCGTCGGGCTGGACCACACAGCGGTCATCAACCAATCTGTGGAGAGAGAAGGCAGCGCTCAGTGTCCCTGTGCAGCTCGAACTGTTATTCAGCGGGAAACATTTGCATGCGGTTTCTCTCTCAGGCAAATCACGACACAACACTGTTTTGTATACACAGTTCAGAAGGCTGGGATATACTTCACCTGATGTGTTCATGTAAATTATGTTTGTTCACTACGACTGCGTGAGTGATCCACAATTAGATACAAGTAGAATGTGTGTTTTGTGGCGTCTTCCTGAAGATTAGGCTAATGCACGTGATTATAGTAAAAACGGGACTTTTAAAATCAATAAATTAACTTGATTGCTTTGCAAAATAAAAAGCATAAACTCAAGATATTAAAAAAGCACTGTATTAATGCAGTGCCCTTAATCCCTTTTTTTTTCTTGTGCAAACAGAAATTATTTTACTTGTGGAAATAGAAACTTTTATGATGAAAACCGAAACCTTATTCATTCTAATTAGTGCATTATGTAAAATATGTGTTTCCCATATAAACGGCATAGATGTTTTTGTGACTGAATATAGAGCTATGTTTTTGAATTAATATTTCACTTAATGCCTAGATAGGCTGAATATATTGTAAACATAAAACAGTTGTAACAGTTATTGAAAAGATTGAAATAGATTTGAGCTGAATAATCTTTGAGCAACAGAAGTTTAACACTCAAAACTGTGTCTGGCTTCTTCCTGGTCGACTCCTCTTTCCTCTTCCACCTCCCAAATATCTGACCCACATGAGACTTTGTTTCAGTCGTTTGCCCAGGGAGAAGTTGAAGAGGGAATGTGAAGTTTTTACCTCGCCACAATTAAAAGCCTGGTTTAAGCTTGTACCGTTCTAAAATCGATAAAAGCCTATTTGTTTTCTCCTTTTCTTTTAAAGAATCATTTTAAAACTGATTAATTACATGAAAACTAGAATAACTTTTGTGACTTGAGCTGATCCTGGTGCAGTATTGTAATTACTGCCACAGCTGAGGGGAAAGGAACAAAAGGAGAGTTTAACGGGGCAGTGGGAGAAAAGGCCCAGCGCTGGGAAAAGAAACAGAACACAAATTAATGAAGATCTCCAGGGACAACACCTGATGTCCCGGGAATGCCTGCGAGACGCCAAGGAATATGAAAAAGTGACTCATATGCACGTAGGGAATAAATGCAAACAAAAACAAATACTTGGTAAGACATGCAAAATGGATTAAAAAAAAACAGAAAAGCAGACTGAGCAGACAAAAACGTAGGATATAGGGTTTGATTTTCACGTCATATCAACAAAGGCATATACAGCCATGTTTTAGCAAATATTCAATTGATTTTCTGTAAGCCAGATCATCAACCAAGCTAAATAAAAATAATCAAGTTCACTATTTAAAAAAGGTGCACGATGGAACTTTCCTAATAGAGTTTTGTCCTGATGGAACGTCAACACATATTTTAAAAGTGCTTGTATTGTCGCCCGGTTACACATGTCCACATACTGTATCACAGACAATATGTGAAAATATAACTGTCGTTTTCGTAAGCGTTCATTTGTCCACGCCATCTGAACCGAGAAGGAGGAAGACAATGCACGCTGCACGGCCCACTCATTTCAAACAAACCCGGCAACCCACACTCAACTGAAAACAGGACATTTCCTCTTTAAATAGAACTCTTATCAGATCAAAGACAATCTATAACTTCCTTTACGCCTTTATTAGGTTCACATAGTATTAGACAATAGCCCATAGGAAGCTTCAGTAAGTGGCGAGCTGCTAAACAGGAAGTCGATGTGGAAAGGCACATAAGAGGTGACCTTTACTGGCCCAGGTCAAACAAGCCGGGTTAAACTTTTTTTTTTTTTTTTAAATAACGAGCGGCGAGACGGAAAAACGGTTGTGCTGCACCGTTGTTGTTGCGTTTAGTGGCATGAACGTGTGACATGAATTAGCTTGTTACAACACGCTGCTTAGAGACTGCTCAGAGGTTTGCAGCAGATTCAGTCTGGGAGTCCGTCGGGATAAAGCATGCGACGATTTTGACCCGTAACTTTGACCGGGACAAGTTTAATGCAGTGCTGTGGAACATTCCAGGCAGAGCGGTAACATCTCAATGGAGAAGTTCTGTAAACGGACGGTTACATTTCCGTGCAAATGTTCCCCTCTTTTGAAATCAAATCGCATAAATTGGTATTGTTAGAATGACCACATATTTATTTTGGATTATTTGATGTGTACCGTAGTCCTGAAAGAGTTGGTGTTAGCCGGTTTTATATCGCGGACAAGGCACAAAACAACAAAAGGAGATTTATAGTCTGAAGAATGAATTGTGCGGTTTACTTTTAACTTTATTTTACATTTTATGGTTTTGCCGTCATTGCAGCATTGCCTTCTGGAAAACTGGAAACGTCGCTCTCTGCAGTAGGAGAAAGGACATAAAACATTTAATTTCACGCCACTTTGACTACATTTTTATTTTCAGTTTCATGCAGCTCTATGTGGAGATACTGAAAACGTTTGAGTGCATTTGGCACTTTCAAGCCTCGTTGACAAATGCACAGGTGGTGACAAAAGAAACTCTTGGTCAACTAATGTAAATACAGTTCTTGCACCTGTACTCGTCCACAGCACAATAGAGTAAAAGTAGAGAGTTAAAGTAGGACAGTAGAGTTAAACAGTGGAAGGCGCAGATTGACAGAGCTATCATGAATCAGTTTAATGTAGCTAAGCCTGGAGGCGCATGGTGAACACAGTGATTTGGAGACGTCCTGAGTAAACATGGGCTTGGGCCTTGTTATGCGAGCTCATAGGGAGAACAGATCTTTGCTTTAGATACTGCACCTCCGTCTCTATGGACCTTGACGAGCTCTGGCACCGCGCACACACACCACGGCCCCCGATAAAACCAACTGGCCCGTCACACTGAGTAATGAGAGGGATAACGCTTCCATTTACTTACTTCAACAGCAGTGTAGAAATAACATGTTTATTCAAGTTATTCAACCTTGTGTTATTCACCCGTTTGCCTCAAATGGAAAGAAAGTGGGAACGTAAGTGAACGAAAGATCCAAAGTGAATACAAACTAATAACTATGACACTTTTCAAAAAAAGTGAAGTGAATTATAGTTGTAGATATAAATAGTGACACGGCAGCAATCATACAAGTAAGAGTGGAATTTCAATTTGAGTTTGATAATTGCGCAAATTGCCACTGCAATGTTCCTCTGCAAAGAACAAAATTCCCACCTCTCACCACTGCTGCAAAACTTAGCTTTAAAATCATCATTTGACCCACCTAATACCAAAGAGGACGGACAAAAGAGGAGTAAACAAGGAAGGCACAAGTCTGGTAACACTATGGGATCAAACCGGCCCACTCTTAGAGCCGAGGTGTTTGTTGCCATGGGCCCGTCTGCTGCAGTGGCCGCTCAGCTGAAAGCAGAGGGAGTAACCGGAGCACGCGTGGATGAAGTCGAGCAGCGCGTTTCAGATAATACGGACGATCTGCAGACAGTAAGGGCCGAGATGGAGGCAATGCAGGCCAGGGTGACAACGCTATCTCGACAACCTAACCTCAGGCGTGTAGGGGTCTTGGAGGAGGAAGAAGAAGGAGCGGATACAGAGGGCTTTTTGCGAAGACATTCCTGAGCTCCTTGATGGCTCAGGAGCTGAAGTCTCTCCCATTACAAATCGAAAGAGAACATCGTCTGGGCAAACCAAGATCAGCTTCTTATAAACCACAAGGCCTGATAATGAGGTTGCTTAATGATCGTGTAAAGGAACGCGTCTTGAAAGGCTGCAAGGGTTAAAGGAGACATCCAGTACAAAGACAAGCACGTCTTCTTTGCTCCAAAAATTCCATACGAGATTCGTCAACAACGGCAAAAGTTCCACCACATCTGTGAAGAGCTCAGGAGGAGAAACTGAGACATGGGTTCTCTTTCCATCATGACTCTTTTGGTGACTTTTGAAGGTAAAAAACACATGCTCAGAACACCAGAAGAAGCAGAGGTACTATTAAGAAAGCTGCAAAACATAGAGAACTAAACTAAGAGATTAAAACCATGCAATACACTCAACCCAATGGCATCAGAAGTGTTACAAGTGGCATCCTTCCAAGTGAATGGCATACTGAACCCGATCAAAACGAAAAAAGAAATAGACATTATATATCTAAAAGAGACACATTTGAATGCTACTGAACATTAAAAACAAACTAATTATGTTCTGAAAAAATCCTATATTCATCATACAAAGGCAAACATAGAAGGGGAGTTGCAATTTTGATTTCAAACCAAATAGTTGAACAGAGTTTTGACTAAGGATAAAGAGGGCAGATATGTACTGGTTAAGGGGAATATTAATGGAAAGGTTTTCACTTTTTTAAATGTGTATGCTGCACCAGGGAGTGATATCACTTTCTCTGGTGTCGTCATGGACCTGATTGTAAACCACTCTGAGGAACCCTGATTTGTGGCGGCGATTGGAACCTTCACAATCAGCCTACATTAGACGTGGGGAACTCAAGAGGCCCTGGAGTAATAATAAATATGATGTTCCGTATTCTATTGAAGAACATATAATTGATTGACATTTGGAGGGAAATGAACCAAGTATGCCATTTTTTCTAATCCATACACACTCCAGAATAGACTACTACTACTACTTTTGTCATTTTGTCTCAGGCTTCTGTCTTTGTGATGGCTGCAGAATAGACAGACACACTCGGAATGGAGCAGGAAGCCGAGAGAGGGCAGAAGGGTGGGCGGGGCAGCCTCATTCCTTGGGGCCAGAGAACACCACCAGGAACCAACCTAGTACCCAGCATTTCCCCTTCTTCACTGACACATGCTTCTAAAAAGGGGAAACAAACAAACAAACAAAAACACACATGCTGCCGGTGCAAAGCAGGACACGAGGAAGTACTTGTCCATAAATAAGCTCATATTGTTCTCTGCGGCTTTAAAAATCAGTCTGACGGTACTGCAAAAAATCTGATAAGAAAACACAAGCTTGCCAAATCACACAATCCAAACATGCATATGTACACGCTTCTTAAGAACAAGGCACACACCGGGGAGTGAACATGTGAAGTTGCCAAGAACAGTGCAAGAAAATGTTGCTCAATCATTTTCAAAGTTGATACTAAGTTTATAAAGTGTCACAAACTTAAGTGTATAGTGTTTTTGTATTAGAAGTAGAAGTAATACTAATTGTTATAGGTGTAGTGGTAGTAGTAGTGGTAGTAGTAGTAGTGATCTAGTTTTGTAAAGTCTTGCTGCACACACAAAAAGTGAGCCATTATCCCATCTATTGGTCTAGTAGTAGGTTTTGACCGGTTTTTGTTACTCCCAGGGACATTACAGGGCCCCATCTCCTCTCTCTGCACTAGGGGCCCCTGACACCGCCCCCTTGGCCCCGTGGGGGACCCAGTTGGACACGTTTGATGACCTCAGCGCCTCGAGAAGTGTCACAGCACCTGGACAGAGCGCACGCAGCCTCCAAAGCCTGAAAACACAGTCTGGACAGCAGCGTTGCCATGTTGCCACGGGTGACACACAAAGTTGAAAGAATTTTTAATAGTCAAAGATAAAAGTGTCAAACGTGAGATCAAACAGAGGCAATGTGTCAAAGGCAGATGAGGAGAAGAAGAAGGGGACAGAGATGCAGAACGTTGCACTCACCCCAAAGTGCTGATGAAGCCATTGACGGCGCCTTCCGCGTAAAGAGACACGATGTCTCCGATGTGGAGGAAACTGGAGCGTTGTTCTGACATTTTCACTCGCGTCGCGTGAAAAGTTGCGGCTCACTTTTCCCCCATTTTAAACTACTTCAGAGTCTGTCACCGCGAAAACAACCCCACGCGCGTTAGAGCCGCAGTCCTCATGGCGCAGTCGCTCTTCCTGCTCTACATGTCCACGGGCTGACGGAGGGAAGCAAAGTGCAGAGAGAGTGCAGCCGGAGCTCGAAAATGCCTTGACTTTTTTTTTTCTTGTTGCACTTATTCGACTCCTTCCTGTATGTGAGACAGCGCGGGGAGAGGGCACTTCTTCTCATCCACTTCAGGGGGAGGAGACTGGCGGATGGACACTCCATGCACGCTTTGCCTCGTTTATATACTGCCTGAAATTACAAACAATTACAAAACAAAAACATGTATCTAAGACTTTTTAAAACTGACTATATGCACAGGTTATTAAATACGCGTACTTTTAAATACAAAAACAATGCGTTCAAATTGTTTCATTTCGTTGATTGCTTTATCATTAGAGTAGAAACAGTTTGCAGCAAGAATTAAAAACTAAAAAGCAAAAGAAGTTCGCACTGTTTGTACTTCTTAGTTGGTTCCACCAGAGGGCGCTAGAGCTCAACCCACCCGCGTACAGTGTTAATGTAGCAGCTGCTCCAAACACTGTTTACACTCAAAACAGGGATCAGAAAGAAGAAGTTAGTGACAACAACGGTTTATGTTTAGGGTGATACACCTGTCCTGGCGCATGATGCACCTGTCCTGGCGCGAACAGTGGGTAACTTTGTCCAGACTTTGTAACTTTGTAATTTCATGAGCGACGATGTGTAAACGATTCAGGGACTTGCGACGTCGTCCTCACTTTATGAAAGAAGTTACGGAGCAAATGAG